>NC_058506.1:21177317-21543983 GCF_020382885.2 Scatophagus argus | reverse complement strand
AATTTAAATAGACACTCTGCTGTATATACTTTAATGATTTTCTCTGTGAGTCCTGTTAACATGATTATTCAACTAATTAATTTGACCTACACTGAGACAATGCTTTCTTCATTACAATTAAAAAACAGTAGTGCCACTATATACACTCAGTGAATGAGTGAATGAATGAATGAATGAATGAATGGCTACCAGCTAAGTGCCTCCATTGACCCACATCCTTGGTGAGCTCACTGATGTCCAATTTCTGCCCACTAAATCTGTTCAATATGAGGTTTATCAAGATGAATTTTGTGGGATCTAATTATTTTCTATTCGGAACATTTTCATTTCGATTTTTCAATTTTTTTTAAATAATTAGCATTTTCAGACTCTTCAGATTCGTTTTCAAGGGTGTAATATTCGCGAAAATAAAAATAAGGAATAAAAAGAGAAGTTTGTGAGCACTTTTTTCTTTCCTCTCGTCCTGAGGAACAATACGCACAGAGAGACGCGGGGGGAAAGGAGGAAACATCCTCAGCCCTCCGGCTGTGGACGACCAAAAACAGAAGAATGTCAATAATTCCCAAATCTGAAAGCTCGCCTAAAAATCCTAAAATCACACAGTGAAAAATCTGAAAATACAGGAGATAAATAATGCTGCCAGCTATTGTTTGCGGTGAGGATGGAGGGAAATAACTGCTCTTGCCGGCTTTTGGGACGCTGCACAGTTTGTTTTTTTTCGGCACTGATACAATCGATATTGGAGGTGGTTAATGATGAAACCACAGGTTCTCATCTAACTGAGCTCAGCCTCTCAGTCAACAGAGGTCAAGCCTAAAACCCGACATTATCTTTATTACAGGTATGCCAATAGGTGCGATTTATGGCCCCGCACGATCAATGCCCGACGCGCTCCGTGGGCTTCCACCCGAGCCGCGGCTTCACCGGGACACAATGCAAAGTTGCTGTTTGGTGGACTTCATCACGTCTGTGACTTCTCTATTAATAAAAAGGGCAGAGCAACGCGCGTCCAGACAGCGTTAACAGCGGCCAGCCGCAGCAGACGGATCACACAGAGCCGAGTGCATTATGCAAAACACCACGGACGACATTAAGTACATTAAGCCAGAAGAGATTTTCTCTCTGGGCGACAATGTAGACCGCTGACAATAACCACATTAGGCCGACTTCACGGAAAGGCAGCATAATCAATCTGATCACGAGTTGTCTGCCATAGCGCGCCTTGGCGACCCAGCCACAACAAGAACACACAGCGTTCAATATTCCGCACCACAAGCCACCCTGACAGACACAAATGTCGGCAAAGCGAAATAGCGTCTCTTAGGGGGACAAGCAGAGACGGCGGGCGTGCTAAAAAGTATACCCGAGACAGACAGCTGCCACAGTCTCTCGCCGACTCCAGCCAGCTCTCCCCTGATCAACGCACAGGTGGACTTTGTTTGAGGCGGGATGAAATGCTCAAACACTGGCTCTGTGCAGTTAGCGAGAAGGAGGTATGATCTGAGGGACGACGCCGAACGGGAAATAAGAGAAAAAGAGTGAAAGCGGGAAGAGAGAGAGAGAGAGAGAGATCAGACAGTCTCGATAACAAATCAATTTGCCGTTGCATCTGTTCCCCACCTCTCAGTGTGCTGCGCGTGCTACCGCAAGCCGATTATTGGTCACCGATCAAACATGTAGTTGCCTGTCAATCAGTTGTGGTCTGACTGTACAGCTGAGTGGATTGGGGGCTTGTTTGGAGATTAAAGACCAGTGTCCCCAGTTCTCATCGTGATGTCATCACGGCTAAATGAGCCACACTGGTGCGTCTGGAGACACAAGGACGGGCAAGAGTGTCGCTGCCTAAAAAATTGCATAATTTCCATCAAAACGAGCAAACGCGATTTCTCCAGTAAAGTCACATGGAGCGGGGCGTCATATGTTGTCTGGCTCCCGGTGAAACAGCCAGACCTCACGTCCTCTGGCTGCGATCTCCAGAATACTAAACCAGACCGAGAGGATGGGGGGGAGGGAGGGTTACGTCAACCTTAACATCTCTACAATGGACCACCGTGCGTTAATGCAAACTTCAACACCTTGCAGCGCAATCAGGTAAACACTAGTTTCCAGCCAGCAGTCCGGTGCGCAGATCCAACTTGCGTGTCAAAGTCGCGTTTACTGTTAACTTCAGCATGAGGTTGAACGGGGACAAGCAGAACGACCCCCAGCGCTATAAATGCATCAAAACATCCACATGGTGAATGAAAGTACACAGACAAAACAGTGGTAGACGCATGCAGAGCAGCGGGTCTGGCACTTGTCGCCGGGAAACTGCAGCTGCGTTTAGCCCGGGTTGGTACTCACCTAAGTTGCACGTTTTGATTCCGTATAGTGTAGGGGGAGTGGGGCTACAGCATAGTAAGGCAGTTCGCAGTACCCGCTCTCTCAACACGCACTAACTCCTTTCTTCTCTCGCCTTAGCAAATCAACACGGCGCTGACGTCAACGCAGCCAGTCAGCCAGACGAGCAGCAGCAGGCAGGCGGGCAGCCGGCGCAGCTCTCCGCTCCGTACAAACACTAAGAAAGTGAGACACCTAGGGGGCTGTCTCATGTCAAACGGCTGTGTTACAGTATGGCCGTGAAAGGTGAGCGACACTGCCCTCCTTCCAGCTGTTTGAATGCACACGGCAGCCTCCAGCCAAACAGGCTTAATGGTTAGGCGGTCCTATAGGAAAAGTCAAGTATGGATACTCAACCATTCACAGTCCATTCACTGAAACTGTGCTGGTGTTTAAGAGGCAGCAAAGCAGAGCAGGTCAGCTGGGGGAGAACAGTGCAGCTGATCCATCCTCCATGGCGTCTGAAGTTCCTTTTAAAACATGTGATTTATCCTGTAGTTTGAACATTTAAAGCCAAATGGATCAAGCATGTAAAACTTGACTTAAGCAAGCAAGTCAAAAATATAAGAGCAAGATGTTCAGAGTCTTCACATTCATTATCGACATCTTAAACCTGGGAGCAGCTGGGACTGATTTAGTTTTATTGTGTTTTTATGCAAGGCTGCATAAGTTACAAACCAACTTAATTCTCTATACAAACCACTGCCACTGTTATTTTTTAATAAATATGTCAAAGAAATGCAAAAGCACAAAGGAAGAGCAAAAAACAGATTGATCACCTAATTCAGCACTGTGGAACCTGCCACGGATGCTCCACAGCATCACATCACAGCGGAGCGAAGGTCATGTGACGGATACTTCAGCCACGGTCCTCAGCAGATTCGAGAGCCACGCAACAATAAGCACTCACGTTCAGAAAGAGTGAGCCTCGCAGCGCCAGCCGCTGGAAACCGCCAGCACTGCTGAGGTGACAGCAAACGTCAAACGCTGTGAATGTAACACGAGAAGGACTGAAGCTCTTTGTGTGTAGAAACATGAAGATGCTGCATCATATCTGAAGCTTGGGTCATTATTGAAATTTGATTCTCTTAAGAAGGGCACAGTAATCAAGCACTGGATTTGAGGGATTTTGTTCAAACGAAAGTCGTTTTCTTGAGTCTCGTGCAAAAGTAGGCTTGTTGTAAGATCCTGGCAACAACATGAAAGAGAAGAAAGGGAACGAGTGTCAGTTGTCGTCTGGCGTGTTCACTGTTCACTGTAGTGGAGGACGGTTGTTCAGTGCAGCACCAGTCCTTCACTGCTCCTCAGCACGCAGCTGCTTTTGTCCTCTCGCTTTTTTCCTGTTGACCAATAACCACAGATGCACCTCATTATTCGGCCTGATGCAGCTCCTTTATAGTGAAAGCACGCTTTAGAGCTTCTCTGAAAACAAACTTGATTGATGTTTTTGACTTTAAGATGATCACTGGCTGGATGCAATGGATTCATTTCACTCTGTTTAGTTTCTATTGATAAGGTCCCTTTAAGTGCTCCTTGTGAGCTCTTTGAGTTCCTAAAGTCAAAATAAATACAATTTGCCCCACAGTTAAGTGCTTTATTTTGGTCTGTTTGATTTAAAGGTTGTGGCTGAAGCAGTAGAGGAGAATATGAGCACAAAATAAATATACATTTATATCTTCATTATTCATTCATACATACATTTATGTTCCACAGATCCGATTGCAATTCACTCGCCAGAATAAACGCTGGCACTGCGGGTTTCTGCAAACTACGGACACGCTGAAACTTTACATTTGACGTGTTTAAACTTAACATTTCTTAATGTTTCGATATTCAAGTTTTCAAGGTCTGCTTAGGTTTAGACACAAACATCACTTGGTTATGATTAGGAAAGCATCACGAATCAAATATCTCATCTGGTCTTGAGTTTTCTGTACTTCTTGTTATTGAACTATTATTTCCAGCTGGCACGCTCACATAAATATTTCAATTTGCAGATTAGATATAATGAAATGCATACATGGATGTGCTCAGTTGTTCAGGTACATCTCATTTCATAGCCAGACAGGAAATACTCGGGTTGGACAGAACATATTCATCACCAACTGACTGAGTGCAAAAACACAGCAGATTACCGAATTCCTTATGCACGAAGAAGCGTTTGCAGCTCAGTAGCAGGAAGCCGAGGAAGTCAGGAGGGCCTCATCACCCAGGATGAGGAGTTTAGTCACCTTCGTCTCTCAGGCTCACATCAACACTTCGCTGGCTGAGGCTGATAACTCAGAAGCAACCGACAAGTCAGGTCAAAGTGGACTATCTGAGGGTCTGCGACAGATCACTCAGCATATTCAATCAATCAGCGGCGGTCGACGGCACATTCTGGTCTGTGGTGGTGAGCCGAGGAGGAAACATTAACATTAATATTAACAAATCACAACGAACGTCAGCGTTCTTTGTTGTGTCTAAGAGGCGCCTGTGGTGACATAAGAAAGATCTTTTGACTGACATCCAAAGCAGCCAATGACATCATATTGATATTATACATGGGGGTTCAGATCTACTTGAAAGCCATCACAGCTACAACAAAGCTTCTTCTCAGAAATCCTGTCAGCCATCGACTCATGATTTGCATTCGTCTTCTGATTCAAGGCGTTCTCAGACGTCAGCGGCTGACCAGGATGTGTGAGAGCAAGGCGGGATTTTAACCTCTCAAAGTGTGCGGAGCAGCAGGTTTGAACACTTTCACAAGTGCAGCACACAGCAGGAGTTTGTCCATATGAGAAGCATTCTAACTTATCAGAAATACCGTGTTCAGCCCGTGGGAACATGCAGGAGGACGGGGACGACTCAGCCGTATTCTTATCTACGTCCTGTTGACCTACTTACTCCATTGGAATTGTTAAAGGTTCATTAAAATAAACTGTTGTAACGGAAAAATCAGTAAAAGTTCAACGTAATCCACTGTGGAAAAGAAACGTGTTCATGTTGATCCAAATGTAATTTCTAAGCAGCTCAGATCATAGTTTGCTATTTAAGTTTCACTTAGAAAGAACACAAAACCTCCACTTTGTTAAAAAGTGCTAGAACTCAAAATTCTGTCTTCCTGTTGGTTTTCGTTTTCAAACAGCAACAGGTCTGGGCTCTTGCACCAGGTTGTAGTCATGCGGTTCATGGCAGTTTCAGAATGGAAGGCATCGGTTTGAAGGGGGCTTTCAGGGAAATCTCATTTCCTTTAAAATACAGTGGTGCTCTGGGAATTTTTAGATTCATCCGGGCGCGGATCACAGAGTGCTTCATTACCTTTGAGCTGCGTGCTGTGCAGGCTTACCCGGGGATAAAGAAAAAGGCACTCCCTTAATCTGGCAATAATCCACCGTTTTACGGAGGGAGAGGAAGATGAGAGCTAAATTATAAAAACCAGATCATCACTGCACTTTAAAATAATACCAAGAGTTAGAAAGAAATGGGCTGCCTGGAGGAAGTTTTGGTTTGTAGCTGAGGTTAGAAATGGGACCATTAACTTGAGTCAATAGGAGCTCCTGTGTGATTCAGAGGTCGGTTATCTACTTTGAGCTCCATCTGCTTCCATTGTGTTCCCACAGTTTTGTTTTATCTCGCTCTGTGGAGGAAGGGGGTAGTCAGTGGGTAATGCCAGTATGAATTATATATTCCACGGAGCTCCATTTAAAAGTAAAGAACATTGAATATGCACAGTTAGTCGGAATGACGAATGAATGAATTGAATTTATCACTGCAGTTAACTGGTGAAGTTTTGCCCACAACAGGCCTGCTTCCACTCACTTTCCATGCTAATTAACTGTTTCATAATTCAAAACAAACAAACAAACAAACAAAAAAAACTCCAATTTAATACCGAAAGTGAAAAGAGCAATAAACTGACCCCAAACTGAAATGTGTAATGACTTACAATTTCATAATCCAATTCCAAATGTTTTAAGGATAAGGCCGGAAATGTTCTGTGGTTTTCTTTCTGTCATCAAACCTCATGGAAGTAATGGGAACATGGAGCGTCTGTGGAGCCAAAGCCTGACGTGTCGCAGACCTCCAGAGTCGTCCAAAACCTGTTAGAAACACATCAGTGAGCTACAAGGTCGCACTGGGTGACGTGTTTATTCGTATCCGTTAGCGCACACACACACACACACACACTCATAAGAGCACTGAGTGTATATGAAGTCCTCAATAAAAGCACTATTTACTGCTGTTTGTGTAGCTTTTGCTAAAAATGATAACATTTAGGAAACGATGATCTTTTATTAAACAGTAAAACAGCGTGAAGCCAGTAGACGTGGGCTAACGTTGGCTTTGGTGTTTTAATATGATACGGTGAAAGTTACAAAAATGTACAATAACACAAGAATAACCCTCAGAAACTATTTTTACTGATTATTTGACATGACTAAGTCTGTTAAAGCTGGAATCTAACCGTTAACCGTTATCCCTCTTCATGATGATGATGTCATCATCTGAAAAGTGCTGTACAAAAAAAAATAAAGCTGAAGTTTGAAGTTGATAAGAAAAAAGAAGCAAACGTTTTAACAAACAAATCTGAGCAACTTTTCAGATCTAATGAAGGAAAGTATTTCAGGTTATGTGGCTCTGCTGACCAGAAACCCCCCATTGTCTGCGTCCTGTGTAGGCATGGTGCTCGGATTAGGTGTGTGTGTGTGTGTGTGTGTGTGTGTGTGTAGATGGGGGGTTACAGGCCCCACACAGTGGACCTTTGTGAAACTCTGCCCATGCAGCCACACTGAATGGACTCTTTTTACACTTGTGTAAACCTGGGGGCGTCTCCGGCACCGAGGCCACGCCTCTCTGACCCCTGACCCTCACCTCTGACCTTTGCTGGATTTGGTCGGGAAGTAATTTTTGCTCACCATGTGCTCATGGGTAAAGCCAAAAATCACACAGTTGGGATCTAAGTTTAACCCCCAGACTCTGAAATACATAACTGCGTACAAGGCGAACATGAAAGTTAAAGAAGCTGATAGTAATACAGTTTAACAAGATCTTTAATAACATTTCTACAAAATCTAAAAAAGTTTAGGCTGGAAGACAGAGAAAAGGAATGAAAAGGACAAGGCACAGTGAAATCTGCAATTAGTTCTTCATCCCACCACACTGTTCTGACATATGAATGATCAAACTCTTTGTGTTTATCAGGCTACAGGTTTGTCCACTTCCACACACACACACACACACACACACACACACACACACACACACACGCAGCTTAACCTCACAGAATGGCCAGAATAACCTGCTCCAGGTTAATGGGTGGAATGGCCATGTTGACCCAGGTGTTTTATTTACCAAGTGCCTGTTTACTTCTCCATTCCAAGCCGTCAGCTGCACCCTCAGTGGGCAAACTAAAGTGCTTAAAAGAATCCTCTGGATCAATACTCCTCTTGTCTTGAATGATAAAAGAATGTCAGCCTGACAAACCGGGCCTGTGTGGTCAGTTTCAGGTGAAGAGTGCCTTGACCTGACACTCTGCAATCATTTCTTCACTAAGCAATGATAGATCATTACATCAGGTGGGAATTCTGGTTCAAAGGGCGGTTGTTAAAGATGAAAATCTTGCTAGAGAAAAGACAATAAACAGCGATCTGAAGATAACTTAGACAGAGTGCACTTTTCACCTCAACAAACTATAAAGATGTCATGATACATACTGACGTTGCTCGCTGATCGATTGGCTCCGTGCATTAGCCGAACATTATATCTGATATAATACATGTGTAGATTTAGTCCTCCCTGACACAGAAAAAAAAAACATGTTTTCTTAACAAATACTAAGTTATGCAACCTCAGAGCTGTATTTAAGTACAGTACTCGTGTAACTGTGTTGAGGTACGTTCCAGTGATGTGCATATCTGCCGAGCGCTTTGGACGTCGACAAACAGCAAAAATATGGTAAAGAAAACATCTACAGGTCATATGAACGTAACAAAAAGGAACAGAATCGTGCAGCTCTGAACACATCAAGGTATGTTTGACCAAAGGTCTCTGAGGACATTTGGATTCTGAAAAATGAGCATCTAAAACCAAACACAAGCAGTCAAATGACCACAGTAAGACTGAGACTCAAACACAACTGCACTGAAATAATCCAGTCATGTTACTGAGTGCAAGCAGCCATGCTGTTAGTACACACTGTATGCACCTGCAGCGTGTGTGTGTGTGTGTGTGTGTGTGTGAGACAGGCTGTCACACTGAGACGGCTGCATTTCAGGGGAGGACAACATTAACGTGATGATTCAACTGAGCTTTAAGCTTGTATTCTCGCTTGTGAGTGCAGATTATCCCGAACAAAACAACAAGATAAGAACAACAAACCAAGAGAATAAAAGCATAAGAGGAGACGAGGCCACACAAAACACCTTTTCTTTAGAAGCTCCATGTGTTTCTATGGACTCTTGTATCTGCCAGTGCGTCGTCTCTTTTCTGCGATCTTCTTTTTGCTGGAAGATCACTGAAAAGCCCACTGGCATGAGAAAAAGGAGATCCGAGGTCACCGTTGTTTCGGTTTTACAAAGAGCAGCTTCTCGGGCTGCATCTATTCCTGTACAGACAGGTGATACGTGGGAAAAGGAGTCTGGCACAAACCTGTCCAGACAAACACAAAACCCCACAATGGACTTTGGTGGGGTAATTTTCTCATTAATAATTAACATATTTGAACCCATTTACGCTCTTCACTGATGTGAGCTGATCTCCTGGGCTGAGGAAATCACCACAGAGCTACAGTCTGACAGGAGATCAGTTCTCCCCCTTTCAGGTAGATATTGTGCAGTGGATGAGACACACACTGAACAAATAAATCAGTGGGATTTCACTGTGCATCAGGTCTTTCGTAGGGGAATCCCGCTCCAGCAGAAGTGTGTGGGAAATACGTGGGCCTATAAAGACGAGGTCCACAAAGGAAAGGATTAAAGATAAAGTAACAAATGTGACAGTAAGCATTTCAGGCTAATCAGTATTAACATTAATTGGTGATAATTCTCCAAACACTTTCTGTTCTTTTGGACAGATTCTTTACAGCTTTTAAACTGATGTGTTGGGCTCCGGCAGCATCAAGCCGTTAATATTATTGTTCATCTGGACTTTTGTTTCCGGCCATTTGACTGATACTTTCATTCTGCTTGTAGCTCTGAGTTTGGTCTCTAATTCCCGAGACAAACATCGCTGCAACATGTCCACAGGCTAAGTGTGTCTGTCAGCTGTCTGATGCTACAAAACAGTCAAATTTCTAGTCCCGACAGCTAAAAAATGCCATAAAACCTGATGATTCTGTGTAGTGAATGGCCCCTTCCACATTCCCATACTGTCTTATTATACATTTCTATAAAACTATGGATTACAGAAGATTGCTTTTATACCTGACTGTGGGCCAGTGGAGGTCTCGCCAAATTTTTATTTGTTATTTGAACCTTTTAATCTGCAACTATCAAGTTGTTTCCTGTAATCCTGTCTCATTTAAAGCTACGTGGTATCAACCACAGGATGGCACCAAGAGAGGATATAATAATATGTTTCTTTCTTTCTTTGGGATTTAATCAGCAGACTAACTGTTTTAACAGCATGTAGTCCTCCTTCTTGTTCTCTAATGAAGCAGAAAAAATGTAAACACCACTAACGGTTTGTCATATCCACTGAAACCACAGTGACTACACATTCAATATTTGTGGAAAACAACATAAGGGCGTATTTAAAGAAATAGCATCGCATCCCACACACACACACACACACACACACACACACACACACACACCAGTGTCACTGTGTGAATTTGTTTGTCTACCTGCGTTCAATTGCCCTCACTTTGATTCCCTGCATCCTTTCCTGAAGGGCTGCTTAATAGCCTCTTTCCTTTCGGAGGAGATTGCATGGACATCTCAGAAGGGCCAGAAAGCCCAGAGACAGACTAGTTTAGTACGAAGTCCGTGTACTTAAATTAATCTCACATCACTGTAATGAGTATAGGAAGGACTCAATGGTGAAATGGTGGGTGAAGAAATAAATGTGAGAAGACAGGCAGTAAGCAGGGGGAAGCAGAGGATTGAGAGAAGAGGAAAAAAGATTAAAATGTGAGTCAGTGATTGGTATAATGTTGTATTAGATTCGATATAATGCTGTATAAACAGGCTCTTTACCCAGCAATACTATGTTACAGTCATACTCGGTGATGCTTGATGATATCCAGTTAGCGCAGTGGTTACACAGTCAGGCCGACTGAAGGAAAACAGCAAAGGAAGTGAACAAATCCATCGCCTCAGTTATTCTCTATGAGAGGAAAATGATAAATAACAACACGTCTTCCAAAATAAATGGGATGTTTAGATCTGTATGTACTCCAGCCTCCTCCTCCTCCTCCTCCTCCTCCTCCAGTGTGCTGTCCAGTGTTTACTCGGTCTTTTCTTCCCACTGAAGGCCACTTTCACACAAGACCCTGTGCTCAGAGAGACTGGAGGCTTTTCCTGCCTCCTGGACTCTGTGCACAGTGAGGTGACCCAGTTAGCACAGACACTGAAATCCTGTTAAATCTGGGAAATCAGCGGCCCCCTCTCAGGCCGAATTTAAGAAAATACACACTCACATTGTGACTTATGTTCCAATTATATATTTGCCTGCTGGTGTCGTCCTTCAGTTATCAATTAAATATCCTGCAATCAGTGTGATCGCACCAGTGCTAGTAGAGGTAATCAAAGGAGCAGCAGCTCTACGAGTAGCAGTAACGATTGCAGTGCTATCAGTATTCACAGCAGTTCTGTGAGTACAAAGTATGAGCAGTATGAGCAGTAGTGGTAGCCGTAGTGTAGCACTGTAGTAGTGTTAGCACTTTAGAATTAGAGAATTAAGAGCAGTGGTTTTGGTGGCAACTCTCAGTTCTGGACAATAAAGTGACAAATGAGTGGTGTATAAAATTCTTAGCAGGAGTGGGAGGTTAATTTCATCTTTATGCACCCTGACTGACGTGGGATGTGAAAACTGAAACTGGACTTTTGCAGTCTGTTGACAAAAACTGCATGTAAACACGACGGGCAAGCAAAAGTGGCTGAGGTTGTTGTCCTGTAAGCCAGTAAACTGTGTGAGCGTCCTGTTGTCTTCATGTTGTTTCCAAATACCATTTAGAGTAAATTAATACTTGGACTTTTTTATTGCTATTAAAATAGAGCTTATGTCATATCAAATATTGAAAATAAGCACAAAAACATAATATTTAATATAATGTATACATATATAATAATATTTACACACAGATTCATGTAAGTTTAGATTTTCTTACATAGTTTCCATGTGTACTGACTGTGTACATTAATAAGCATCAGTATATTCTAAATGTAGTTTTTGGCTCGTGTTACGTGTGTGTGTATGTCCACCTCCACCTTCACCTCCACCTCCACCTCCTCTGGTCAGTGCTTTAGGCTGCGACGCCACAGCTGGCTTTCATTCAGAGGAAAGAAAAGAGCCGCCTCTCCTCCCCTCATCACCCATTTCTTCATCTTTTTCAGCATCCTACACACACACACACACACACACACACACACACACACAGCTGCCTGAATTGAAACTGAATTCCAAAACATCTCTGAAGTCCTTTCACTTTTGTCACTTTTAATGGTCATCTGCACACAGAACAGTTGTATGTATGTTATGTATCATATTTATTTGAGACTTCCACAGAGTGGGTACACTGACACTGTGTAGCTCTGATTCCCACTGTGCTCCATGGAGGCAGTGGAGCTCTTGTGTCCATAGTGCTTACCCACTGGACCGATGGCAAACGACACAGTAATCACCTTACAGTGTTCCTGGTGTTGCTGGGAGAAAGAAGGCCTGCTCGCCACAGGGAAGCTCCTCACAGCTAATCCTTCAGCACATCTCTCTCTTTCCTTCTCTCTCTTCTCTCTTCCTTTCTGTTTCCAATGTATGTGCGGGAATCGTTTAGGGTAACCTCGATTCATTTATCCTCCGAGTCAGTCTAACTTGAAACCACTCGATCAAACTCCCATTACCCTTCCCTTGTATCCTACCTAAGGAGTGATGGCAGCCTGTGGGGTTTCATGTGATGTTTATTATTGTCATAGTTCTTGGATTTCTTGCCGTTGTTAATCACAATATTGTACACAGCAGTTAAATCAAGCTGGAGGAGTTAAACAGAGGAAGTCAAACGATCCGACGGGTTGCAAACACAGGCTCAGGTTAGCTAACTGTATACAGCCTGTCTGATCACGAATGTCTGCATATTCTCTCATTCCGGTACGCTTTCATCGTAACTTAAAGTAACGACGGATAACAATCACAGAAACAGCTCACAGTTTGTTCAGATTACACAGGAGCCTCAGTGTGGAAACAAATCTCAAATTTCCCTCGGGATCAATAAAGTATCTATCTATCTATCTATCTATCTATCTATCTATCTATCTACCTACCTACCTACCTGCCTGCCTGCCTGCCTGCCTGCCTGCCTGCCTGCCTGCCTGCCTGCCTGCCTGCCTGCCTGCCTGCCTGCCTGCCTGCCTGCCTGCCTGCCTGCCTGCCTGCCTGCCTGCCTGCCTGCCTGCCTGCCTGCCTGCCTGCCTGCCTGCCTGCCTGCTGGGATTATCTTGTTTGTTCTTATTAAAACATTAGTGCATCAAACCACACAGCTCAGCTTCATCTTATCTCCTCCTATCATTATTCTATTTTGATCAATACTTAGGCTTTGCATTGAAATTCTTATTTCTGGACTGTAACATATCGTGTCTGTTTTTATGCTCATTATGTGCACTCTGTTCATGTAGCACCATGTGGCATCCTGGAGGATGTTCCATTGCTCTGTGTGCTACACATACATGATTGTCAAACCAGGCTCTTTAATGTGTAAAAGTTGTAAAAGTAAAAAGGCTGTGAGGAATGATGGCCGACGCTGCGGTGAGCTGATGTATGACAGCTCATGCAGAAGAGTCTGTGAAGCGCACAAGAGGTAGACAACATAACATGCATGCTTGCATTCGATTTAGCAGCATTCATCAGCCATTTGAGTAGTCTGGCAATCAGCACTCTGCTGTTTGAGTTTTCAATTCAGTTTTATTTATATAGCACCTTTTACAACCAAAATTGTCTCCAGGCGCTTTACAGAGACTCAGAGTCTGAACCCCTGAGCAAGCAGACAGTGGCAAGGAAAAACTCCCTTTTAACAGGAAGAAACCCTGAGCAGGACCCGACTCACAAGGGAGAACCATCCTGCTGATAGGCCGGGTGAAGTTTTCAAAGCAACGTCAGAGGACATCATCTGAGCTCAAACCACACATGCGTCCATTTGTCTGAAGGACGTCAGTAACTGCCGTTGGATGTGAACCCCTCAGAGTCAGTGGCAGATCTTCACAGAAGTGCACCAGTGGAGTCGCAGAGGTTGGAACGAATCAGCAGAGATATGACGAACAGAGGCACCGCGTGAGAGGCTGACAGCTCATTCGTTCATGCATTTTCACTCTTCAGCACACATTTGGTAAAAGCACAGCAGAAATGGATCTGCGGTGTGAGAGGTGAAGCATGTGGGGAAGAGCCTGAGGCTGTGATCACACAGGCCAGAGGTGCCACAGAAAAACCTCTGGGTTCACTCAAAGCAGTTCGGCGGCAGGTCTGAAGACACTGTCCACGTCTACGTTCCCTGGACCAGCGCCCGGCTGTCACGCCGGCCATGCGGGGTGACTGGGCGGAGTGTGTCGTCGTTACTGTGCCTTGAGCTACAAAGTTGACACTATCTAAACTTCTGTGCAGGGCTAAAAGACTGCCAGAGCGCATCACTGGGGAGGCCCTTCACCAGGTTCTGGACCAGAGTGCCAACAGTTTTACAGCCAACGTCTTTGAAACATTTTCTTCTGCGCTAATGGGCTCTAGATACTGGCTCCATAATACCCTCAGTAATGCATCCAATTAATCAAGTCCACCGAATTCTCCCAGAACACATTAAATTAAAGGACCGATTCACCCAAAGTTCCTCACGGCCCTCTGGATCTATAGTTGCAGCAGTCCACTAACTGACAAGGTTTGCAGGGAGCCATAAAACTTCATTTTGGCTTTAAATTTACTTCCAGATCTCTCATGCTATGTCCATGCACCAAGTGGTAGAAAGCGGCAGAGTAACACACACAGGCTACTTTGTCATTTTTCTTTGGTCAACATCACATCACTTGGATGGAGGGAATCTGTGCAGCCGTGCTGTAAATATAGTTTCACCTGGAGTTAGATGCTACACGAGGAGTCGGCCTTCATGCTGCACCTCAAGGCTGCATTTCACACACGAGCTGGCCAAGCAAAGAGATCCCACCTCAAACCTGAAGGAAGCAACCGCACTTGACCCCACGTTCAAAGAGCTGACGTGCCTCCACAGACGAGTCCGGGAGGAGGGCGGAAGTCAGGGTCCATTTCCTGGACGAAGAAGAGCAGCCAAGCAGAGAGCAGACGCCTTGTTAACTCAGTCAAAGTAACACAATACAACATTTAACAGGGAGAATATGCTGAAGTGCAATAAAAATCTGGAGCAGTCAGAACTGCTCACTCACAGACCGAAGAACAGCAGCATTAGGGCTCAAAAACCTGATCCGACCTGCGACGAAACCCGCACCTGAACTCGAATTATGGTTTAAGTCAGGAGCAGAGGTGGACCCAACGCTACCACAATCAACTGACCACATTTACTACTTTCTGCACAAGTTTAACCACAAACGAGCAAGCGATGAAAAGGTGTCCTAACAGCATGTGTTCCTGGAGGTATCGTCTCTGAAATCTGTTTTTGTTTCTTTTTGTGTCCGTACCTCTATAGGTGATCAGTGCCCTGCAGTGCTATTCACATATTCTGTGTTTCATTAAAGAGAATCAAACATCCTCTTTGTTGGAGCTTTTTATCCTGACGCTGGGCAAAAAAAAAAAAGTCATCTGAGGAAACCTGCCATCCTGAGAAATTACAAACAACAAAGATAAATCAAGCAACACGTTGTCATGTCAGACGCTGGTGTCGAGAAGGACGGAGGACAATAATTGCAGTCGTTTCATGTGTTTGTACCTGTTGTGTCAACCCCCTGAATCGGCCTTCATCCTCTGTGTGTCCAGGGGACGAGAGCGGCCAACAATACTGCCAGCTGCGGCCACAAGCTGTGAGCAAAAGCCATTCATTTAAGAGGAGTTTTTGTTCAGCTTAAGAAGTGAAGTGGGAAGTTATTTCTTTGAAGAAGCCCCCTTCTGAAGATTTGCTGATCAAAAACCGAAGGTTCTGTAATTTGCTGGAACTCCTGGTGCATTTCTTTGAAAGGTCCAGTGCAATAATAAAATGACTAAACAGGAGGAAACGGGCAGCCAGAGTTTCTGTAAAAACTTGAGTGAATACATGAAATCCTTTTTTCCATATGGACAATAAAATTCCAAACAGCTAACTACTTAAATGATTCTCAAAGCTTTTGTGTAAAGTTTATCATGCTAATCCGTCAGCTGATCTGTGATCAGTCCTGTTGAAATGTGAGAAAAGTTTGTTTAATTTGAACAAATCCTGACGAGAATCCATCTTGTGCACTAAAGTACAAAAACACAAAAGAAAAAAATGTTCACTGTCAGTTATTTCTCATTTCTCTTTGGGAGTAAAAGTATATCGATATCTAATAATAATAACTTTCACACACACAAATATATATAACAATAAAATATGGTGGAACATAAAGCTGCTGCAGCTGTTAATTTTAGAAAAACATCTGCATTCCTGCTCGTATTTGGACTCACACCACAATACTCGAGAATTTTCTAATGTAGTTCACAGTTATCACACACATATTATATGAGTTTACCTGCTCACAGGACACACCCCAAAATCTTATATTTCAATCATGATAACCAACTTATTCAAAAAATAAAGAATAATCTTAATTTGAACCTCACCTCAGAATGAATTCAGTCACAATAATAATAATAATAATGATAATAATAATAATAATAATAATAATAAAAGATATACCAATGACATAATAATGTAATGGGTTGAGGCTCAGATATCTCAGATAAATGTAAAGTTGATTTGAATGTAAATCCTGCAGGTTGTGTGTCTGAACAATGCAGTCATATCCACTTACATCCACACCAGAAAAGTACATTCGCACAATGAAATAAAAAACAAAATAAACAATTTAAAAGACAAATGCTGCATTATATTTAAAAACCAAAAACAAAGAAAGAGTAAACTGCTCTCATCACCTTTTCATTTCCATTTTACTTTATCTTAAAATAATAACGCATCAAAAATCTGCTTTTAATGAGCGATTTATGCCTACAAAACGTCATCAATAAATGTGCTCACACGTGGACATGATATTACACCTGGTCACTGGAAGATCGAACAGTCCATCCAAAGTACTTCGGTACGTGCAGTACAAAACACAACAGTTTCTTCTTAAATTAAAGATCAGATGAAAAGAAATGTTAAGTTGATGACTGAAAGTTTGGGCAAAAATAGAGAAAAAAAAGAGGGAAGAACAAGTTTTTGGCAGGGACAACACAGCATGAAGCATGAGAGTGTGTGTGTGTGCGTGTGTGTGTGTGCGTGTGTGTGTGTGTGTGTGCGATGATGTAACACTGATGTGATTTAAAGGTTGGGAAGCAGAGATGAAGCAGAGTGTTCTGGATAGGAATGCACGGCTGGCTGGCTCTTTGAAAAGGGACAAGACAGAGCAGCCTGGAAATGAAAATGTTGAAACGTGGCTCTGCATGAAAAAGCAAAAAAAATCCCTCAAGAATCTTTAAAAAAGAAGAAAGGAAAAAAAAGAAAAGAAAATGTGCTGTGCAAACATCTGCTTCTGTAGATTTCAAAACAAACTGCAGCTCAGGCTCAGACACATTCAGGCTGCACTCTAATCTTCTCAACAAAGCTGACCTTGATTCGAAACCTGCCGTCAGCTTCACTCATACGTTTCACTGTTTACACCACTTTGAGGTTTTCACTGTGGGAAATCATTCCACTGTTTGGCACAAGATATTACCAATACTGTGACGCAGAACATCACCACGGTGCTTATGAAGGCGGACGGACCTCAGAGCTCCATAAGAGGAAGGACTGAACTTCTACTCTTTATTGACAGACACAAACAGGAATCACTTTTTCTTTTCTTTCTTTCCTTCTTTTTTTTTTAACAATAATTGTAATGTTTATTTTGCAATAGTACTTTACAGGGACATGTGAAGCAGATTTTCACTCAAAAAATGTGAAATGAAGAATAACTTCATTCACACGCACCTTAAAGTATTAAAACACGAGGGGACGTTCGAGTGCCAAACGGACAGCAAAGCTTCTGAAAGCACATGTGGGTTTTTCACACGTAAAGGGGCTACTTTAAAACATTTTGAGGATATTTGGTCTGAATTTGAAGATTTTAGGAAAAGGTGGGTCCCCGTGGTCACAGGACTTCATCCCGCCTACCTGAGGACCTCAAACGGGAACAGATCTGTCCACTCAGGACGTGATACACCACTGAAATCTACATGAATGCTGACTCACTTCCTAAACTCCTGAACGGTCCGACCGTCTCAGGAAGTTGCTGAAGTTATCATACAAATATTGTTTCTTGGAGATGTTGAAACATCGACTGAAATGGGGAACTAAGTTGTCATGAGACAGATGTTACTTCCTGTAAGTCGCTCGGCCGTCTGATTCACATTAACCACAGAAGATCTTTAACATGCATCACCCAATCAGATGATGATGTACAGCAGCTTCATCATTTCACCACATTTTGTCAGTTAACTCAGGTGAGTTTAATGACTTTATTACTGATAGAAATTCTGACCAAATAATCCAAACCAAACTGAAATTATCCCTTAAAATACCAGACTATAACACGAGCACATTAGTTTCTATGATTTCACTGCAAACTGGATGTAATTTGTTCACGATGCAGCTGCTCCAAATGACTACGAGGTGCTGTTACCAAAATAAAGACATGAACAAACGTCACACATGTAAAGACATAAAAACGGGTGCGTTAGAAGGTGTTGTGGCTTGATTGACAGCCTGCCACCCTCAGCTGTAATCAATTCCACTTTCTCCTACCACCTCAACATCCACTCCTCAGACACTTTCACCTTTTGATTTTCTGGCTCCAAACAAGAATGTCCATTCAGAAACTGAAACTGGTGTCGCAGATGAGTCAGCCATGTTTTCACAGACTGCAATCACCATCTGTGCGACGGCATAAATCTGTCTGTGATGATGGCGGCAAAAGGTAGACAAAAACCTACGCTACAAAGCACGATCGCGACGCTGATTAACTCATTACCACACATTGTCTAATGTGTCCTCTAAGGGCAGCTCGGCACACGGCTTCACCACAGGCCGCATGTGTGTGTGTGTGTGTGTGTGTGTGTGTGTGCTCAGACAGGTAACAGCCATGAGCAGGGCTTCCTGCCTGAAGCTATCAGCGTATGGGATCAGGCCCGGGCCGCAGAGGACCACACTGGACCATTGTTATGGTGTGGGGGAGGGACGGAGCCCCTGAAAAGGACCCTAATCTGGTGTGTGCAAAGTTAGTGGTGGAGCAGTGAAATGAAAAGAAAATGCAAAGTTTTGGCAGGAAAACATACTTTCATATGAAGATTAGATGAGCTTTGGTGTCGTGGAATTATCTCTTTCAGAACGCTAAAGTATTGATTTATAAAGTGTGTGTCAGCGACTCTCATCTCTTAGGAACAGCATCATACAGTATTTTATGAGCTGCTCATAGGCTTTGTATGTGAAAGGCACAAAGTAATTAGCATCTCTGTAAAATAAATGTGGCAGAGGAAAAAAAGGCACAAAATTGTCCTCTGAAATAGATTGAAATTGAAGAATTTTTGTGGACTTTTCTTTGTTTTTAATGCTAAGACCTTCCCCTTTGGATTTTGGAGTGTCATTACTTAATTTTTCTGGTGTCATTCAAACAAACAGAAATTGCAGAAGTGACTCCTGATGGTGCTCGCTGGAGGTCTGGAGGTCTGCATGAAACCAAGTGGTTAGCGTGTGCATTTTCTTCTATAACTCAAAGTAAGAAATCCCTTAAAGTGCTACAAAGTAAGAAATGCAAAGCTGCGTTCACATGTGTAAAGAGCATATATAACTACTTTCTTAGTTTAGAGACTTAAACCAACATGTTGTCACTTTTCCTTTCCAGAACACGTGACACGTTTCTGTTAAATTGAGTTAGTCTGCCACCTTATGGACAAATCAGGCAATTACTTAAGCACAAAACATACTTCATGAAGTCTTGATCAGGAAGCACTGATCGAGCACAAAAATGACTCCGTGGACTGCGTTCATCACAGTGAGAGATTCGGGTGATTGTGGTTGTCATTTTAGTATTAAACTCTATGTGACGTAGGTGGAGGTGACGCTCTGGTTTGAGATCTCAGTCTGAGCTCTGAATTGATCATTTCTGGTTTCTTAAATAATGAAGAAGTAAAATAATAATAGATATAATAAGAGTGAATGAATGTAATATCATTTTACATTTTAAAACGCGTGAGTACCTGGCTCTTACTTGTATGCCAGATTGTCTTTCCATTGGTTAAGAGCATGTTGCCCCCTAGTGGCCAATATGCAGAACTGCACAAAGCATGGATAAACACATCTCCAAAGAGCCTTCAGGTGGGTGCAAGTTAATCACAATTAGTCCCTAAATGGTAGTGTGTGATGTGTGTTTGCTCTGCATGGATTCAGCACTGACGGTGAAAGGAAAGTAAAAACGAAATCTATTTATTTAATTAAGTGCAGTTTTGCTGGTTGCTATTCATCCTTCACCCAAACTTTAAAATATTTCAAGACTGAACACAGAGAATCACTTAAAGCTGTCATCGTTTGGAACTTAGAAAACAGCGGAACATTTTACTGTGAGGAAATGGACACGTTGCCACTTGATCTTATTGTATTGCACCGAGCCTGTTTTTGGTGAAAATCTACCTTTTAATCTAATTCAGCATATTACTTTGTTAATATTTAAATTGTCGGTGTGGCATAAATGCTAGAAAGCACCACAAAATCCTTGTCACTTAAAAAAATAAAGCTTTACAGTGTTTTTTTTTTTAAATTAATTTTTGGTTCTGTTTATTTATTTTTATCTTTATTGACCACAAGTGCGAAGTCAGAACGCGTTTTCTTCTTTCCTCAGTTAGTATTCAGCTTTGACGCGGTGACAGTGGACACACAGGAGTGTGTGACCTGCAGTGTGAGCTGTGACCAGTGACTGCACAACAATCAGCTGGCTCTTCCACTGACTCTTACTGTAAAACAGAGAACAACGTGGCAGGATGTTTTTGGTTTTGGTCTTTTCTCATCAAACCCTGAAAAATTCATGCTGCTTTGTCTCCTCGCAAACGCTGAGCCAAGATGAAAAAATCCGCTCAGTGTTTTTGTTCTGACTGAATCGAGAGCCGGACTCAAAGAGACAAATGCAGCGCTGCCTCTGACATTCCTGCATTTTGCTTTTTTGAGGTAACTGAACAAGAGGCGCTTGTGTCCTCCACAAACGGATTTCAGGAGAAGTGACACGGATAGAAAAGGTTTGCATGTCAACTTGCACAAAAATTGGTCCCACATTTGCATTTCAAAAATATTTTCAGGCTTGTTTTTGGAGAAAACAAACAGCTCACATGGTTCTTTCTGTATATTTTCACACTGTATTTCAGCAGAGACAGTAAAATTAGCTTCTTTCCCACCTTTTTTCCTTAAATAACATTTTTTTTTTGTGAAGCAGAAACAATTTCCATTTGAAGCAAAAAATAAAAAAGTTTAGGAAACAGGACGAGGTACACAACACTTGATAAAAGATCAATACAATACATGAAGCTTTCATTATTTAATCAAAACTGTGGTGTTATGCTTTTGTAATGTATTTTGCATGCTTGCTTCTGACAAATCCAACAGCTTCAGACAGTTTGGAGAACACGGGACCTGAGCAAAGCGATGAGGGGGTCTGATGTGTGACGGACTGCTGTACTTAAGTGATGCCTGTTTTATAGGATGACGTGTCAGTGTGTCCACGTTTTCTTTTACGAGTAATTCCAGTTTGTTTCTCTCTTTTGTAGCTTTGGCCTTCATTTTTATTTGCTTTGCTAACACTGTGCTAACCAAGTCTGGTCAGACAAGAAGCTCCAGCAGTCAGTCAGGGTGTCACTCACTTTATGTGGAAATTAAAAGGGAAAGTGAGCACACCTGGGATGTTAGTGACTCTGGCTTTCAGATCCTAAAGTCCATTTCAGTTTCAGTCTGATGTTTTTGTTTTTAACCTGAACTGTACTGATGCACGTCAGGCTGGACGGTCCACAGTCCTCTGGTCAAGCCAGGAAGTCGGTGTGTAAACTGTGGCGAACAGCTGAGATGTTGCCGTTCACCTTCGCTCCTTTTCCCAATCAGTTTGGCTCACAACCCAGACCCACTTTCACAGGTGTCAGTCGTTTACCTGGCGAGCACAGTGTTCATCACAGCAATAAAAATGATAACCCAGAATGATCCTTTAACAAGGACGGTGCAATAGACCCATCATATAAACCGGAACATTTGTGAATATATGACACAATCTGAATAAAACGTTGCTTAACTCACACCTGTGAAGTGCAGTAAATGAAACAGCAAATTGGCAGGAAGAGCGAGATGTGAAACCTTTAATGGACAGACAGTGAGAGGAATGGAATGCATGCCGTTATTTTCTCATTCAAAGGCACTGTGTCTTTCCAGTTGGCTGCTGTCAGACTTCTGGGAATGCGGTCACATACTATCAGCTACATCGTTTCACAATCAAACTATTTGCTCAACTCTACTACAAAGGACAATGGATTCACACATTCACAGTGTACTAGCTTGCAGTCTAAAGTAGGAGGAACACTGTACACAAAAGGGTCAGACTTGTTTAATTACCTTCCAAATCCACAGCAGGCTGCTACAGAACATTTTTGAAATCCTCTGATTTAACTTTCGATGCATTAAAAGAAAACTTTAGACACCACAGACCAAATTCCTTCCTGGCTGGTTAAAAGAGGCCACATATTCTTTTTCGTTCAAAACAAAACAAAACTAAACAAAAAAAAAAAAAGGGCAGCTGAAAGGCTTAATGGCTTGAGAGCGTACATTCATTTACAGACACAGACCCAGTATTAGTCTCTCAGTTTAAGCCACATTTCAGAGTTGTGCTGCTCAGCACTGTTTTCCACAGGAAGCCTTTTAACGTCTGTGACTGCTCAGGCTTTCTTTATTGTCGCTTGTTGGGGCTTAGACTTTTAATTTGTAAGTTTAGCTCATTGGTTATCGAAAAGACGGGTAACAAAGTCACCTCAGGATTTCTGTTCCGTGTGCATGCGATGGAGTGTGCTGAATAATCACGGCAAACCGACACCATCCGGAGTCTCAGTTTTCATCATTAAGACAAGAGTACAAAGGCGGAGCTGCCTGGTGGATGTTCTGAGCTGGTCGGAGACACGCTGATGCTGGTGACAGAGGAGCAGGAGGCTGCAGATGTTGCTCCAATAAACAGAGCAGGGCTGCTGTTAGCCTCCCCTCCTGTAAGAAGCACTTCAGCAGTTGAATGCTGGTTAAATAAGGAGCTGATGATGATCACGTGACTCGTGTTTTCCCTGGCCAGCTGAAGCTGACTTTCTAATAGCAACCATGAAGAGGAATGTTTTTCAGTGAAGGTTCATTCTTTTGGTTGTGTTTCTAACCATCCCTCTGAAAACGCCTGCAGGGTTTAGACGACCGATGTCTGCATTAAAATGAGCCAAATGAGACTTGCCCTGATAAAAACAGCAAGGATTGTAATAACCGCCACACGCCAAAATAAATGCATTTTCCTGCTTGCTCTCATGGTTGTAGCAGTTCATCAGAGGTTTCAGCAGTAAAATGGTTACATTTATTTACATGCAATTAAATGCACTACAGGTCTCAGCTGCCTGGTACGCTTTGTTGTTTTTAGCATATTTTTAGCTGCGGGGTATGAGGGTATTGAACATGCACACTGAACAGAAATGTTTATAGGAGGCACGGGTAACGATCGTGTGATGAATCCTCTCAGATGCTGGGTAAACCAATGGGCTAAACTGCAAAAAAAAGAAAAAAAAGAAATGGTGCTTTAAAAGTCCTTTAAAGTGGTACTACTGAAGCCAAACTCGCCCCAAAAAATGTGTTTGCTCTTTGTGAATTTGTATTACTTGATCAGCTTAACAAATCTGAATTTCTGTTTTGCATTTTTAGAGTGGCCTTTAATATTTGGCCAGGCAAAACAGATAAAGAGAAAACTTCTAGGACAACTGTGGCTCATCTCATCATTTCCAGACATTTTCCAGAAAATTTCCAGTAGGAGGACCTTGTGCTCAGAATAATGTGATAAAGTGAATTTTGTATAAAGTGGTAAACTGTACTAAACCTACAATACATGTTACATCACTGCAGGCACAAACTAATTAAAGACTGAAATGCAAGATGGCGGAAGCAATGGTGACACAAACGCACACTGACAGGAGCTGATGGTGAAAGGGGGGGAAATGATGGCTGAGAGCATCAGCAGTTTGGTCACTCAGAGGTGCACAAATTTCCTCAGACCAATCAGAGCAGTGAACAATAGCGGTTAGCACAGAGAAGGCAACAATGGCTATGAACCAGAGAAGAAGGTAAAGATGGTTAAAGCCAAGAAAACAGACTCAGTGTGATGTTCGAGACCGGCTGCAGGCGTTGGAAAGGAGTGTCAGGAATTAAGCAGGTTTGGCTGACAAGCAAACATGTCTGCTGTGCAGTCCAAACCTGCTGCCTGAAAGTGTTTGGGCAGAACACTTGCAGCCTTTTGAGTCGCTGGCCAGCTGGTCCGAAACGTTTACAGGAGGCCTCTGGAAAAGGTGAAGTGTGTACGTGTGTGGGAGAGGAGGAGGAAAAGGTGTGTTCACACGCTGATCTAAAGGAAAGCAAACGACGACAGTAACAACTCACACAGACGCTGTGTCCCTTCGCAGGCGCCACCTCCTCCAAAGAAAGATCACCATTATTATTACTACTGCAGAGCGTTCAGCTTAACGTGATGTTTAGCTCCCATCCTGAGACCAACACTAATTGGTTTTGACACGTTACCAGCAGGAATTTGCCCTCTGACAGCCCAGGACGTTTCATAGTTCAGTTCTGGTGTTTCTTTTCAATACACGAGTGGTGAACAGAGTACCACGATGTGGATAAATCTGTGTATATTACTGACCGTTCACTACACGGATACCTCCAAGAAGACACAGTGAACTTTAAGCCTGGCTTTAAGTCCTGAAGGATCCGTTTTCATTTCTCCAGCTCTCATAACATATTTACCAGTGACCACATGAATACTCCTGCTACACTTGGCCATGTGATCATTTTCTGATTTAACGGGTTGATGAGAACTGAAAGCAGAAAGAACAACTGACTGGTGGATTTTAGGATACTTAAGACACAAAGGACACACCAGTAGTTTCCTTCAGATTCTGGAAAAATGAACTTTGAGGGATGAGGCCCCTGAAAAAGAACACAGCTTCAACATGACCATTTTATAAACCTTCAACCCACCCCAACCCTCTCTCCTAAAAATGGCCTTCATATGCAGCTGGAGAGCAAATACATCTCAAAAGAAACTCAGTTTCATCCAGATTACAATTTTTAACATGATGAGAACAGAGAAGCAAACCACTCGCAGCTGTCCTTACTCAATTTAGAAGCTTTGAACACAAGAAAAAACTCTTAGCGAGTAGCAGTTATGTTTCTTACACGACATATCAGGCAAAACCATTTACTAATATACATGACCTTTTGGGGGACAGGGTTGAAACCCCTGAACCCTGACTGTAGCGGCATGACAAATCTTTCTCTGGTGTCTTCTTCTGTTTCTCATAGCTTAGACTAAATGATTTCTAGACCAGAAACTTATGGAGCCAACATTTAAGAAAAAAAAAAAAAGACATCTAAAGAGGAACAAAATGACAGCAACATGTACAGAAAATACAGTAACTTTGCAAAAACAGGCATGCTAATGTTCTAATATCTAGCCCTGGAAATAACACATTAAAAAAGCTAAATAGGCAGTAACATCTGCACATTATTTAAACACAGCAAAATATTGACAAAGGGAAAAAAAGACCCATAATCCATTACCACGATGATGACCATAATGCATAAGAATAGTAGTATTGGTAATGTGCCAGACTTAACGTGTGTGTGGGCAGTGAAATAAAGCTAAAGTCCATCCGTGCTTATCTAGAAGAAACATATTCTGTTCCGTATTTAACAGTTGATCAGTTTAATATTACATACAAGAGACGGTGAACTACAGGTATGAATTTCTCCTTTTCCGTGACAAATAAACAATAGAAACTGACGTAAAAGGAACTAAGGCATGTGCATGAGGTCTTTACATTTTCCTGGTCAGAGGACACTGAAAGAGATCCGTCATTTCTTCTTTTTTTTAGCTTTTCTGTTGCTTTTTGTCGTTTTTTTTCTGATGCGATGGGATGGTGTGTGACAACGCTTTGAGGTTTCAGTGACTGTGACCCTCCCCCCGATCCCCCATCCCCACATTAACCTTAAGAGCCCACGCCCAACCACCCTCCTTACCCCAACCACCCTCTTTCTCCGGCTGCTCTTGGGCAAAGAAATTACGCTTTACTTTCGTTGCCATTCATCTGGGGAGCCTCGTTGGGAACTGTCTTCACCTCGGCCGTGGCGTTCTTCACCTCCGTCTCGCCTTTGGTGTTTTCGTCCTTCACAGTCTTACCGCTTTGGGGACAAACACCGGAGATAGAAAGAGAGGGGTTTCTGTTAACAGTGAGTCTTTCACTCGCAGCTAAACTGTCTGCTCTGAGCTGCCTTTTGTGTAATTTTTTAAAGAAAGACGGGGAAAAAATGGGGGGGAGGGGGGAACATGCAAGATGCTTTGAGGGAATTTGTTTTCCCTCCTGGAACTGAATGCATTTCACACATAATGGGATAAAGCTCACTATCCTAGCCAGACATCAAATAAGAGTACATGGATGTCAGAGCTATTTCCAAGGAACAATGAATGCTGATGTGGAATGAGACAGGGCCGGTACAGTAGGCACAATGCATGAAGGCGTGAAAGACTGAGGCATAACCTACAACACAAACTACAATACACAAGAGGATTACACGCCGTCTGGACCGAGTCGAGACACAATGGAAAGAGACTTTAAAGCCATCCTTCACTTAAGTCGAACATTTTTCGTTGTCAGCGTGTGTGCCCTCGTTGGAATACATTATCTAGGGATGTGCTGCTGTGGCCTTTATTTTGAAAATGTGGCTCTGTCACAGACAGTCACCCCTGTGTCAACACTCAAACAGCAGACTCCTGTTTCCCGCTGACACATAGACAAGTTCTCGGCGGGTCTTACAAAGTTAGGCCAGGAAGTGCCCCAAATACAGAATCCATAAATACATCCAGCGCTTACAAACTTGAACCGGCCTTTGGGTAAATGTCCTCATACTAAACTTTGGTCCTTAATGTTACTTTAAATAACCTCTCATTGTCCACACAAACAAGACAGCATCCCTCAGAGGCTGAAATGATCATTACGCCCCACAATACTTCAGTGTCACTATATGTGGAACAGCAGTGGGACGGACGAAGTCCGCCGTCTGGCCTGAAGGTTGAAGAACACGGCGTCTTTAAAAAACGAACAGATTTGTTCTCTTTGTCATTTCCCTTTCCTGTTCCCCACCTTCAGGATAAATTTGTGCAGTAGCAGCAATCATCCTGACAGCACATGACTCCACCGGCCCACTCAAATTCAGCTGGCGTGTTTAGTCACCTTGACAACATTTCACTCAAAGCAGACTAATGATATGTGTATGCAACCACTGTGCTAAATTCATAGTCTTGTCAGAACTGATCTACACTTGATGCCTCTGGCACACGTTCAATTAAAGTCGGACCCTGTGGAGTTTTGGCACACACCAATCTGCCAACATGGTGTGACCTCATTGTGACGTGTCACAGGTTTGCCACGAGTGACCACATGTCATTCTCAGTGATACTAATTCAGTCTGAGTCAGTTCAGCTGTGAGTGTGGGTTCACGGCATCAAAGCAAAATGGACTGGTTCAGTCAAGTGATAACACTGCACATCTACAAGTGACAGAGCCTGACAGCATTCATCTCTCTCCTCCACAACAAGCGTGCTGCACTGTTGATCCTCTGCCTGTAAACCTCTGGACTAACTCTCACTATGTCACTGTCAAGTCAATGGGCACTACATGGCTTTCATGGACCTTAACTATACTTCCATTGAATGTATGTTAAGCATTTGCACCTTTTTATTAAAGCTATCCGGGCTACTGTTCTCTTAAAAACATTTTTAAAAAATGCGCTCACATAAGTCAAGAGCAATTCGAAGCTACACTGACTGAAAGTTTGAAACTTTGCTTTACAAACGCGTTGAGTAGCACCAGGACGTCATGTATGTGATCTGTAGGGGTCTAAAATCTGTGGAGAGATCTACAAAGACATGTCTCCACTCAGGAGAGAAAAATGGGTCCCGAGGAAGAGTATGTCACTCAAAAATCCAATAAACCCACAAGGAGCCTGACATTTCAGTGGTGGGATGCTGAAGAAGGATCACCACATAGATCAATGGCGGAGCTGTGCTTCAGTCCTGTCAAAGGGTTATGAAGAAAAATCCCTCCAATGACAAGTTTGGTTATATCAAAGTGATGCTGAGCTGACAAGAGCCATGCTTCCACCTAAGTCCCAACTCCCCATACTTCATCACTGACATCGTCTTCTGGCCATCTGAGTGAGCAAAGGATGAGATAAAGGACTGATTGTCAGTATGCCCCTGTAATTTGTCTTCGTCCACAGCCTTCTCATCATCCTCACAGGGCACGATCAATCAGGAACATCTGCAAACTCCTAAAGGCGAAGCTCCATATAACAACGCTTCAGAGCTTCCACAGGAGTTCAAACATCTTCCTGAGATGCTGAGACTGACGTTTTAATTGGCCTTCAATTATCATTAAATTCAACCGTAATTATTACTGAAGACAATACAAACAAAAAGTGGTAGTGCAGGAGGTCACTTTGGGAGAAGCTCACTCACTCCTGCACAACTGAGAGGAACTGCGTCCTTCTCAGCAGAAAGTTAAGTTTCTACTCTCTCTCTCTCTCGAGAATCTCACATTGCTGTCGTGCAGTGGAACTAAAGCTTATTTTTCCTCACAACAGATGAGACAAACTAAGTTCTGTCAGCTGGATTTTTGCAGCCATGCAGTTGTTATTAACATGCTAAGTACAATCAGCAAACAGATTATTATCGGTGGTGTTCACTTACTGTAATGTGGCAGATAACAGACACATAATACTTTTGTGGCATAATGGAAATTTTCTTACAATATGTGGATGGGCATGTAATTTGAAAACCCTGAGGCGTATTTTAACAGTTTTTTACCACTGTTTCTATAAAGCACTCATCAAAGTAATCTGGTAGAATCACTACTGCAAAGTCTGATGGGGCTGCTGACAGGCCTGCAGTGTGAGCAGGACGTTTTCTGAAAGCAAAAAGCATCAATCAGCTACCAGCTGTCCGTGATAACTGATGAAGAAGCTGTACAGCAGGAGAAAAATGAGCAAACAAACAGGTGGAGGGTGGAGGTGGTGGCTGAATGAAGACAGACACGCCCTGGTGGCATCCAAATGGATTGGATTTCGGTGAATAAATTTCCCGCACGGCCAACATCTGCCATTCTTAAAGGAAAATTCCACCATGAAATGATCAGGTGTTGTATGTTTTTTTGGATTATTATTAATTTGTCCTTTTCACCCCCAAGAAAATACATACATGTTTTCAGTAAAAGGTGGGTGTATGTAAGCATACAGGCGAGCCATGCAGCCTGTGAAAACTGGGACACATGTACAATCACAGCTGTGCTCCTTCTTCAAACTGCAGCTTGGTCTCTGGCTGCATTACGTTCAGGGATAATGAGGCTGTTGTTAGTGGAGACGTTGCTATCTCTGCCTCTGGATCTTTTCCTGCACTACATATATTTATTGAATACTGAAACCAAGCCCACAGCTAAACATATTTTTAGTGGGTGATCAGGCAAGACCATCAAAATCCACTGAAAGGCAGCGAAGCACCAATGAAAGTCAAAGAGACTGACACATTTTGCCGTTATTTTTAACCTCACTCTTTTGCACACACGAGCTCCTTCACCGTGTAATGAAGAAGAGAAAGCGTTTGATCTCAGCTACATGAGAGCACTTCGAGGCTGACATCAAAACCACCGTGTCTGCATTTTAGCTCTTCAGGTCTACATATATAAAGATTTGTAGGTTAAGAAAAGGCACATTTTTGAAAAAATGCAGTTTTTTCAAAGCTAACAACAATGGCAGCCAAGCACTTTGTTCAAATTTGGTTTGCACTGCCAGCCTGTGTGCCATTTAGCTGTTAAATAAATAAAAGTGAAAAAATAGGTGTAAAATAGCTTTAAGTAAATAATTAGCTACTATTGTATTTGATGTATCATTGGTTTAGATTCTAACAGCACCTACTGACCCAACATGCTCGTGAGTACAAGAATATTCTGTAAAACGAAGGTCCAGTTCTTACAAATATGCGTACATGTGCAGACCTCAGGGGGGAATTTTCCTTTAGAAAACATGTGCTATTGGGATGCCACCAGAGCAGAAGCTGAGGAAGTTAACAAATGGGGATATGGCAGTTTTCATACTCATTTTGGGCCGGTGTGGTCGAGTCTGTGCACGGGGCATTGGGCACATCCTTGGTCAGGTCGTCTACTAAGTCCTTATTCTGGGTGCTGTCAGGGGCTTTGACTGGGTCACGTTGGCTCTGTGGCCCGTCGGCATTAGCAGAGGGAGGGCTGGCTGGCTCTGAGGGTGCTGGGTTGGATGAGGGGGGAACTTTAGGGGTGTCGCTCAGGTCAACCAGGGGCCCAACATCAGGTTGAGTGTTAGCTTTAAGTGAACTAGACTGGGCAGCAGGGCGATTTTGGGGGGAGGACTTGGCAGGGGCGGCTTTGGTTGGGCTGGAGGCGCTGGCGGTTAGCGCGGTACTCTCGCTAGCAGGACTGCTCTGCGCCGTGCTAAAGCTCTCAGCAACTGAGTTAGTGGCGGTGGAGGGGAGCAAGTTTACCACCGGGGAGGTGGTGTCTGCAGCAGCAGGCCTGTTTGGTGGGGAGGAGCAGGACAGACAGGGGAGGAGAGGGAGGAGTGGGGAGTGAACACAAAGGAGGAAGCATAGAGCCAGACAAGTGAGGGAAAACAAAGAAAAAGGAAGAGAGGAATACAGGGGTAGAGGGAGAGTGCAGGTCAGGGCATAAACGAAGCAGAGTGAGTGCTACTGCGCTGCAGTGAAAAAGTAAGACCTACAATCAAAATGTTAGCAACAAAACATTTGTGAGGGGTAAACAAAAATATGACACAACAATAAACTAGAGAAAGAATGTTTCAGGTTTAGGACGCTGATATTTTTTCACAATAACTCAAAGACCCAGCAGAAAGCAGCCACGCAGTGCTATTAACAGCCAGCTTCATTTTGGTGTGAAAACATGAACACAGGAATCTAAAGAAACTACAGAGTAACTCTAAGGTTATATAAAGTTAAAGACCCATAACAAGGCATAGTGATAATTATGAAGTTCATTACTTTTAGGTCTCTTAGTTTTAAGTTGCACAATTCAAAAGAAATAAAAAGAAAGGGACAAGTCTGGGCTGCCCACTAGACCGGAAAACCAGTCCTGTTCCACACTCACTCAGGTTCTGTCAAAGGTGTGGTCTCGTTAGGCTCGGTGGGACCCCCTCCTTCTTGATTTGGGGTGTTGTCTTCTGTTCTCACCTCAACGATGGGCTCCTTAGACTCATCTTTCCTGTTGTGAGGGGGAAACAGACTGTCAGCGAGCAATCACAGTAACTTTATTTAAAGGAACACCGTGGTGATCTAGTGGTTAATGAGATGGAACATGCAAAAACACTGGTATAGTCCTTTAAGCTGTCAAACGCTTTCTCTTATTCTAACATTTGATCATCCACTTGCATCCACCTGCAGGCTCTGATTGGAGGTTTCCCTGAGGAGCTTGTCTGTTATCATCATGCTGCTTGTGCTGAGCTTTAAAGTTTTTGCTTGCTGGAAGTGAAAATGTTGGTGCCAAATCATCTGTACATATCATGATTTATTCTCAGTTATTTTGTTTCCTGTGAGCTGTTGAGTTGAAATATTTATTTGTTGTGCTTTGTTGTGGAATTCACAGCTGGTCCAATGAAAGCACAATATATTGAACAGAAGTTTCGATCAAACAGAAGTCAACTTGCAATAGCTGGATTTTGACGTGATGAGACGTTTACAAATGTATTCTCTTTAATACAGTAATACTGTTTTCTCCAGGGGTTTTGGAGCTCTTTAAAAAACAGGCGCCCAAACAACGAGCTGAAAGATGCTGAAAAGCTCCTCAGAGGTGAGATGAGCAAAGAGGTGGTGTCACTCATCTACAGGGCCTTTACTAGGAGCAAATCTTTTCATATCTTTTCACGCAGTCATTTGTTCCAGAAAAAGCAACACTTTGAAAACAACGCGCCAGCTGGCAGAGCTGTGGTTCACTTACGTGAATGCTGCCTTGCCCTCCTCCACGTCTTTGCTCTTAGCTCCCGGCCCGGCCTTCCCGCAGAAGTTGACAACGATGCACATGAGGAGCCCACACTTGTTGAGGAAGTAGCAGGTGACGTCCACGCCCACCAGCAGCAGGAAAAACACAACAATGAGGATGCCTACGATGGCTCCGGTGCCCAGGCCTGACCCGCCGCCCATGGCGTCTGCAGAGCGAGGACAGGGAGAGGGGAGACACAAGAACCACAGGCCAGAAAGACAGGGGGAGAAGAGGTGTTGGGAGAGAGGAAAGGGTTTAACATGAAGCAGAGGGGGCAGAAAGAGAGCTTTTAATGCGCCGCTTCAGGTTTCAGACGTCAAGACCTCAAGTGTGCCGTTCGTTTCAGAGCGAATTTGGAGACAAATCGTGGCAGAGGAACTGGGAAACTAATACACTGGAACACAATAAAACCTTCATCTCTGCTTTCACTTCGCATTTAGTCTTGAATATCATCATGGCCGACACACTTGAGGCGTTCAGTTTCACACACAATCACGTAGTACCTTCCAAAGATTGAAAACCAAACATCTGCATCAGTATGAGAAGACAAATTGGATCCACAAAACCTCTGGGGTTCTACTTTAGTTTCTTTACTAAAAGGTGGATGACAGTGAATTATACACAAACCAGATATCACATTACACTGTAGTGCTATAACCCTTTTGTGTCACAGGGCGTCAGTGGCACTTTCATAAAAGGCTTGGGATATTTCTATTCCAAATTCCATGGCAATCGCCCGCTGTAAATTATGTTTATATGGAGCTAATCTGATTTGCCAGTTGTGTTCTGAGGGAGATGTAATTGCTCTCAGGATTATGATTGAATGGAGAGCATTTTCCACAGCTCAAAGCGCTACCTCACTGTACCACATGTTCGTAGAGAGGTGGACAGGCCCATTTCGAAACGACAGGTTGTAGAACAAATTTCACTCCAGTTCGGGAGGTTTTGGAGTATAGTCGGTTCAGAATAATGTGTGGTTGGGCAGTTCCACATTAGCCACATTATAACACTTACAAAGACAGACAGACAGCTTTCATGATTTTTCCTTTATTCAATCTTTCTCTAAAGCTGCTCCAAAATTTTCTCAGGAAACGTAAAGGTTACAAAAGGGTTATCTGAACAGCTCTTTATCTCAACATATGCAAGCACTCAGAACATTTACAATTCCATTTTGAGGGCAAAGTGCAAATGCAGATTATTTTCTCCCACAGACAAATAAATGCTCATGTCGTTTATGGACAGGATGGAAGAAACAGGATTTGGAGGTCAAAAGCAGCTCAGGCTTCGCAGCTCTGAACTTCAAGAACGTCTTTGTGTGCTCTCGTCACTCGTTTAAGCTTCTCATGATATTTGTACAAACCAGGACTGGTGAACGGGAGCCACATTTCCATTTTCGACCACAAAAATGATAAGCAGCGGATTCTTTAAGGAGAATCGTCAGCCAATTCATCAGTTTTAATAAGTGGCTAATTAGTTTAGTTATTTTTTAATTACACTCCACCAAAGGATTAAACAAGAGAGCAAACTTGTGCTGATACCATCAATAGACATCAACACGAGTCGTCGTCAATGAAACTGCACAGGACCGTGTGACACTTTTGAAAAAAAATCACAAGGATTAAACTGTCAAAAAAATGTTTCACTTCACAACACAAAACACAAGCTACTTACCACAACGCTTCAAACAGGGCAAACTTTTGTGCTACAGTGCTTACTTACTGACTCACAGTGCTTAATGGATGTCCATGGACCCCGCAATGTAACCAACCAACGTCTCAAACTGAATTATACAAAGACGCAGTAGAAGTAGTACTAACACGCAGTGCTCTGTCTCACGTGAGTCTATGGCTCGCAGGCTTTTCTGCACTGAAGATGCCATTAACGTTCTCAGCCCTGAATGGGTAATTATTTCTTCTCATTGCGACTGTAGCTGTTGCCTTGGCAAACCCTTTTTCTTAGTCAAGTCCATGGAGCTCATTTACGTTACATCGTGGAAAACTGGGAAGCCACCGGCCATGACAAACATTATGTTTCAAGTACTTTAACATAGTTTAACAGAGAGTCTCAACTTACCCACATTGTGCTGAACAGTGACGCGAGGTTTGCTTTTCAGAGTCACCTTGATGTTGTCATATGAAAGGACGTGAAGGTGGAACCACAGCCAGAGTACAATTTAAAATAATCAGTGTGTCAGTGTTTGTGCTCAGCCTACTGTCTCACACGCTGCCTTCAATCATCACTACAGTTAGCGTGCATTAAGGGACAAAATAAATTAACCACACCAAATCGTGTCATTTCCTGTTTGTATCCGACACCAAACTCCCAAAACGTGTGGATTTTCTGTAACCGTTTTAATAAATTATTAGAAGAGTCCATGCACAGGCAATCTTTTCAGGACCCAACCAAACCCAGACATGAAGACTTTCATTAAAACTCAACTCTCCCTTAAAAGGTTAGCGAAGCTCTGCTTAAGGGAGCAAAGATTGTGGTTATCTGTAGAGGATCGAAGACTCATCAAACTGTCTGAGGGGAGCGTGAACGCTTAGCCGTTTAAGGACCATCTGTTTTTATTTTAACTGTCCTCGGCCCTGAAGACGGGAGGCACAAGGGGCAGGAAACACACACACTCCAAGTAATGTGTTTTACGGTTGTGTAGCAGCGGACCGACAGAATGAACACATGCAGCATCGCCACAGTTCACAGCCTATCGTAAAGGTTTAGCAGAGCAAAACCTGTCAGTATTATAAAACTATAGCTGAATAAGGGATAAAAAAGAGAAGCAATTTACCTGCCAATAGAGTTCTCAGTTTGCTGTTTGTTATCTCAGATAAAAGGCCAAATGTAGAGAAAATGTTTTGATCGAAACCATCTATTAAAAAAAATGTCAGTTCCTCTGCGTTTCATGTGCAAGGAGGTGTAAAGCTGTAATTTTACACTGTTTATCGATCACACAAAGACAAAGTCATCATAGAAGAGAAGGAGATGCCAAAACTACACATGTAACCAACAGCTGAATAATCAGAGTATTTTCTTTTCTTTGATTTTTTAATCATCCCGCACTTGGGAGCAAACACTCATATTTATCTATTCAATTCCAACTAAAAGCAATCAGCTAACCCCTCCAATGAAATAAAAACCACACTTGACTGTGAGCACTTGACCGATCCTTTACTCAGGCTTGCAGTATGAATTAACATTTTAATTCATCAAATGATTTCTCTCACAGTATTTCAGGACGTAAACAGCCTTCTGTCTGACCTCCAGTGGAACATGTTTTGTGCAGACAGCCACTGCAGCACCGGCTTTGCTATGACTGATAGCGTCTCCTATCAAATAATTTTTTATGCCTTTCAACATGTTACATTTGTGTTTACTGCTTTTGTTTTGTTGGTAAAAATTTTTCAGATGAGAGCACAGCCGATGGTCAATGCAGACATTTCAATTATTCTCACTGCCTTCCTCTCCTCGACTGCACTGTGGTATGCAATCTTTAATTCTGTCTGATGGCTGTGATCAGAATAGCAGGAATGTGCCACAGCTCTGTGTTCTTATAGGTGACTACTGTGTTGCAGACAGCACTTGTTTTTCCTCTGCACATTGCTTCATTTGCATTTTAACAGGCACAATAAATCATGTGGCATGTATTCAGTGCTGGGGGGTGGGGGTCTCACCGAGTGCTTTCACTGAGGGAGAAACTACAAATCTATGTGTCAGGATGGACTACACAAACATTTCTCTTTACAGGAATCTCAGATACAGTACTGAGTCACTTCCCCAGAAGACTGCTGATAACAGACCGCAGGTGATAAGCCTCAATTTCACTGAAACCCACGGATTTCTGAGAAATCAATAATTGGTCAGCATAAATATAGACTTATAAGGACTTATGTGCTACTACATTGATGAAAAACCTTAATATTAGCAGGTTTACATGTCATTATAACACTGCGCGACGCATTCAAACTCCAGTTACTGATTTAAAGAGAATGCACACAGAAGACAACATTATGATTTTTACAAAAGCTGACAAACTCCACCTGAAACCAGTGGTCCTTCCTTTGCAAACTGGGTTTCTAAAGACATCAGATTTGAGGGAACTGGGCATGGGAAGCGGATGATAGCTTAGTGCAGCCATAAACAAGCTGGTCAAATCTAAATGCAGCTAATTAATGACCATCAGAAGAAGAGTTAAAGTGTCCGGGATTTTGGAAACACATCCCAGATGAAAATTCTCTGAGCTCTGAACGTCAGTCAGGATTGTACACATTGCAGAGACTCTCACACGCACGGCACAATGAAATACGTGTTTCATATCCTCGACAGAGAAACAAAAGCTGTGACGGAGGTGTAAAACAGGCCATTAGTGTAAAAACGGAGGGAGACTGAAACACCACCCATCACTGCTTCTGCATGACTCCAGCACACTCAGGTGCATCACCTGGTTTACGGCCGTCATGTTCACTGGTGCACATTCATTTCTGAACCACTAATTCTGGGTCTCAATTCTGTACTGCATGAATTATTTAAATATGTTGGTTACTTTAGGACTGTCTGTTTTTTGTTTTAATTTAAAATTTTAATCATGTGTAGCAATTCCTCATGGAAAAAAGAATAGCTTTGTTAACGCATGACTCATACTATGCTATAACGGTCCTTGCAGTATCACAATAACTTAGGATGCAGCATAGATTCTTTAAATACATAAAAATACATGACTACACTTTATTTCCCAACAACAAAATGTTACAATTCATGCAAGCCTTCATTATTGCACAGCATCAATTTGTGCTTCATTTTACTTAACACATTTAACAGTAACTCATCACACTGCATGGACTGTTAGAGCATACTGAGTTCAGTATCAGTCACATGCACAGTATTTTAGGACTGCTCATCATCAGAAAACACTATATGTGTTTATGAGTGTAGTTATAATGCATTATAGTACACTACGATTGCCCCATAACGCATTATAGTGTTACACAATATTCACAGAGTTTAAAAACATGCCACAGTATGGGGAAATACTTTTGTAAATCTGAGTAATTTAAAGAGGGAATAATTAGGGAGGGAATAGTTAATAATTATTTCATGTTGGTAGTAAGAACTATAATTATATGCATACGTGTGAATAATGTGTGCTGTAATCCATATTCTAGTTAGCTGAAAATCTTCAAATCACTCCCAACTGTTTATTTTATAGCTTTCATCATAATTAGTGATTATTTTATTGTTTTCCTTTTGCTCTTTTCTCTCCTCTATTTTCCATCTGCTGATCGTCTTTCTTTTGGGAGCTGCACTGACCTTGTTTGGCTCGATACAGTTCAATAATTCCTGTGTTTGTATCCTCCCTCAGAGCTCAGAGCTCTGCCACAGTGTGGCACTGCACCACCATTAAAATAACATGAACTCCAGATTCTGTTTTCCCTTTTGGGCACATGGAAGCAGAGCGATGGTGACAACTGACTGCCTCCTCTCTCGGACTGATAAGATCTTTGGAAACACTTCAGGCAGGAAGGAGTGTGTGAGGCTGGATGGGATTTCAAGCATTTAAATGAAGATTTCAGTCACCGGCGAGGCAACAGGCACTACAAACCGATGCGTATAATGGCTTGAAAATATATGAATTCCTATTTGTGAAGAGTGGAGGTGGGGGTGGTGAAGACAGGAAGTGTTAAAGAAGTTTAGAAGAGTGACAGCAGTGTTAAACTGAGGTTTTTACTGCAGAGTTTCTGATTGTTTTATGCTTTTGATGTATGCAGAAGCCTCTGGTAAGGAAAATCCCCATCTAATTACATCTTATTACAAAACAAAAGCAACATGCAATCTACTGTAATAAAAAGCTATGTTGTGGAAAATGACAATTAAGAAGATAAAAGGGATGAGAAAGTGTGGAAGAACATTAGATTATGGAATACATACAGCTTGCCTAATTAAAAAAAACACAGCTGATTTGATTTTAATCGAGTCCATTCATATAAACATCTCATTAACCACATCAAGTTAACAAACGGGGGAAGAATTTTCGGCTGTGTGAAGACATAATGTCTCCAATTCCTGAACGACACCAGCAGCCCTTGCTGTTGTTCTTGTCTGCATGCAGTGGGCGACTGCACCGTTTGCTCCAGCGAGGAGAGATATTCTGTTTATATGCAATGCAAGTAAGTTTGATGCACGCACTTAAATGAAGATCCTGATTAGCAAAAATGAAAATCGCTCAGCACTGATCAGCACTATCATTACTCAGTAGGCACTGATGAACAACAGGAGGGACCAACAAGTGACAAAGAACACCTCAAGGGTGTCGTAAGCTCCTATTATCCCTGTGACAGAATTTAGTTGAGATTAAACAGCAGTGTCAGAGATAATAAAGTGAAGGAATTCAAAACTCGTTGTAGATCCAAGCCCAGGAAGGAAGGAAGGCCAGATGGCCACTTTTCAGGCAGGAGAACTGCCCAAAGGAAGCAACAAATTATACTTTTTTTAAATTTTGCCAATAGGCCTACAATTCTTCATCTGGCTTCTCGTTCCCGTGTCGAGAAGCCACATATCACCTTATTCTACCAAGCAAGCAAGTTTTATGGTGCTTCTACATCCTACATCAGCTCAGTTTTGAGCTACATTCACCTTCACATTCCCTCCAAAGCACCCCTTCAAAGGTTACAAATCAAATGGAAAATCCTTTGACATTTGCTTATTTGGAATCGAAGAGCTTTTTGCTGCAGCGAGAACCTTGTCAGTTTCTGTTTTTCAAACGGGAATTCAAGCACACGGTGTGCTTGGTTTAAACACTTGAACCCTGATTCCAAACAAAGTTGGCACACTGTGTGATAGAAATAAAACAGAATGTGATCATTTGCTGTTCCTTTTTGACATATGCTCAGTTGAAAGCAATACATTTAACCTCAACTTAATTGATTTTTGTACCGTAATTTCCAGACTATAAGCCACTACTTTTTTCACACGCTTTGAACCCTGCGGCTTAAACAAGGATGCGGTTAATTTATGGATTTTGCCTCAAGACGAAAGTGACATTGAGAGCGACGACGAAAGAGAGACTGACAACACGGACACCTGCGGCTTATAGAGAGTTGTGGCCTACATATGAACAAGGTGTGCTCAATAGTCCGGAAATTACAATAAATGTATGGAGGCTGGAAAAAGCAGGGATTCGACTGGAAAATTTGTGGAATGCTTGAACAAACCCACCTGTTTGGAACACTTCGCAGGCAAACAGGTAACAGACAATAGTATCATGCTTAAGTACAAGAAAATCTCAACTGCATTGCATAATTTGGAGTAACTTAGAGTCAGCTGCAAAACACTTTTTCTTTTTACTTTTAGTAGGTACTGCAGCTGCCCATGCAAGTACAAAAGACATTCTGTTCATTCTGGGGCTGGTGAATGACTGTCTGAATGTCTTTGGCCTTTGGTTTTGACAAAACAATCACCATTCATCTGTCTGATTACTGAAAGTGTATCATTGTTTTATTAATTGTCTCACATTGAACTGTTGTTGATGATGGCTGTAGATGATTCTATTGCCTCCATTTTTGTACTGTATCCTCTCACCTCTCATGACACTGCAGGAATTCAGTGTGGAACAAATGTTGGAACAAATGGAAACTGTTTAGAGGACTTTGAGTAATCTCTGATGGCCATTTTTCAGATCTACAGCTCCAGGTCACCGCCAGTAAAGAAGAGCATTTTAATTTCTAAATTTCTTGCTCGACTACCTCAGTAAACAAAACTGGGAGTAACGAGAAACAGCAGAATCAGTTGTTTGATCAAATGCCTAAAACCACATGCTGAGCCCATGTTTAACAGACAAAGACCTCCAGTGGCCAAGGGAATCACAACTGAATTAAGACAAGCTGGGGGCATCAGGCTGGATGGGATGATAACGCATGTGATGTTAACATAGACGGTTTCATGTTTCCCACCAACAGCCACCTCTGATTTCTGTTAAGCATGATCAGGATCTTTCCCTAATCTTCACAAAGTAAATATTATTTGAACCATGATGACAAAAGGTTCCCTAAACTTTTCTTGTTAGGTTTTTGGAGGCACTGTAAAACATTCTGCCAACAGAGCCATCAGATCAGAAGATTCATATGGGATGAAAAGGCATTTACAAAGAACGTATTTTGTAGTTTAGTTTGGAGGATTTGTTGCTATGGCTTTTATAGTAATTAATTTGTTAGCTAACGATAACACAAATCTGTTATGTTGCCGCCACACATCTCAGTCCCTCCAGGATTTCGCAGGCTTTTTTGTGATTGTTGCGGCCCAAAATGCCTGATTTCATGGCAGTATTTGAAAAAAATTGCAGTGCATGTGCAGTGCAGTTTTGTTCTGAATAATTAATGAAAAATCAAAGGGAAATTGTTCCAGGGAGAACAAAACTGCATTCTGCTTTGTTCCAAGTAACCTTGCCAAAGAGGCTCAGGATTACAAAAAAAAAATAAAAAAGAAATAAACAGTATTGCACGGGGTGCAAAACAGTTTACCCCCCCTTTATGACGAACACCAGGACAATGTTTTGCAAGGTCTTTAGCGGTAATTTTCGACGGTAAATGTGAGACGCTTGAGTCGCACATGCCTGCATCTTCTTCGAATTCCTGGAGGGGCTGACATCTGATTTGCTGCACTTTAAAATGAACATACAGTATATTTTTGTGCTATATTAAACATCTGGAAAGTTAGCTAGCAAAACAACAGGGCACAAGGCCCAGAAACTGTTTGCACAGTTGATTTTTCTCATTCAAAAGATAATATGATACACGATAGCACTTTCCTGTCTATATTACATGCTAAAAACAAAAAAACAAAAAATCGCATTGTATCACCTTGGATGTTTAACTTTCTGTTGTGTTTTCTGACCGCAAACAGGGTTTTTTGGAGAAATCCTCCACGCAAAAAAATATATTGAGTCGGCTAACAGAAGCTCAGGTAGCTGGAAATTGCAGTGTTTCTAGTTACAGCTTTAGTTTCACCAAGAATAGTCATCTATAATTGTAAAGCCTGTGTACTGCATGTACTGTTCACCATTTGTTCTTCTTCTTTTGTTCAAAATGCACATTATATCTTCTTCAGTTAGGCTGTTGAGGAGATTCTAATCTTTTAACATCTGGGTTTAACAGTCGTGTGTGGTGTAATGCAACACTGAATACACAATACAGACACTTTGTTAAAGCTCCAGAGGGGAAAAAGGAACCTAAAATCCGGACCTTGAACAGCCAGCACAACTTAGTACGTTTGGTCGCTAAAGCCTCAGAAAGTCATTTACTTTCATGAAAGAAAAAGAAACACAATTTATTTCAATCCTACAGTGGTTACATGGAAATACACTGATATGTACTTACAAAAATGTCTCAGAGAATAGAATAATTCCACATATTGAAAATGAAATATTTAGTGTTTAACAGCTGTTGCATTTACGTTTTTAGACATTTCTCTGCTTTCAGGTAAAAAGAGAACATGGAAAAAGAAAAGCTGATATCTTCTAAGTTTGTTGAAGGTCAGTTTGAAAAGAGTATGTACACTTTGTCACAAAACATGATTAGTTCTTCTGCACAATATCATGTCCTTTCCTAACAAGGCCGTTACATAATAATGTATTTGAAATGAGCATATCATAATGTCCAAAAGGAAAGTGTCTTGAAAAGATGAACACTCTGACCATAACCGATACTAAATTTTTCCGCCAATGTTGTCGCTCCTCGTTTTTTTTTCTTTCTTTTTTTGTACGACAGAACATTTCAAGCTTGTATCCCAAAGACAGAAATTAGGCACAGCATTTGTACTCTTTGGTTAACACATTCATAATGCTTGACTGGGGAGCTTCAAAGCAGCTGCATAGCACATTCATGAATACTGGATCATGCCTTGTGTCAGCTTTCATGCAGTGTTCATGCTTTTGTGTCATCTGTGACGTAGCAGTGGAATGATGTCTCTGTTTGATAGGCAATCAATTCCAAAATAAAAGTCTCTTTGAAGTTGCCATTTCTGGTTAGGACATTTAGACACATAATCAGACAGTGTAAGGTAATTATTCTTTTTATCACCCCTCTAAAGATCACATTAAGGCATTATGAATGTGTTACTAATCCTTTCTAAAACAAAGCGACAACACTTTGTCTACATTGCATCCCGACACAGCACCCAAGTCTGACAAAACCCTCGAAAATGTTCCCTTTCTGAACCTTATCATATACAACATGGAAACAGATGAAAACAACATATTAAAATCTAAATCCCCAAAATTTGAGAATGATGCAAGTACTGAGCACCCTGTAATAACGTCATGAAACCAATGTCTTGACTCTTCATCATTTTTTTTTTTTTTTTAATCTTCTCTGTGGCTGCACAAGGGTCAAAAGGCATAGAAAGCAAAGGAGTCTGGGCACACAGATTTCCAAGGCTCAGACTATCCTCTTTCTCCTTCAACGAAATCAGTTTATGAGAGCCAGAGCACAGTCGGCACGGACAGCAGAAGAGTTGCCAGACTGTACGTCACACATCTGCAACCGAGGGTAGCTGAGGTTATGACCAGCCACGGACGACAGAGAAACGTTTCAATACCCACATCAGAGTTGGGTGACAAGAAAACAAAACACAATAAAAGCAAGAACAGAGAAAGAAATTTGTGCGTATGGCAATGTCATGGTCCATAGGTGCCCGAGAAGATCACAACATGGAGACAGGAAGAGGACAAGGAGAAAAGGGAAGCAGGAGAGAAAGAGGGAAAAGAGGGAGAGAGATAGAAAAATAAGGTCAGAAATACAGAAATACAAGTCTGAAAGGTTATACGAGACTGAATTGAGGAATAAAAAAGGAAGTCTAAGTTAGAGGATCAAAGTAAAAAAAGTCATAGCATGTTAGTAGCACGGCAAATGACACGTGGTTCATGGCAGGCGTGAGCGGAGAGTCCCAGAAGTGAAGGTGATGAGGAATGACAACAGAAAGGGAGACATGACGACACGACACGACAGCCAGACCTCTCTGCTTTAAGGTTCAGTCTAAACAAGGACAGCGTTTAATCAGTCACGGTGCACGTTAGCGGCAGAGTTTAGGATAAGATACATGACCACCTGGATGTGAGAACACGTCCACAAGAGTCAGGCTGTTATCTCTCATTCGTAATGGCCAGTGGTGTAATGTAAGTGCAAGTGCCACAAATGTGCAGACCAAAAGCCTCGCTGATTCATCCATTGGGTCATCCATGGAGAAACTATTCACAGAAATGTGCCTATAGATTCTCTTATGTGTGTTTTTGGAGGTGTGAGCCAAAGGCTGGTGTACTGACTGAAAAAACAAAAAAACAAAAGATAATTTCAATATCCAATCAGCAGCTCCCTTCTAATCCTGTAGAGTCTGACGCTGGACAGGTTAGCTGCAGCAACCTCAGACACTGACTTGGTGTGCAAAAGCAGCAGCACCATACATAAAAAATCCTGTAATTATCTCTTTAGATTTAATACAGATTAGTCAAATGTTTTGTAAAAGTGAAACTCGCCTGTTCCTGACAAAAGAGCGGCACCACGATCATACATTAAATGCACTTTGTGTCACGATTTCCATTTTGCAACTTTGCAACAAATCTGAAACGTTTCCTCATCTTGCTGATAAAACTGTAATCTCGGCAACATTATGTTTGCTGTTGCAGTTTTGTGGAATACAAACAACATGTCTTTGAGACAGTTTTGGGAAAGCCAGCCATCTGCTACAGGATACACATAAGAGCAGAGATCACCTGATCTAAAAAGTAAAAGTAGTTCTTAAATGTTTAACAAAAAGGAAACCTCTGTTTTGACAAACATCCGTTTTCTCCAGCACTGCAAGCACTGAGACATGTACTACTGCAGTACTTCGCCACACAGACGGCTGGTGTGTTCGTGTGCTCATGTAGGAATGAGAGGGCGGTGCTGCATTCACAGCGCAGCCACTGATTCAGCTACCATTACACCACTGGTCATGACGGGGAGTACGGCCCATGCAAGAACCACACATCCAAAACAGAAGCTGGTTATGAAGGTCAAATCCATGACACGGATGAATGGGTGATCTTATGTTATCAGCGCTGCAGATGTTAATAGCTGTTTCCTGTAGTTCGACCCCAATGTCAACCTTAGCTGGGGAGATCTGGATGGATCAGCTGTCAACACCTGCCACTTTTGTGTCCGCGTTAGCAAATTTGCAAAGACTGCGTTGGCATGAGAACTGCAATGATTTATATAATGCGGTTTTATCTCTTTTCATCTGGGCAGCATGTGGTCTGCTGAGAGTCTGTGGCATGCAAACGCTGCCCAGCGTCGCCTGAGGAGAATAGAAATTACACAAGCCAAATTCTATAAAGCGTTTTGACAAAACAGATTCAACAGATCAATTTCCCACAGAGGAGGGAACTTAGAACTTCAGATGTTCTCAGAGATCCTTCATTTTGAAATATGTACAAATCACTTTGGTCATTTTTTTTGGCATTTGGCATGCATAACTACTTTCTGAGCACCAAAAAGAGAACAAATTTTAACAAATTGAAACTCAACCTTGGATCAACCCCGCATTCACAATTTGCGTCACCGTGCCAATTACATGCTTCGAGCCCATATATATTCTAAAAGGAGCAGCTGTTTTAAGCCAGCGTTACAGAGAACAGCTGGGAAACCTACTGGGATTAAATGCAGATGTTGTAGCTATAAATAAACCTTGGCAATTTCCCACGTGCCTCGAAGTGAAGGAAAAAAAAACCAAAACAACAGCAACTAGGAAGCAAAGGTAAACATTCCTAAACAGAAAATTAAATGAAAGTAATTACGAGAATTAAAGGGGGAATGACTTGGATGAAGCCCATGTGAACTTCTTCTCTACTATTATCATAAGTGATCCAAACCTCCCACTGCTATACGGCTGTAACCCAGCAAGCACATGAAAAAGAAAATAACTCTTTACGAGCCATGCACTGGTAGCATAGGCCTTTTAGGGTCTCCAGTTACGAAATGAACAAAAACATTAATCCAGCTGAAAGTGGCACCATGCAAAGCCTGTGAGAGCTGCATCCCCACCTAACTAGGCCACATACTTTTAATTCAGGACAGTCAGGGACCCTGAACTGTGAGACCCACTAAAGCTGGCAGTGGAAGAGACAGACAGAGGCTGATAGAAAGAATAAAAAAGAGGCGAGAATGTGGAGAAGAGATGGGCATGTACTTGAAGTTTTCTCGTTGGCTTTTCTTTGTAGAAAAAGCTTTTTCCCACCACTGCATGTTCACTGGTGGGATAATGTCCCACTAACCCGTCTATCTACACTGGGACGAGGGAACAAAAGAAATGAACTCAAGCTTGTCAAATGATTAAATGATGGTGTTATTCTATATGTTTGTTACTGTCAGCAAACTTTGTGTTGGTTTGTCTCTCAGTATCCGTCTGTACCTCTTACACCTTTTACATCCTCTCAAGATCACGTCACACTGATATGGAATTTCATCTTTTTGCCAGATTTTCAGATTGCAGTTTGCAGTCTTCTTCTTCACGAATGCATCCATAACCAAATATGAGCCTCCACCCTGAGAAATGTCTTTGTCTAATCTCATCCAGGGGTCCATCACAGTTCCAGTTTTAAAGGGAATGTGAAGGCTGAAATATGCATTGACAAATACGCATGCCTGACAGTAATTAATAATGATTAAGTTTGACAAGATTTTTTCTCATCTGTCACAAATGTGACACGTGAGAATTTTTGTGTAATTTAAAAAAACAAACAAACAAACAAACAAAAAGAAACACCCAGATTTCTTGATATCCTCTTGACAGTTTTAAACAGCATATCTGAAACAATCAACATCTCCTTTGGGAGGGTAACGGACAGGCAAGAAAATGCGGGTGAGGGTGGAAGACGTACAGGATGAGGGAGAAAACCTCTCTTTTTCATTAGAAGATAAAAACATAGTCGGTTAAGAAAGAAGCTGAACCTGTTTCATAGTTCAGTTCTAGTGGAGTGGGGAGGCAGCCCAAGTTAAAATGTGCACCTTACACACAAGACAACAACAGGGCAAAGGCCGACCGTGACCAACTGGGTAGAGAAGTATTTCATATTAAATGGACAAAATGCTCTGGAGTCTGACTGATACCTGGTCCAACTTTAATGCTCATTGAACTTGAGCAGGAACAATTGCCTTATAAAGCTACATAAGATCAGGCTGAGTTTTATCTGTAGTGGCAGAACATCAAGGAGGAGGAGGAAAAACACAGAGTATGCCTCTGCTCTTCATCTGGATTCAAAAGTTATTGTTGAGCTTATGTAGCCTGCAGGCCAAGAAAATTTTAGGAGGTAAGGATAATATTTTAAAATGCAAGTACGAGGGTCTGTGCATGAAACAGTAAAAATGTACGTCTTTAAGCGGAAAAGGATGAAGTGGAGGAGACAAAACTGGACCAAAGACAGACTGGATCTTTGGATCTGGACTGGATCAAAAGAACGAGGGCACAGGCCAGAGGTAAAAGGAGAGCACTTTAAATGCTTCAAACAACTATATTTTTACTGACACGACTTTAACTTTTCATTGTTGTCTTTGTTTAGCCACACACTTCACACATTACGTGTGTCTGTTAAGCATTTTAACAGTCAAAAAGAGTCAAATTCCTTGCATTCTTAATTGGCCCACTCTGGTCCTGATTTTAATGTTCAGCCTCGTCAACAGAACCAGATGATTCATGTCAGACCCTGCAGCAACCAGAACTTGAATACAGAGCCTAACAGGTCACGGTGGAAGCCTTTGTGCACTGTGGCTGGAGTATGTGTGGGTGCTCAGGGGAGGATGGCGGGAGTAAGTACCTGGGATGGTGGTGGGCTCTATGGCTGTTCTGAAGGACACGGTGGCAGGCTGAGACTTGCCCTGCTGATTCTCTGCCACCACATGGACCTCATACTCTGTATTCCAGTCCAGGCCGCTCAGCACCACATACTCGCTGCCATGGGGAAGGCGGATCTCTGGTTTCCAGTCAGCGTGCTTCTGAGAAAGGAATGAAGAGGGGACAAAACTCAAAACGGGGTAATTATGTGAAACTGGGGTCATTATATACAGAATTCATTTCCCAGGCACTGAGGTTCTACTTCGCCATTTTGGGGGAAAGTATAGTTATGCTTGCTTTGCTGAGTGTCAGACAAAAAGAACAGTATCTATTTTATTAACTATAGAGGACACCGTCCAAAAACTCCAGCACTATTACTGACTTGATGTATGCAGTATTTGTAGAAACTTAAGACATTGTGCTTTATCAAGCAGTTAGCTTATGCACTAAAATACAAGGACAACATGTTTGCTTATATTAAAGATACATTTGTCACAATTACTAAGGCCAGCTACAGCAGCATACTGAGGCTGGGTGTGACAGAGGAAAAATATTTCTCCCACAAAACCAAAACTGGGTTTAATCCATGTTAGAGGCTCCTGTGGTCACTGTGGGCAGTATTTTAGTGGTGGGAAGTCAGTGAGGGATCACGGCTCACTGACTGTCCTGTTTGGCTGATAGCTTCCCCAGTGGAAACTATTCATTCAAGAAAAACAAACACTAATGCCAATTATACCTTTGTTTCAAAGTAAAATTTGTAACATAATCATGTTGTAAAAGGCGCAAAGTGCGGGACTACAAAACTGGACATACATGAATCTTTAAGCACTGTTGTTTACATTTAAAAAAACTGACTGAATTGGAACACAAATATACAAAACAGCAAAGTGGTACCAAGTTACCTCCTTGGCCAGCATACTCACAGCCTTGTATCTGACCAGGTAGTGCTTAATGGGGGAGCCGCCATCGTCCTGCTTGATCCAGTTGACCTTATAACTATTGCCCCTGTTTTGGACATTGGCATCTAGTTTTGGGGCACTGGGTTCTCCTACACAGGACAAACCAATGAACTATGATTAGATAAAAAAAATGAGGTTGTTGCATCAAAACCATCCTTAGCCTGTCCTTCAAACCTTCCCACTGTGTGTGCTGGTGTGCATGTGCTTGCAAGTGTCCTCGTGTCTTCAAGGTCATCTAAGCTAAAACTTAAGTTGATTGCCGGTTCGACCTATAGTCATTTAAGATGCTTTTCTTCAAACAAGCATTGCAATCAGAGAACACTGCAGATGTGGAGGCAGTAATCACAGTGTGATTAAGGCTTTCATTCTTTGTTGATCTAAAGTGACTCAGAGTTTCTGTGGAGCCATGTTGGTCTTTAAGAGATGAGAACGATAACATCTTAAAATCAAATCCCTGCAGATCATTGGCTCCGGTGCTTCATGCTGACAGCAGACGCCGAGATAACACGGTGCAGTAGTACACGTGTTTTCACAAGCCACTAACAACATGTCAAATTCAAGATAATATAACCTTAACAATGATGCAGCAAAACCACAATATATCTTAAAACAACTTAAAACTACTTCTGCAATTTCCCAGCCCGGGATATCTATCCATCGATCCATTATCTATCCATCTATCTATCTACCTATCTACCTATCTATCTAACAAATGCGCTTACATCTGACTAGTGAGAGAAGGGTTAATTTAAACGTAAAGGCGAGAAGCTGCAGATGGACTTCATCACACTCTCACAAAATCTGAAATTAAAAGCTGCTTGCTCCATCTAATATTTACTCAGGGGTTCCAAAGTGCTCCAAATGCAAGGAGAATTGAAGTTATGGTTAGTTAAGAGTATCATTTTTAAAATATATCAAGCCTCACCTATGGGACATAAAATATTATAAGCATTTATTACATAGTGTATACAAAAGATTTAGCTTGGAGCACCAAACCTGATGTTGGACCAGGGACAGATCAACAACTGGCGTGCGTTCATCCCTTAACACCTCAGCTCAAAATAAAGCAATTTAAATCAAGTGATACAACAAAAATCTGCCTTCTGATCAGACATAAAAGGCGGGTGTGAAAGTTTATAGCTTTGGTGAATAAGACAGACGTTGTGTGTCTGCGTCATGTTTGCAAACCTGTTGGCGTTTTGAACGTTCTGAGGGACAGAACGGAAAATGAATGGGGCTGCAGGAGAGGTTCGATTTAGACGTGTTTCTATGGACATTTTGATACTGAAAAAATGAATATTGATGAACAGATAACAAAGTGTGTGACACGAGAGGGCAAAGTCATTGTTGCTTCTTTCAATCATGATCACAATCATTTTTTGACCTTAAAGAGGTAGATCTTCCTGATACTACACAAGTAGTTTAACCATGACAGTGACAGACCACAAAAGTGTCAAATGAATAACGTCTGTGACGACGAAAGGTTTTTAGAAGACACTGGCGATCAATGCCTTCCTGCCCATTGGGGTGTAACACCTAGAAATGCTAATATGGGTTGTTTTTTTTAAAGGAAACAACAGTGTGCTTTTGAGTTTGGAGAACTTGTTGAATTCAATGTGAGCTCAATTTTTTAAAGTCTCCCAGGGGGCCTTCAATTATCAAAGATAGATTTTGGGTGGAATGTCCCTTTGAGGGCTGCTTGAAGGGACGGAGGGCAGCGTGGCTGCCTCAGAGCCAGAGGCTGAAGTGTTGTTCTCCTTCAGCATCCTCATTATCTGCTTTGTCCCCCTGACTAATGACTGCTGGGCTGCTGGATAATGAGCCTGTAGGCCTTGATTGGACATGTTACTCTATTGCTTTTAATAATATATACACAGTCCAGTGGGAGGGAGGGCTGAAGGTGTTTTGTGTGCATGTGCAGTGATGTTGGCTTTTATCCTCATGCCACCCAAAGGGCCGTAAAGGAGCAGGCTAACAACCCAAACTGATTAATTATGTACGTATTGGTTACACACAGTTTGCCTTGTTATTATGTTATTAAACTGACTATTTCACGATGTTATAGCCTTTTCTCTGCGCTGACGATCTGATAACAAAAACATCATTCGGCTGTTAAAGAAAAAAACTTTAAACATTGGCATACATTTCAAATGGACACATGAGCACTGATGTTTCCACAGCCAATATCTAGCATTTCACACATCAGTGTTAGTGGTTAATTAGATGAATATGCATGAAGGCACTTTTTTCGTGATCCTCTGCAATCATCTGAAAACTGCAGTGGAGCGAGAGTGACGTGATGCTGGAAGTGAACCAGAAGGTGTCGGTTAGTAAAAGCAGCAGCAACAAGGTGGCAGGCAAACATCGGTACGCTCAGCATCGTCGCTCACAAGCATCATTCTGGGTTAGTTATTTGTGTTTCTGAGACTAAAACAGAAAAGCTGGTAGTCAGAATAAGACGTTTCTCCACGCAGGCTGGAAATGATGGACGCTGCTACACATTCGGAGGGGGGACACATGAAGCAGACCTCACAGTGACACACATACAGGAGGCCTGGGTCCACATGGTGCCCCACCTAAGACAGCGTCCTCCCTCACCTTCCAGCGTGCATCGAGAGATAAGAGGATAGAACTGAACAGGAGTTACTGAAAACATGCTGTCGGATAGAACTGCAAGATAAAACTCTTTATTTGTGCTTTGCAAGTTGGTCGATGGCTGCATCTGACACAATATTTAATGAGGGAATTAATTTTAGAGTAGCCTTTAAAAATCACATCGTCCAGCACTGAATCTAATTACTGAGCTGTTCCCATTATTGTAAATGGCACCGATATAAGCAATAACCTTCACATGGAGTTCTGATTTAAAAAACCTTACGTGACTTTATTCTGAAAATTCAACTCAGAAGTCACACAATTTTCCAAATTTCTGGGATTTGTGAAGTTACCCAATTCTCTTCTTAACTTTAAAATCTAAAAAGGAACATTTATTACTGCTGTATTTAGCAAATTAAACGCATGATTTCTATTTGTGCTTCTTCAGGTCTTTAGGTATTCTGTATGAAGTTATGTGAGCACCAAGAAGACATGAAACCAAAGCTAGAGACACATGCTGAGAGGACGGACATTTTCTTTGGGAAACAGCAGAACAAGAAGAAGAAGAAGAAGAAGAAGGATGAAACAAGAAACAGGAAACAAACTTGCATGCTGCAGTAATGCAATGGGCTGCTGTGAATCCAGTCAGTGAACAACTGTGAGCTACAGAAGCTAATTTTGGGGAATAATAAGAAAAGTTAGCTTTGTGGGTGAACATGAGGACTAAGTTTAACAGTGCGTGCGATGCAGATTGCAGTCACTTTGTGAGGATGCTCAGATGATGTTTAACACCACTCACAGCCGGTGCAAATGACAAAAAGGGTTAAAAAAATGACAATTTTATAAGCTACTTGAAAGCTAAAAAAGCAGAGCTGGCAAACCCAACATATGTCTGATTTAACTTCTAAGGAAGATTTTATATAAACAAGGATGACAAGAAAAGAAAGAAACTGAAGTTGTGGACTAACCCTGTTGTGCCATATTCTTCATATGTCAGCTAACTAATCAAAGACAGTATGATACGAAGTGATTTCGTTGATCCTCATCCAGCTTATTCAGTTCATTCATTTACGTTTTAATGACAAATGAGCGAAATGTTTAAACCAGCTCTCATTTGATTGGCTGACTGAGAAGACGTGTGTTTGGGTCTTTTTCTGGATTTGTTTTCCATTAATAAAAGGTGAGTAACCCATCCACCTTCAGTGACTTAACATTTCACAGGTGCCTCGACGGAAACGAGAGACCAGGTGAGACAATGAGGTCACAGATGGGTGACTTTAAAAACTTCTTGTTCATGATGCAGTTCACTTTGAATTAGAGCTAAAGGACGTGCTGTAAGAGCTTCAAATGTAAGCAGCTGTGAGGAACTCAGATGAAACACTTGCAGTGTGTGTCTGTATGTCTTGTGTGGATGTGGACAAACGCATGTCACTGCAGGTGTAAATGCAGTATGATGTGTGCATTATAACGCCTGTATTGTGTTAATCTCTCAAGGCACTAAGAGGAGAGCAGTTTTCTACTGTTGCTTTATGACTGCAATGAAAAATTAGCAGAAAGAAGGAGATGATAACATAACTTTTAGTTTACTATTATATGAAAGAATGGCTGAACGAAAAATGGCCAAACAAAAGTGAAAGTGTTCTACTAATGTCTAACTCTAATGTCACTAATCCTTCTGAATGATCACCGCTGAGCTTATGATCTCAAACTAAACAAACAAACAAACAAAAAAAAATTACCTTCTGTTGGCCAGCGAAGACGACATCATCAGCACCATGCAAGAGCCATATGACAAAGTCACATGATGAGCACACACATGATTGGTCGAAAGGAAAACACAGGAGAAGGGTGGGGGCAGGGAGAGGCGGAGGGGGCACATGGAAAACAAACAAAACGTTTACGATGAAAACATGTCAACAGAATAAACAAATGAGCAAGAATGGCAACAGCAAAATGACACAAAAGGAACACAAACAACCAAGATAAATACATAAACAGATAATAAACAGATTGTTTGAATACATATAAAAGAACATGTTGCTGAATATGTGAAGCAGTTGCAGACTTTTAGTTTTGGTTTTGGGAAACGTAGAATCAATCAATAAATAACCAAAAAAAAAAAGATATTGATTTAAGATACAACCAAAACTGCACACCCAGAATTGCTTCATGCATCCAGGAAAACAGCAGCTTTCATTCTGACAGATTCTGGTTGATTCTTATATTTTAATAAGTAACATTAATGCCCAATCTGAATTTGAACCATGACTGACGTTACAGATAGAAAAACACAGGAGTTTGTTTGGTTTCCCAGGAACAGGAAACTCTGCAGCTTGGAGGACACAAACCATGCCAACTAAACATGACACACAGCAGACAACAGCGTGGACACGTGAAGCATCAGGGGAACATGACGTTTGCATCGGACGACTGAAAGCAGCTGTGACATCTGCTCTGAGTGATGCGCCGGCAGAAAACAGTAGCTGCTGGAGCAAACGAACAACGACATTCAAGGTGAATCTAATGTAAAGACAAGGCTGTGTCTGACAAATGTTGTTAAAGGTGTGTTCAAAATGTAGAGAATGTAGTTAGGAACACTGCAAGGACATACAACTCAGTGCATCAGTGTCAGTATTTCAATTAAAAGCAAGAAAAAGACAGAAAGACAGACCACAATTACTGTGTTTTGCCCCAAGCACACAAAGTCATCTTTGTTTACACACTGTTACCTCCAGTGTTGCTTTATGATGTGGAATGTGATGGGCAAACATCCACTTAACAGGAAATAAGCAGTCAGATTTAGTTGCCTAAATCTTCAATTAGTTGCGATCTTACTGTCTCTTTGCCCAAAATAATGATAAAATATCAGCAGGAGCCTGCAAGTGTTGCTGATCAGAGACCGACCGGCTGGTCTCCGTTACAGGCAACACACGGCGTCTCAGTGTGTTTCCACAGAAGGGACCCCGTCGCGTCACGGTCTGCATCCTCAAGACCTGACCTGATACTGTGTGTGAGCTGGATGGACTCAATGATGAGACACGCTGAAGGGTGCCCAAGAAAGTTCAGATTCAGCAGTGACTTGGTGGTGCAGAGAGCAGGAAGTAGAGGAAAAAGCATATCTGCAGGATGATGACTTCTCTTTTATGTACAGTCACGCATCAGGGTGGACTGAATGACTTACCAACGAATCAGTACATTTAGATGAGAAGAAACAAAAAAGAAATGAGCCAGTTTTTTAAACAGTCCAACAATCCAAGATGGCGAAACTCGCACACCACATGCACTCTGATGTGGTATTTGTTATTATGCTTTCCGGGGGTTAAACAGTGTCCATGACCTAATTAGCTGAATGACTTGAATGACAGACAGACTCAGCTCATTTCCACAGGGTTGGATTTGTCAGTTGAACACACAAGTTGGACGTTGGCATGAACGGTTACAAGACAGAAAACGGTGACACAAAGGCAACATAAGGTGTTAGAGTGTCTACACGAAACGTTTAGGCCAAATGCTGTGAATGTCCTGCATGACACATGATGTTTTGAGCCTTGTATCAATAACTTGATACCAATTATCTCTAAAAACAGCACTTATGAGTCAGCGCTGAATTCAGAGGCTCCTGATCCACCAGGATCTTTCACTCTGCACTTCCACAAACGAACATGTCACAGATAACGTCGTCTTAAGAATCTGCTGCGTGTTAATTCTTCATGAGCAGACACATCCTGTTAATCATGTCAGGCACAACACTATAGTCAGGTGGTTAGAATGCTAACCTTAATGTCCTTGACAGAATGTTAGTAAAAATCATATTCTATTACATTTCGAAACTGTTAGCAAAGGGAGTAAGTGGCCAAACTCATCTTGCTGTTTTGCTGTGTCTACACTCTACAGGGGATGTATTAGCTGTCCTGTGAGCCACACCAGCGTGAAGCCAAGCAGGTAAGCGGTGAGGACAGACGCACTGCACGCTGCGACTGGCATACTCACTACGGGCCATACTGGTGGCAGCGATATGGGGTGGGACCTCTGATGAAACTGAAAGATGGTGAGAAGATGGTGAGAGGAGCTGGACTTGTCCTCTACAAGAGCAGCTCAGTGCTGGCTCCCTTTTGTTTGTGCTCTCGTCGTAGAGATAAGAAGTTTGTCTGAAACATCCACTGTGCTACCTGACAGCAGGGCCAGCTTATGGCTTTATGTTTTACACGCCGTGTCAGGGCAAGCGAGACGTTCCAACCAGGTCAAAGTTGTGTGTGTTTCTGGGAGTGTAAACCATCAGTTTACAGCTGGGACAAGAGCTTGGTAATGCACAACTGACATGACAGATCAGATGAGACTTATTTCATAATTGAAAATAAGTGAAATACGTGAAATAAGACTGTATGATTATTCTCAAACAATCAGCTCAAATCTTGTACTATACACTAAAAACATATTATGCTATTTTTTAATTACATTACATTAAGTACAATTACATAACATTAATGGCCCAGTAAAAACTTCAACCTTAACTTCATGTAGAGAATGTGTCTGCAAGAACAAAGTTGATTTTCCATAAGGAGTTATGTCTTGTGTATAAACAGCTACAGAGAAGTCAGAGCTGGGCATGTGAAGATCTGCTGCCTGACTTCTTTGTTCAGCAGCGTGTGGACAGTGTCGGCTTCCTTTCCTTAAACCTTTGCAAGCCGCCGTTTGTTTTGGTACCTGCGGTCTCGGTTACAGTAGAAGGATTTTCACTTGTATGCACTCTCACAAAAATACTCCTGTCCTGTCCCAGTCCTGGAAGAATCCACATCCCGTCATCAGACCGATGTGACTTATTCCAGGGCTTCCACTGACTTCTCTTTCCTGTCCCGTCCCAGTCATGTGATTAATAGTGAAACTGACTCTTGCTTATAGCTAATTTACAACAATTACTTCAAGATGTCAGATTTCCACAAAAGCTAAACTGAAAGTTTTACTGCAACCAAAAAGATGCACCCTGTATTATTTTAAGGATTTCTGGCAGGCTTCGTTAACACTAATATCTCATCAATTAGCATTGTATGTGTTCATGAAAGAAACCACCCCAGACTGGATTTTATAAATCTTAATGTTCAAGATTCTTAACTGGGATACTGAAGATCTGAAGTCAGACTGGCCTGCTATACAAAGGCCACAGGTGTGATGCAGAAAGCAAAAAAACAAAAAAACAAAAAGCAATCAGAAACTGTGGAGCAGTTAATGAAAAGCTTTTCCTGAGCAGCAGTCTTTGTTAATATACATTCTTCTGACCTCTGAGACACAGCTGTGGTCAAATGGACAAATTACATTGCCAGAATAAAAGCACACTGTATGGGAATATGATACAAAAGATTTTTGGCCATTAAAGGCCTGAGAATTTAACGCTAATGCCGCCATTTATGCACAAAATTGCTCCAATTTTGGTATTATTGCAAGTAAATATTCTAATTTCACATTAATTACATGGTAATCACATGATATTTGATGGTCTCTGCACGCAGTTATCATCTTTAATCTAACATCTAACATCTTTAATCTCTGCAGTGCACAAGTGTAAAATACACCAAAACAAAAGGAGTTAGGAGCAGAAAGACAAAAGATGGTGTAGCACTAAGGACTACGATACAAATAACGCCCTCGCTGCAGCCTGTAAGTTGGTCATATCAATCGATAAGACTGCTGACAAACAAATCTGAGGCCACTTTAAAGTAATGGAAATGGACTGCTGCCTGGAAAATGAGACGAGTACTGAAAATTCAAAGTCAAAGAGTGATTTCTCATGATTCTTCTTTCACATGAAAGACATCACGTGATCAATGTCACATTACATGTTTGTTTAAAGAGATGGTCAAAGTAAAGCAAATCAGTACAGTGGGGATGGAAACAAGAACAAATGAAATGAAGCAGAGGTGACAGGGAGAAAAGAAACTTACTTGTGAAAGAATACCCTGAGAAGTCCAATGGAATACAGAACAGATGGAAAACCACGATGAGACGACGGTAAAACAAAAAGAAGAAACAAAGACAATGAAATGAGAAATATGAACAAGGAAAGAGGGCAGCTCTGTCCTGCCACATCATTAACCCACTGCCACACGGCTGCTGTGTCTGCTCGGGCTTTCTGTCAACAGCAAGTCTTACTTTTCTTTGTTCTGGAGAATACTGGTATTAAAATTAGAAATTTGACCTCAAGCTGCCGAGTTGGTCATATCGAGGATTCAAGAAGAACATCGTGCTGTAATATGACACATCAAATGGCAACATGCACACGATCTCAACTCATGTCCATTTTCATCTAGCGTCTGGGTGAGTGTAGACACCAAAAATACATCAGAAACTGACTTTTGCTGAGACATCTTGAAGTAGGACAAAGCTTCTCTTCAACTTTAGGTAATCAGGCAAAGTAAGGAGGATGCTGGGGGGGGGTACTTCTACACAAGCAGATGGGTGATGAAGCACAGATGGAGGCATGACATAGAGGGTGGTGCAAACTAAAACAAAGATTTATTCATGACCCTGATTTAAAATGCTGACTGAGAAATAGGTCTGTTGGCTTCTAAGTGCATCCTGGGTAAACTAGCTCCACAGTGGATAGACGGATTAAAGGATAATTCTGGTTCATTACCATTTGGGTCTTATTTTAGTGTTTTGGGTCATCATTTCTGTCAGTAACAACATTTTAAGCACCATAAAAACCACTGTTTACTGCTTAGCCTGATTGTGCATGCACAGATTTCCGGCACAATGAGAGGTTATTACCAACAATTCATCTTAATATAGTGGTTCAGGTAATGTGGCCAAACTGTTGGCTCATTCACAACCTTTCTGATAGTCTGATTGCTCTTGTTTTCTGACGTTGTTGGAGAAGTGTCACAGCGTGTCCCAAATCTCAGAAGTTACTCTATCACAACCCAACTAAAACCCAACCACATTATCGTGTTGTGTGAACTGTTCAAAGATTACTTATGCTGCCTTGTTGAGGACTTCTGTCAATCCACAACGGATGTAATGAGTGAAACTACCTTATAATCATAAGAAGTGATTGCTCAAGAGCCAATGCCACACCTCTGCCATCAAACATAAGGAACAAGATTAGTAAAACGTCTCATTATCACACTAATTCCCTTCAGGAAGTGAAACTCTCCATGTCACAACATGAATGTGCAGTTATTTGGCATATTAAACCCATAAAGGACGAATGCCAATCACATCTTTGAGATGACTGGCTCTAATTTATACGTCACTGGGAAAGAATTGTCAAACAGACTTGAAAATAAATAAATACAACCTTTTATGTCAACCTGACACACTGTGATTGGTGCTGACAGGTGCTGCACACCTGTTCCTTTCTGTAAAGTAGCAGATGATACCACATGTCCACCACAGCTGTGATTTGATGCTGGATTATCATCAAGAAAGACTTGAACGAAATCAGAATCTCCAGCAAACTGTTGTGGATCCGAATGACCCTGGATCTGTCTGTTACGGTGACTCTTTCTGCTGTCGTACACTTTTCCAAACACAGTTAGATAAAAGAATAATCTCCTCCTCCAACATTTCATTCGCTGCCATTTCCGTCTTGACATACAAACAATCTTCCGCAGAGCGTGACCTCTGGGGGTTATATTAACAATGCACACTGTCCCTGAACTATAAATAAAGAGCTGCCACTCGCTCCACGCTCGAGTATAACTCAGCCTTGAGGATGCACAAGTTCCTCCCCGAAAGCTTTCACTAAATCACCCGAGCTGTGGAGCACAGGGTCCTGTGAAATGGAAGGAAGCACAGTTTGCCTCACACACTGCAAAGAGGCACATAATACTGTTCAGTGACGAGGGAAAGGCAGGTTATGCGTTACAGCGTTAACACTATTAACCGAGTATGAAGCGGCAGTGAACTCATGAATCATCGCTCCTTCTGACCTGCCTGGAGGACGACTGCACTGGGGCTTGGCGTGAGATCAGAGGAGTGTAGGGGTGAAAGCTCAGCTGGGCTCAGCTAGACACAAGCAGGCGGTGGAGTGAGCAACAGCATTAGGTTCAAAGCATTGGGGTCAGAGGGACACTTGCTGAGAGCTGGGACACGAGCGGCGAGGACGGTACTTACGGACTGGCTCAGTCTTGAAAGTTCTGGCCTGGCTGCTCTCGCCTTCGCCTTTGCCGTTGATGGCGGACATCCTGACCTCGTAGATGGTCTCAGGCTTCAGGTCAACAATGGTGATCTTGGTCAAGTCTGTGGGAGATGAGGTGGAGTTATTCCATGCAGGAGGAAAAAGGGAATAAGTAAATGTTCTTTGGTGTTAATATGTATGTGATGTATTGTAAACCTGCTGTTATGTCAACACCTTTGGACAAATAAAAGTATACACTGCTTTGTCCACTGAAAAGCATTTAATTGTGCTTGCAATTATTTTTTTTGTTCCTAGTTTAATGCTGTCATCTCAAGATTATTAGTTAGTTATTTTGTGCTCTTGAGATGACAAAGTTTGTCTCCTGGTGATAAAACATTCATTTATCTTGTTATCTAGAGAAAACCGAGAAAGTTTATCACAAGACAGCAGCTCTTGTTTTCTCGTAGTCACAGGAAAATCATGGAGAACTTGATCTGATCACACCTGATTTCAGCCTTCGAATTCACCGTCATGTACCTGGACAGTACAGTTACATACTGTACTGCAGTACTTCAGTGACCTGTGCGGTTCTTCTACTCACATGACGAGGACTGATCTGAACATCATCTCAATGCAAAGGGTCCTCCTTGATCTGACATTTTTACCTTCCATCAGTTGCTAGGCTAATCATGATGCCATCCGTGACATTCTTGATATCTGATAACCACGACAAGTAACAGAAAACAACATTTTATTTCCTCAAGATGACCTCTTAATTTGGATTTTTCAAATCATATTATGTGGGATCCATGGTGACTAAGAACCATTTTTGCAGAGACTAACTGAAACCCAAATAAAGTATAAAGAATAAAACAAGTGTGTTTACATAAAATGATTTCATTACTGTTGTTGTTGCTGCTATTTATAATTTCCAGTACTAAAACCACTGCAGTTGCCTTCTCACTGTGCTTTTGTTTCTTTCTTTGACATTCTAACTTTCTCTTCTCTTTCACTCACTTGCATAGATAAATAAATAAATAAGGTTATTCAATCTTTTTTTCCTTGCAGCTCAGTTGAACGAACGACTGCATTAGAAGTCGTCTCTCCAGAGCAGACGGAAGCTGCTGGCTGAAACGGTTCATGTTTAACCTGTAAATGCAGCATGACGCCACAGGAACGGTGGACTGAACTCCTGACTGGATTACCGAGGAACACAATCATCAGTGTGTAGACCAATAGAAGACATCCATGTACTGGCAGCCACTGAGCTCAGCATCATGAAGTGCCAAGAAAGGTTCCAGCCGGGTTCTGTGGTTGATAATTACAGGTTCTATTGCAGGAAAACAAGGTGAAATATAAACTGTAACGCAGGAAGTGCCATATTTAATACAGAAAGAAAGTCAATATGAAAGCCTGCAAATCTTTTAACATAGTCTCTGGTGGAGTAAGGTCACTTTTAAGGAGTAATAACTCAGTAGAAGCATTTTGATTTTTAAGTTTAAAATACAATACGTGACGTGTGACTAAAACTCCTTACAGTGTGAACGAATGGTGCTTTTCAAGAGGTAAAAAAAGTCCTAATTAAAATGGATTATACTTTATTGGACAGACGTCACTGCAGCCTCATTGAGATTTCCGTCAGTATACACACACACGTTTGGCTTGTGTTATAAAATTATAAAATGATATCTCTGTGTAATACAAAGAACAGTCATTACATGGATGAGAACAAATTTAGGCCCCGGTGAGAAACAGCTCAACAACATCTCTGGATTACAGAGACTCAGAGAAAATTCTAAATGCGTTTGCCATTAATGTCTTAATGAGAAAGACTTCCAGAATGAACCATGTAAAAGCGCCTGCATGGGGAGGCTGGATGAATGCAGCAAAAAAGCAAAAGGCCAAATTAATTCACAACTGGGCTTTTAGCACCGGGATCAGTAAAACTGATGTCACTGCTGAAAGCATTCATGTTCAGATGAGATTTCCTGCCTGCCTGGAGTAATTCGCCACTGATTACCACACCTTGCTTTCCTCAGCCTTTCGGAAAGGTTATCTCCACAAATCAAAACAATCGTTAGAAACTCAGCTGACTTTGGTGTGTGTTGATCGTTGTGTTGCTGCAGCGCGTCTTCTGCAGCATCGTGACTGTGTGCTGATGTCTGATAAATCGATCACTGAAGGTAATAAAGCAAAAGTGATCACGCTTACAGGCACAATGTGAGCTTTTCTGTCAGCACCCGAACACAACGCTGAGAGATGACATTAAGAATTATTAAGATTTCAGCGGGAACTTGTCTTCATAGTGAAGAGAGCAGCCTGTGAAGCTCTCAAGCAATCGACATGACTTTGCGACAAGCAGCACTTTGCTTCTCTGAGGGTCACGCTAAAGAATATGTGTTTGAACACAACATGTCACAACACAACATGTGCTTATGTGGACTGCAACGCTGACAGCTACACAACATTTAAAGAACAAAGTTGGAAACAGCTAAAACTAACACAGTAATATGCCAGCCAGGAGCAAGTTGCTTCATTACCACCAACACAATAACTATAATTTATTTTGAGTCGATTCCCCGCACACCTTCCTGCTGTCTGAAATGGTCTACAATAACAGCACTATTTATTTTTGTCCTGCGTCATGACTGAAAGTACAGTAGGAAATGATGTTGTTAAAAACCGAAATATTTGTGACACGTTTTTCTAAAGATTTGTATTTTCAGTAAGAATGAATGGGTTTGAGGTTCAATGCTGTGGACTGGGAAGGTAAGTACTGAGACAGCACAACGTCTTTGTTGCCACTGTACAAAGAGCAACGAGAATGAAATAAAGACAAACAATGTTGGTTCTGTCTTTTCAGAGGCTTTGTTGATGATAAGAAAAATATACCCTAATGTCAGAGCAGCCTTATCCTTTAAGACCGCCTAAAATGGCCACAGCAACTCATTCACTACCCCATGTGTCCCTAGATCCTGAGTATTAATGTTTACTGAAGACCATGTGCAAGACAGGCATATATATCACGCACGAAACATAAAATATTCAGTGTTTACAGATGAGAGGCTTACAGACTACAGCATAAAGCACACTGTAACTTTTGACTCGCAGCTTCATGCACACTGCAGATGTAGATACACACTTCGGGTCCCACAGTGATGGGTGTGGTATATGTGGCAGTACTGCTTTCAAACATATGATGGCAGCCCTGATTCACAATACTGTGGGAGACACTTGAAACTCAAAAGCCTTTTTATTGACACGTTTCAGCCACTTGATAATTCTGTATCAGTAACAATAGCCTTCCTTCCTCCCAGGCACGTTGTAGCTTAAATAACCAGGCCCGAGTTATTCCCGATTTTGACAAACCAAAGCTACAAATACGCTGCAACAAATGCATGCACTGTACAGAGAAACAGACGAGGTCCGTTCACTGGATGTGTGTTTTGGAAAGGTTTGAATTTGTCAGATGTGGAGGGGCTGATACGTTTGAATGAGATATTTTGGGCAACACTTACTGTTGGAGCGTGGCTGCATGTGTTTTGTTTTGTGTATATGCTCGCATGACAGGCGGCTCCTGGGCCTTGAGCTGACAGCAGAGCCTGTCAGCCTCTGACTGATAGGTCCCACGTGGCACGCAGGACAAAAACCAGCCAGATTTGTAGGAGCCACAAACCCCTCGGTGGGACAGGATATCATCTTGGGCCTGTCAGTGTCTGAGCTGTCATTTAGGCTACACTGTGTTCCACCTCTCCTCCTAACATCAGCTACTGTCATGTTTGGATTTACTGTTACTGCTGACTGAAATGTTTTCTGCGGTGTTGGCCCATATTTCCTTCATGGAGGAGATGATCTGAAGAAACAGATCCTATAACAATAACAACAACAGTAATAACAGTATACTTTTTGCCTCTATGTGCACAAGTTTTCAACACACAGTCAGAATTTGTTTATGAATGTTGACACTAGAGTTCCAGGAATTTAACAGTGTTGGCAGGACATTCTTTGTTTTAGTCAGAAAATGTACTGATATGCAAAACTGAAAAACGTCTATGGATTTTGCCAGTTGTACTGTTTGAGTAATGAAAACAGGAAGTGTAGCCAATGTTGTCAGGTTACTGATGTTGAAATGGCTCAAGAAGTACTAAGGTGTAGTTGATGCAGGTGATGCATCTTAAGAGGCTGCTGAGTGAATTTCTGCACTGCGTGATCAATAAAGTTCATCTTATCTTATCTTATCTTATCTTAAAAGGCCGAGCCTGAAGAAGAGAATTCAATAACATCCCTTGGATCCACTTTGCCTGATTAAAAGTATATTTTTCAAGGCTTGTGTAACTCAGGTATCCAAGATAAGATTTTTCGTGAAATTTAGTTTGCAAATTTGTTGACATTGTACGAACTCTTGTACACGCCTCTACCAAGTAGAGGCACAAAACAGCCAACTCTGGTCAGAAGAGACATGTGACCAATGTGACGCCCTAGACGCCCTAGGCGAGATAGGCGAGATACGCTTACAAAAGAAATTGAATAGCATTGTTTTTACCATCGTCTTTAATTTATCACCCAACATGTCACCCAATTTACATGCTTAACAAATTACAAAAGAATACAAGAAAATCTAAAATACAATATAAATACCCTTATCACAAAACAAATAATATTATCTATCTATATAGTATGTAATATGTGTGATTAATTATATATATACAATTAATTGAAGTTAATAAAAAAAATTGGGCATTGCTTTAAATTTGAATCTATGTTAGCTTTTTCATTTTAAGAGTAAATAGTAATAACTAGTTTTAATATAATTATATTGAAGGTGAATTTTTTCAGCCGGGCTCTGCGTGTGACTCACCTTCCTTGGCGTTGTACTCCATGGCAGTCCAATCCTGGCCAGGCAAACGCCATTCCACTTTGTACTTGATAATGGGAACTCCACCCATGGATTCGGGCTCTTCAAACTCTACCACTGCTGTGCTGGAGAAAGGCTGCACCTGTTCAATTTCTGGCGATGATGGCACCTCTGTAACAGAAAAAAAAAACAAAAAAACAAAACTTTTAAGAAGCTCATTCTAAAAACCAAAAAAAAAAAAAATAAAATAGCGTTGATGCCAATAATATATAAAAAATGTTGTGTCTGGAGCATGTATAATAGTGATACTCGCCGCCCAGAGAAGCTGGAAGGAGATTTACTTTTCCTTTCATTCAGGAAATCAAGCATTAACCAGCACTGCTATGACAGCCACTGAATGTATACACATGCTGCTCTTTAGTTATTGCAACAGTGAACAAAGATCCAACCCACTTTGAGGGAACAGACTTGCTCCTTAAATGGAACACCAGGTATTGTTAAACTAAGGCCCTGTGTTTACACATTTTGGTGTGTAAAAGACTAATGAGACAAGCGCTGCACTGTAATCCTTTTGCAACTTTGACTGCTGAAGTATGTCCACTTGAAGTGCTTGTGTTTTGTAACTGACAAGCTAAGACTGTCATTCTAATTGTCTGGCAAAATTATGTAATAAAACAAAATCACTATGGAGACGTTGGTTCTTGTTAAAGAATAAAATCCTCTCATTTTACTGTGGTGTGAAACACATATTTCATAGTCTTTGTTTTCAGCCGTTTTTGCTGCAGAGTCCTGAATATTTCACTCCAATGCATTTTGCAGTTTTGCTCGAGAAACACGCTACCAACATGCAAACAGAAAGACCAGTGAAGATCGTTCTCCTGCTGTCACGATGAGCTTGATTTGGTTTCTGGAGACTGTGCCAGTCATTCGTAGGCTGTTAAATTACCCGTGAAACTGAAGTGACTTTGTTTAGTGAAGCTCTTGTGGTACATGTTTTCTCACTGACTTTTCAATGTGGAAACTAAGGTGTGAAGAGATGTTTGAAGGGTTCTCTTTGGTTCCCTTTCAGAGCTACTGTGGTTGGAGGGAGTCACTTTAGGCATACTGATGAGCAGCGCAGCGACTGAAAACGCAGGCAGAAAACTCCTCAAAGCGCATACAGTGTAGTACACAGTGGCAGCAGAGGTTGTTAGCACAATTAACTACACTTTATTTGGACGAGGTCCTGAGTGACCTACTTCCTCTAATTGGTCCACAAACTACTTTTGTGTACCAAATGGAGCTAATACAAACCAAATGCAGTACAAAGAAAATACGAGTTAAAGGGAAGTTCTGCAGTGATTTGGTTTGTCCAATACCCGTCTGTGCTCAGCTGACTGCCTCACAATTCTGTGTATGGACTTCATTTTTCATACACATGCTGTTTTGGACTCTGTGTACATAAACACAGCATCACTATGTGTTAGTACACAGGCAATACAACCCTTTGAGTTGTTACAGATAGAGGATAGTCACAAGCGGATGTTTTGGATCTTTTTCCTGTTACTGTAAATACAAACAAACACAGATTCAAGTGGTTGGATCCATACTGGCTAGCATTTGATCAGGTAAAGATCGAAGTCGGAGAGAGGAGATTCAGGCAGCATTCATTTATCACAGACCATTAATGAGTAGAGCCAATAATGTTCTGTTGTTTTATGGTTTCTGCTCTCAGCACAGGCAGGCCAGGCAGGTGCTGTCACATCATTTCTTCCCAGCTGCCCCCTATGCTTAATATTCTGTGGACAAACCTGCTTGGATGAGGAGGAACTCCTTGGATTCTGTGCCCATATTATTGGTTGCAGTGCAGTTGTAGCTCCCAAAGTCATTCTGAGAATCAGGGGTAATCTGTGAGACAGGAAAAGACAAAAACTCTGAGAAACACCAACTCATGTGGCGAGGCACTGCATGTAAACAACAACACAAAACAAAACAAAAAAACAACCAGGAACCAAACAGAACTGAAGGAACTTGATCAGGCTGATCATTGGTTATTTGCCCTATGCAGATGTACAGATCTCTATTGCAGGAACTAATGATTACATAGTGGGTTATTAACATAGTATCCAGCGCTCTGTACTCAATAACCTGTCTGCTGTTATTATCCTCCATTCAGGGCAGCTATAGAAGCACTTGTTAGCTATTAATTATGCAGGACGCACAACTCTAATTGGAAATGTGTTTTTCTGTTTCATGCTATGAATAAAAAACAAATTCTTTTTAAAATTACCACAACATTGTTTTCTTTTTCATTTTAAATGACTCAATTAGAAATAGCAAAATAGAAATGACAGATAGCCTTTTGTTTAAGAATCAGCGGGTAAAATCTTCTGACATTAAAATGGAACAAAAACTATTCGGAATTGCCTCTAATAGTTGATCTTTATCTGCTAAGTACTCACAGCTGTTGCAGACACAAAATCTAATAATATCTAAAAGCTGACATGCCGTGCCAAAACTGAAACTCCAACTTTACGGCAAAAACCAGTCAGACCTCCAGGTAGCTGATGGTCGGTGTGTTGTAGATCTTCATGTTGGTGGTGTTGGCGGAGGGCAGCTGGAGGCCGTCTCTGAACCAAACCATTGAGGCTCCAGGGTGGGCCTCCACCACACAGCTGATGTTGGCCGGATTTCCCTCCCACGTGTACACTGTCACCGAACCCAGGATCTTTGGAGCATCTGCAGCAACAAATAAGGAGGTAAAGATGGTAAACTTCCCAAGAGGTGTGTTTGGAAGGCTGAAATACTCAAGTGTTTACTCTCTACTACAACTCTTAATTTACTCACTTGGGTTTACGCCATGTGTGAACTCTAATGAAGTAATCACAGTAAATAGTAAAGTAGGCTTGTGCAGTGAATCAGAATATGAAAAACATTTATATACTTTTTCCTTTTTCAACAACTTTAATTGGAATTGTTTTAATGTCAAGGAAATATTTAGATTTAGAGAAACCACAGACACTAGAGAAATTCAGCTGAAGTTACACTGGGAAACATTTAGAGGAAATGTCAATCGGAAATACCAAGAAGAAAGTAAAGAGCAACACCATACAGTCGTTACTATATATCTCTGTATTGCAAATCTATAAACTAAAAAACACCCTGGATTTGGCCATGATAAAATCTGTTAGTTTGAAAGCTGTCCTGCGACACAAGCACAAATTCTGCTTCAGCATGAGGATTTTTGCATCCAATCTTGAAATGTGCCTGAGAGACGAACAAATCGAGTGGTTTCCACCAGGCTTCGGTTTGTGTTAGTGCTGCAGAAAAAAGTATTTTCACTGTCAATTAATCTGCCAATTATTTTCCCCATTAATTCATCATTTAGCTTGTATATGTACTGTATAATGACAAAAATGAATCCAAAGTGATATGTTAAAATTTCTCTTTTGTCCAACCGCCAGTCAGAAGCCCAAAGGCTTTTCATGTACAATCATAAGTGACAAAAAACCAGCAAATGCTCAACATTTCTGCTTGAAAAATGAATTAAATGATTCAGTTGGCAACTAATTTTAATTTAGTTGATTAATCAACTAATCGTTGCAGCTCAACCATGTGCATACATTTTGCCAACACGAATAAAATATTCACTCCAACAATCTCATTTTCATCTAATATGGATCTCAATGTAATATTTCCATAATTAAGTGGTAACTGTTGACTTGCTCCTCAAGAAAGAGGATAAGAAATGATCTACTGATTCCACCTTACATCCTACACAAACACAGGCATCTCCATCAAATCTCTGTGTGAAAAATCCACAGGACAGGAGGAAGCAGTCAGCTGGGAGAAGCCACGCAGGCTCTTCTACTGCGGGACAAAGTCATTTGTCGGATGACAATATTTCCTTCCATTCCTAAAGTTCCTCTTCTCGCATTCCCAGCAAACCTTTTCATTGCTACCAGTGAGATACTTCATTTCCACATCTTTGTAATCAAAAAAGTCATTTAACACACATTCTTGAAGGCAGTTGGAACAATTGTGGCAACATTGACAAACCCTGCATTCTCAATGACAAAAAAATGCTAAGTGTAGTCTAACGGCTGCATTTGTCTTACTTCTGTACATCCAAGATGAGTTGCTTTATGGCACCCATTTAAGCTTTGAAGACAACTTCTGCTGGGTTTATGGAACATCTAATTGCTACTTTTTGTCTATTTGACAAAAGCACAATATTTTACTGAGATGCTTCTGCTCAGAAATTACAAAAACTTTAATGTCTCACAGAGCCATTAAAGCCCAGTAAGTCCAATAGGCACCCAATCGTGACTTACTAAGAGTCAACAGAGATGACAGAGCTGAACACTGGCACTTCAAACTGCTGTACAAAATTCAGCTGGTTTATTTTGGGATTGATGTAGACGAAGCTTGCAGTGTGAGCGAGCTTCTTGAATTGAATTGATACCATATGGTCAAATCTCTTCACCCTGAGCCTTCATCAGAGGTCATAACAGGAGAAGACTGTTTTCCTGCATTGTTTGCTCATATTATTGCTGAGCAGTGCTTCAATGCAGTGAACATGCTTCCTGAGTGTTGTGAAGTCCTTTGGCCTCTGACACAGCCGGGGCCTTAATCCTGACCCTGGATCCTTGAAAACTCTGCAGTGTGCTGCCACTGGGATTGATGGATGAGGGTGAGTCAATAGATGCTTCAGCGCCTGCAGCGCTGATTAGACTTTCGCTCTTTCTATCAATTCTACTTTTGTGTCTCATTGACTCACTGCAGTGTCTGTGACCTGGCTGTTCGAATTCTGTAGGCTCCCAACCAGGTGCAAGTGATGGTATCATCATAAAGGTCACAGGCAATGCAGAACACATACAAAACACAGTAATAAGCACTATTATTTACTAGGTGAAATATACAGTTTAAGTAGGGAATTAGAAAATAAATATTTTATCATCTCTGGGAGTGGAAGAGAAGTCCAATGAAAGTTTTTCTTTAAAAATTCAACACTGTTTTGATCATTGCTGTAATGTATTTTGACATGAATTCATTACGTTATAGCTGTGCAAGCTGCAGATACAATACATATACAATTTTGTTGTTAGAATTTTATGTCAAAGTCTAACATTGGGTAAAGGTCAGATCATCACAGTTCAGCCACGCGTTTGTGCTGTGGAGACCACCACTTCAAATTCATGGATGAGTTTCGACTCAACTGACTGCATACTCGCTCATTCTAAGATATTGAGGAAATGCTCCATTTGGACAATGGAGTCTGTAGGCTCTGTAGCCTCAGTCTTAAACTACAGATATCACCATTGCAATCCTGTTTTGTATGCAGCAACAATCAAAAACAGAGACTGGAACATCTAACTGCAGCAGGACAGAGATGAGAATATAGGAGAGGACCTGCTCACTGCTCAAACAGTCTTTTCATCACACTTTCACATTAAACAAACTTCGACCACTGACAAAATGGAGCTCAAACAGTGCAGCTATATTAACACTTTTCTATCAGTCCTTCAGCAGCAAACGTAGACTCAGCTAATGGGATCATGCTGTGCAGCAGATAGGAAGTTCTATGCCTAGATAACGTCTTCATTGTGTGAGTGGGTGAGTGGTGATAGAGAGGACAGAGAGTGAGAGCTCTGCTCAAGACAAAGCACCTTTTCTTATCAATAATTGCTTGGCGACAGTGAATCAGCGACCTGATTACTCGCTGATTACTCTAGCTAACTGCAAGCCCTCTAACAACTCTATCAACAGTGCATTGTGATTATATCTGAAGCAAATTGCTGGTGCATCGAGAGCAGGGCATATTAATCCAATTAAGCAATCTCTGGCTTTATTTATTTATTTTTTTATTTATTTAATCCAAAGCAAGAGATTCGATAGCTACAGTACAATTTGGCGTTCAGAATGAACATCCAATCGTTCCCAGTATGTGTTGAGTAAGCCAGGTTACTGATGGGGATACGCATGACAAAACTTAACAAGCCTAACGTGAAGATATACAGTTTTCTTTTGTCTCTGTACCACACAAGGTTAAAAACACAAGGGGTCATTAGTCTCACACTGTCCAATCTAAACGGATATGAAAACCTCCAGCCAAATTTAACCTCCTAATTATGGTCACACTTGAAATCAAGAGTGGTCCAACAAATGAAAACATTAACATACTGTAGATATTTTTCAGAATAGCAGAAAATAATTTTAAATCACAAAGTATAATTTAGCATTTCCAGCATTTCTGGAAACCTTTGAATCACTTTTGGGCATCTTGATGGTTCTGTTAAAACATTCAACATAAGCAGACTGTCTGTGATTTTAAATACAGTCAGGGTTTGATGCACATCATCTGTATCTCTCATCTCATTGTTTCCGTCACTACACAAGATGTCGAACTTTCAGTCAAAGGCAAATTGTTGCCACAAACATTTGCACAGTTGTGAAAAAAATGAAGACAAAGTCATTTTAAGGCTGAAAAACATCTGCACCTCAAGGCCATGTCAGGACTGAGACCTTTGTTTCCATGGTAACAAATCACAGTGGTACCACTGACCTAGCAAGCGCTGCCCAGAAACTGTGTGTTCACACACACTTCTGTAAAAGCTGCAGCAGAACCTGTGGTCATTCATGGTTATAGGATGTTTTATTTGATTTTTCTTGTCTTTTTTCAGTTTGAACATAACTTAGAAAAATTGCATTGTACCTCACGAACTAGTAACAACAACGAGTTACAATAAAACCTTCGTGCCTCCCTAAGCAGTTAAAAGTCATTAATAAATGTTTCATATTCACACCTGTGTCTCTATACTGCCATACCATTTAATGCTGCTCCGCTGCCACTGGCACCACTCAGTCCCTTCTAACAGGAATTTGTGACTGCTATGCTGTTAACAGCGGCAGAATATTTTTTCCAAGATGGACTATTTCCCAAGACATTTGTTGACGCTTATTAGTAGCTGCGGTTACATGGACAATACTTCTTAATGCATCTGAAAACACTCTGAGAAGAGATTCCATCTCAACTGTTTACATGAACGCTGAATAAAGTGATCCGATAAGATGTGAGTTTCCTGCCCCAAAGCATTTCAACCGAGGATAACTTTTCGGACATGCGCAAAGAGGCTGCGCCCGCTGTGCAGTGTTTAATCTGCCAGAACTATAACTGAAGAAGAAGAAGAAGCTGTTGTTCAACTGACTGACACAGTTTTCTAGATTGATCCACATTGTGTCCCAGTAATGATATTTGCATTTCTGCTTTTATTTCTTCTTAAGCAGCAATCTCAGCACCACATATTTCTCCTGACAATCTTTAAACAGGGGAGTGGAGGAGGACCTTTAAAGCTCATCAAAGACTATGGCCGTCACAGACCAATTTTGGTTTGCAATCAAAATATTTCTGTCCCTCCAGGAAACTCATTCACATGGCCTAATGTTACCCCAGCATGGGGCAATGTGCAGAAATCATCATCATTCCAAACAGAGAGAAACTAATAAAATAGTCCTGTAGGCTGTCTTATAATATCTTGGTTGTGAGTGACTTGTTAAATTCTACTGTGAGTAGAGACGCAAATGCAAATGAGTAAAAGTAGCAAGTAGCAAGTTTAGTGAGAGTCTAACTTGCTACAGGCCACCACTCAGTGTTCATATTTTCAGCTGGTGCTCTATCTCAAGACAGGAAACTTGTCTCGTCGTTCAGGTTTTCTCAAGGTTTGTCAGCAGTGCATCAGAATCAAAAACCGAGAACTTCTGTCTGGATTTGCTCTTTTGCATCAACACTAAACGACCACACAAGGTCGCATCTGTGGACAGAGACGCTGAGAGAGAGAGAGACGTCCACATACGAGGCAGGTTTGAATAAAGGGCATGCGTCGCGAGCTTTCCTCCACTGTAAAGATGTGCTCTCTTGCACTTACTGCTATAGTGCAAGTGCTATTGATTTTTCTGCCTACAGGTAAAAGCAACAGCTAATGAACAAAACTTGGGAAAGTTCTCAGGGTGCCGTCAAAAACAGTAAGTGAGGAAATCGTTACCTGAGCAGAGAGAGACATACTGAGAAAGCCTCTGGGGAAACAAAAACGTAATCCTCAAAAAAATCTCTTGCAGAATGCATCATCACAGACCGACGATGTGTCAAGGTCAAAGATCGTAATTTAGCAATCTACGGCTAGTCGCTAATGTTTCTAACCGTAACTTGATAACTTGACAAGTGACATTTCATTTGAGGAGATTTGGAGACAGCTGTTCCAGATCAGGGCCAACAAAAGACAGATGTATGCCGGCTACAAGCTTTCCTTGAGAAGAATTCTTTTAGCTTTAATATGAGCACTTCAGTCTATAACTGTAGCTGGAGTGGCTGTGAATATTTTAGTACTTCAAGAAATAGTTCAAATACTTTCTTTTGATTTCATTCTGAGAGTGAGACCAAATTTTAAAAAGGACAATCGACAGTAACAGCTGTTCATATTACAGTAATAAGAGTACTATGAAAATCACAGAGTACAGGTGATGACAGCACCTGTACTTTGTGTAAGGAAGGGTAGGAAGAGTCGGGTGACTTACAGCGGACCTCCAGGTACATGCGCTGGCTGTCCTGGCCGATGGAGTTGCTGGCGGTGCAGAAATACTGGCCGGCATTCGTGAACTGGACGTTTTTCAAGGTGAGAGAGGACACCCGTGCGTGGCTGCGCACCACAATATTTTTATCAAGGTTCTACAAAGAAGAAAAGAAAAATGATTATTCTCATTTATAAAGCCTGACACTTTCAGAAGAGAGAGCGCATGTCTGCCACGCTCAGCGATTCTCCCCAGTTTGCTCGTTGTCTAAACACTGAGAGTTTCTGCGGAAAAGAAAGAAAGAAAGTGGAGGTGATGAGGTTACGTAACCAGTTTGTTTGTAATCAACAATGACAAAACGTAGCTTGGAAATGAACTGAAATTTCACCAGCTTAAGAGAGACTGTGTGTGATAACCTGATGAACACAGTTTGATCGACAGGTGACCTAAAGAAGAGACAGAGACACAGACAGAGACAGAGGGAGAAGAGAATCTCGTACAGATTGGAAGCGGGTGTGTTCAGTTTTTTATGATAAAATAAAAGATAAGGATGGTGTTATTGAGTGTCTCAGACAGGATAGGGAAGCTCTGAAAGGAATAAGACTTTGTTTGGAAAAAGCACAAAGGAACACCAGCCTTATCCTTCACTGCATGGATGTAACTGAGATTAAAGTTTGACATCAGGTTAAACGTTGTTGTCCCTCGTTAAGTGAATTCAGGCGGTCAAAGTACTCACTGCAATCTCCAAAAATCATTTGAACGTAAACTGCCTATGTTTCACACAGACCAGCACAGTGGACATCACTGCTCGTAAGAAAATATCTCAGCATCGGCCTGAAAATCAACAGAAGCCAGAGGCCAAAAGGCTGCAGACTCCTACAGCATGTTGATTAATGTTCCTACAGCCAGTCTAATGTCAGGTGGAATCTGCAGTTGGGACAAACAGCTCGTTAAACCGCCTGAGTTCAGGATGCCTTATTCAGAGCACTCAGCTCTCGGCGCAGGTGTGCAGCTGACATGTGAGAACACCCGGTGACCTCGCTTGCCTTGTTAATCATGCGCTGCAACCTAACTTGATCTGTTACCAAACACGAAGATGAGGCCAAAGGACGAGGCACTTAGTGTTGTGCTCTGCTCTCGTTCTGCTCGGTAAGCTTTAACGTCACATCATTAAACACAGTATTTAAAAAAAACAAAAAACACAAATGCAACCTTCCCACCAGGACCATAACTGAGATATTTTCTTGCAAATATGCTGCAGAAGGTAGCAGGTTAAAAAAAGGACATCAATAATGAAGACTCAGCACCAGCTTTTATTTGCCTCAGGGGGTCACAGTTTAAACCTACAGGGGGCGTACGTTTTCCTTCCAGCTGCCACGATATTCGATTATTTCAGGCTTTCTGGGTGCTTCACAGCGTTTATGTTTTATAAATAACTGAATTGAATATTTGTTGTATTGGCATTGTGGCAGGTCTCCATAGACAAGGGGACGCAGATGTGGCAGAAGCATCTGTGCAGGTTGCTGAAGCTCTGAGGGAGTGTCCTGGAACATTCTGAAAGGGCAGCATTAATCTTGTCTTACCGCAGTGACACAGGAAGGAGACGCACCGTTGGAATGTGAGTGGATAAAAGGTTAATGGAGAATAATACTTTAATGATGCAACAGAGGCTGAAGTGAATAGGATTTATCAATTAATTACAAGGAATCATTTAAATTTACAACTCTGATTTGTCACTAAATTAATTTGAACAGTACACCTGTCAGGGACGGCATGGAAATTATTTTTCACAATTCCCTTTGTTTGCATAGTCACTGCTTCTTTGCTTTGTAAGGCAGGACTGACACACGATTACATAACCCGCCAATACACGTGTTTCGCTTGTCATACATTCTGCACCAGAGCTGTTTTAGGAGGCACGGCCAGAATCTGCACAGGCTGCGACTGTGATGCAGTGAACAAACCCACTCCACTCTATATGTGCTGCTGCCTCTATAATTCAGCACCTCTCCGCATCCTGCAGCCCGCCTGGCTCTATAAAAAGCTGTTAATGCTGCGATGTCATATTGGATTTCTGTAAATACAAAACAGAACAACTGTTCATGTCAGTATCCTAATGATAGTTACAGGCAGAAAATGTGACTTGTAGCTCCAACTTGTCAGCAGAACTTGACTTTATTAATTATAACAGACCAATTTATGGACAAGACTAAAAGTCCACAGCCACACTAGTGGCTTGATGAGACTGTGTACACCTCATGGTGATTGGACCGAAACGCATTAAATTTAGCTTTGAGCACTGCTCCACTGCAGAAACGTTCCAACTTGCAGCTTGGAGCTTTGCGACGCTTTGGTACAACTTCCTGTGTTTCCACTGTATTTTACAAACCATGATGTTTTGGAGATAGGTCATTAAAGCAGCAGCAGTGGGACCAACTATGTCATTTTTTTTGTGCTGTTATAGGCGGCTGTGAAGTGAAGCTGATAGTGGTATCGATTTTATTTCACATTAATGCTGGAGTGGGACTGGCACAAGCTGCTCTGTGGCACATGAAGTCATGAAGCGTGTCACTTTCGGTTTGTGCTGATACACACCTAGTGAGCCGTAATTTTGCCAAAGGTTTGTGTCATCTTGTGTCATCTCTGTGTCATGTGTCGATCTTCTTTCCTAATTGTTGACTCAAGCCTTTCTGAATGTCCTACGCACTCCTGGGCACCTTCTTCTGTCTAACAAGCGGTCTTCTTTGTGCTTCCATTGGCTGAATCAGTAGAGATGCTGTAGTAAAGTGGTGCTAACTGTTGTGTTTGTTGTTGTCACCCCTGTTGTGATGTGTCAGCACGTCTGCTTGTCCAATCAAGAATGTCAGCACCACTCACAAGCCCTGGAAGTGCCACGTTTTAGTTACAGGAACTAAAATTGCAGGTCCTGACCAAGCTTATGATTTACCGTCTCCCAGTTCTGGGACGGCTGGATTCTCCTGCAGGATGTGGTGCATTCAGGTGAACCTGCAACTCCTCTGAAATTAAATGGCCTGCTAAAACCAATGGTGCATTCAAGCGTTCTTTGTCAACTACTTGTCAAATTTTGGACATTCACGACGCCCTGGTGGCCTAGAGGCCCTGCTACGAAACTGACCACAAATCTACAAAACGGTTCATAAGGGACAAGAGGTGAACAGAGTACTGTTAAACATTATATTTATCTGGAATGTTGTACGGATAGAGTTTTGTTTTAATTCTAACACTTTACGGTGTCTTTAGATTGGCTATGATATCTACTTCTGACTGATAAACTTTGACACACATTGGTGTTAAATACAAAAAGGTGAAGGTAATCTGTTGTAGAGGATTTCCTGAATGGTCGACTCGGCTCTGCTGACATCAGCGGCTTTCAGCAGACAGGTTATTATAATCAGACTCTGATTCGGTTCAAGTGTCAGGCTACCTTCTAAAGTGCCGTTCAAATGAAATAAAGACACAATGTAAATACTTTGAAGTTGTCTGTAGCGTAATATATCCCTTCGTGATTCATTTGTCATCGTGATTAATCATATAATGTCTGCCTGTTAGCAGCGTGCGATTTACGCCCGTCACAGAGTCAGCATCTAATGCAAGCAGAGCTGAAACTAAGACTACAGACCAGTTTGATCTGCACTGTTTGACCATTTTCTACATGCAGGTTTTTCACATAGGATAAGGTGAACTTTAGTGATCCTGCAGTGGGGAAATTCACATGATAACATTTCCGTCTTTACTGCTGCACAAAACCATAATCTGACAACAAATTCAGACACACAGAATATTCATTACAAATCATGAGACGACTTAATTTATCGGCACAGATATCAGGATAGACACACTGTTTTCTAATCTTACGCCTCTCACCCTGCAGAGAAAAAGCTGTTATAGAAGAAACCAGTGAGAAGAGAAAAAAAAGGAAAGACTAAACAGTTGAGCACAAACAGTACAGACATCAGTTTAGACTGACCATCAGCTACTGACAAAACGAAACACTTGGTTCAAACAGCTACACAAAAGGAAAAGAAACCTACAGCGAAAAACGAAAACACCTACAACTAGTGTTTGTACTTCACACACAGAGTGCTGGGCAGTACAGTCAAACGGAGAAGGTGAATTTTCACACTGAATTGTCCCTACTGTAGTGTAAACTGCAAAGTAATAAGTAGTAGCTGCACCTGTGGTTTGCACAGAGCCTGAAGTCCAGGTGACTGTTGTGCAACGTGACACAACACGGACTGATGTGTGTGAGACACACCTGTGATGTGGCAACTGAAGATATAAGGAAGCAGCAGTTCAACAAATACATTCTGTGAGTGGCTGATGAAATGATTTAAACTATTAAGAAATGAATTGTGTGCTTTTAGAAGAGCCACACTGTGAAATCTGTCAAAGTTCACACTGATTCATGGAGCTCAGTGTGCATATTCACAACACACCTTAGTACGGTAAATCACTGTGTATGTGGTGGAGAGTGAAGTTAGCTTATTATGTTCAGGTCAGACAACCTACAGTCACAAGTTTCTCTACAGTTCTTTGTGGAGAGTCGTGAGTTTGCATGTTTCTTTTCCAACACCGCGGCAGGGAGCTAATTTATAAACATGTTTTGGGATTTCAAACCAAATATGCTTGTCATCATTTCCCGTGACATGTTAAGCTCCGATTCCTAAACATACTGACTATAAGAAATGTAACTAAATGTACTAAGTCCCTGTAATGATTCAACCTCAAATGAACCACAAATGGCACTCCATCCAGTTCCATTATTTTTGAGGTGTTATTTTCACGCATGTGAAGATACACATGCAAATAAAACCAAAATTATGGGAATGGCATGACACCAGTGGTAGTTATTTTTGGCAATTTGAGTGAACTGATGCAGTCAGAAAGGAGGCCTTAGATGATCTGATGCCCCCCTTTGACCGAAGTAATCAGCTGCTGTGGTGGCAGGTAACAAAACATGCAGACTCGTGACTTATGAGAGCAGGCTACACCATGTAAAACCACTCTGTTAAGCTTTAGTATAGTTTGGTGAGTTAGCTCCATGACGGGCCCTCAGCAGAGCAGACAGTGTTTTCTATGGGAGCTTGTAGAGCTGCTGGCCTACCCGACAACCCAATGCAGGCGTCTGTTTCTTCCCTGAATCAAGTCTGAGAAATAAGCAGACCATGCAGCAGGAAATAACAGCATGCTATACGGCCAAAAAAATAAAACATCTACTTTGAGATACTGGGACTGTCTCTGCTGAGATGGAATTTACTGACAAAAATAAACAGGGACAAGCAAATAGGCCAAGTCTAAATGCATACTGGAACTAAATGGATTAAATGTACTGTACTATGCGTCTAGTGGGCTACATATTTAGTGTAAAGCTAAATGTGGGGAGCATTAAACGAAGGCCAAGCGACAACACTTCTGCTCTGCAATAAAAAGGGGAGGTCTACAGTGTAAGTCAGGGCTGTTACAACTAGAGTCAGGCTACCGTATTTAGTAGCCATACCTCATATTTGTCTGGTCGCGTCCAAGAAGCCTGGAGAGGACAAACACAGAGGAAGCAAAGACAAACAGCAAAACAGTGGAGCAAAGTAAGCTTTTGCAAAGGATCGACACAGACACACTGGTTTTACCTGCAGGACACATGCGGTGATTTCATGTTTGAAGGACCGTTCGGCTGACTTTGACTACTGTAGCACTTTGGCTAAAAATATGTATGTAACATGTACATTGATGCCAATTAATTTCCAGGATGTACCAGAGTGCATTTTTGACCCCCTCAGGTGGTTTTTGATTTACATCCATTATAAGTTGGTGGGGAAATCAACGTGCAGGGACTTTGATATTGCTAGGTGAGTTAGGTAATCCATCACGGTGAACTTTGTGTCTGCTCTAGTATTGTATTGTTCATGCTAAAATAACTCTACCATGCAGCGGTAATGTAACTTTGATAAAAACTAATGCAAACATTATGCTCACTGTGATAAATTACCCAAATCAAGTTTGTGCTTTTATTTTCATACCCTAATGAAATAAAGGGAAAACCATCGCTTGCCTGAAAGGTAGGACAACACTCTAAAACACTGCAACATGCTGTGGAAAGTGCAGCACTGATTTAGATGTCTAAATACCCGCTTAATTCTCCAAAAACAAAAACGCATACAAGTTACAAAGATCTGCTTTCACCATAGATAAGACATACTCATCGTTTCTACCGACTTATTACGATTAATTCTGCTTAAAGGGAGCATAAGCGATATTAAAATTAAAATCTGCTATCATTAAGTTATTAAAGTGAAACGGGCTGTTATAGCAAGGTCAGGATTTCTGGCCTGGCAGTTCAGCCGTGCTCAGGGAATTTACAGAACTGGTCAAAATGCCAAAGCTGGAGCACATTTTCCGAAAGCAGCATGAAGGCTTCTCAGTCGGTTGGTAATTAATGTACTGTAATAAGGGAGAATTTGGAGGAGCACTAAGGAAAACAGGGCACTGAAACTAATTATGAAGGAGCCATTACTGGTATCTGGGGACTTTTTCTAATCAGGGGCTTTCTCATCATGGCATTCTGTGTTTTGATTACCTCATTCTTTTATGTACAAGCTGCTGGTGTGCACCCCTTATCTTCCTTTAATGACATGTGCGTACTGATATTTTCAATAAAAAAATGATATTGTAGCAACGTGAAAAGGACCTTCTCAAGACAGGACACAGTGATTTGATATGATGATGTTCTGTCGGTCCACGTCAGTGTGAGTATGTCGGTTCTCGTGTAGCCTGTAGAACTCGAGCGTGGAAGAAGGACAGAGCGTGGCAAAAAAGAAACGGACCGAAGATGAATGACGATCCCGATGAAAATTAGTGACAGCTATTACCAAATGATCAGCGGGATTTTCTGATTACAGCAGCATTAAATCAAAATTGATCTGACACTGACAGATAGGGAAGAGCGGGACGATGACAGGCTGCGAATGGAAGACCATACCCGGTGACAACTGAGAGGGGGGACGGCCGAGTCCTGTCTTGCAGGTGGAAGATAAGATTTAGTAGCAGTAAAACAGTCGCAAATGCAGTGTGAACGCGTCCACTGACTGGCAGCAACAAATGACACAGTTAACAGGGAAAAACTAGGGACAGAATTAAAATTATCCTCCCATAATCATCCAGCACAGATGAGAAAGACAAAGAGTCAGCGAAAGCCACAAGGTCTGTCAAATCAAAAGTGTGTGTTCAATCAGAGTGAATCTAGTGCAGCTAGAAGTTCTTTCATTCTAATTCTGTTAAATGTTTACCAGGGAAATGTGGCTGTTTGATTTGTCCTGGCATTAATCAAAGGTGGAGACCTGCCACCAGCAGAAACACTTCACCCACACAAGAGAAAGCATCAGTCTGCACTGCAGTCAGGTAACAGCCACAGTGTTTCGGTGCACACGCACACGTTTTGTTTTATTTCAATTCACTTCATTTTTTTTACTTTCATATTTCATTGCTGATCTAAGACAATTAATCTGAGATCAGCAAAGTAGCTTTCAAGCCTGTTATGGCGTAAATATGTCAAATTCAGATCTACCGTTCCCTTGGGCACGATTTTATAAGTCTAGAAAATGCTCACTTGGCTTAACAGCATTAAAGGCAGCCAGAAAAACAGAAAATCTTTCAAAATACTGGGAAGACTCTGGATTGACGTTTTCAAGCCTCTTCTGAGCCTTTGATGACAAACAACCACCTCTACTCTCTTCTTCCTCAGAATCAGATTGAAATCCGCATAATTGGTTATTGGCACAAAAAAAAAAGCCAATGTTCCTCCAAAATGGAATCTATTAAAGGAAGGGGAGCTTAACTATTCAGAGGTTCTGGTGGTAGCAGATGGTGAAAGGAGTAAAAGTTTAAGTTGCTTAAATGATGTTTATTCCCCGCAGTAAAGCCAAGAAGAAACCCATTAATAAAAGAAGCATCACAGATTGTGACACAAAGCCATTAAATCTATGGAAAATGTCCTATTAGCTCCCAGGCACATGGGTGGACTGTAGGAAGACTATTAAATGTGGCGGCTTACTTGGCGTATTAGACACTTTGCAATAGCGTTCCATCATTTTACGCACTGACCGGCCAGCTGGTCTGGTCTAATTCCTGACTCACTGAGAAATCCTGGTGCCTCACTTGGGTAAAGCAGCAGGAAATATGGATGCAGGGTTTGAATCTGGGCCATGTTCAGAGTCTTTCTGGTCGTCTATCACATAATACTATGGTAAGGTATTAGTTATGATGAATTCTAAATGTAGTGATGAAACCTGCCACTGGTTGGCCTTGCTTAAAAAATAAAACTGGTGCTAATCTACATGTTTTTTTTTTTTTATATTGTCAAAGTTTGACAGAAGCCCACAATGATATTCCTTCATGTTTACTCCTGTTTGAGTAAAGATTGGCTAAAAACGTCAGCATCCAGCTGTTTTAACACTTAACACGTTGTTGGTTTTAGTCTCTTCATGGAGGTTGATTACAGAATGATCCTCATTCAAACTTCATTCATCCATATGCATTTTAACATTGTCAAGATAACATGTTATCAGTGGCCATTTTAGCTTAATGTTTCACAGTGATATATCTGATGTTAAAAATGCTCTTCCTGGTTTCAGACATAATTCATCAGACCAGTTGAATACAGCTGGACAGAGCTAAGTAAAGTAAGTTAAGTAAAGTAGGCCAGTGTGGCCCAGATATTATGTAACTGCGTCTCGCTGGTATCCCATGGGACATAACAGGACAGGTGTTTTCACTGCATTCACTGTGTGTGTGTGTGTGTGTCTCCAAAAATAGTGTGCCTGTTGTTGCATGTATAATCCACACATGAACTGTGTGTGATGATGTAAAGTCCACAGACCACTTTCACAGTGACAAGTGTGTTTGCATCAGAGAACACACACGGGAGGGAGAAAACAAAAGCCAAAAGCCAAACCTTAACTTTGTTTGCTCCGTACTTCATGACGGTTTTAAGAAAACCACATACAGACACTCAGCTCAGGGCCTCACAGAGACCTCTGTATGCTTTAAGGTGATGATGGACAACAGGGAGTGAATATTAATTATAATATATTATTATTCTTCAGCCTTTTTGTTTATTTTTACCAAATCATATCCTTCTATTGTGGTAGAAAATTTTAGTGCCAGTACCAGGTCATAACTCACAACCCATAAACACACAGTACCTAAACTCTGTTATTTCCAGAGGTAATATGAATATGCAGTATGATTTTGGCAGTATCTAACGCAGGCAGGAGCACTAAGAAACATATGAGGTTTTCTTCCCGAATCCACAAACCTGCTAGAGGCAGTGAGGCAATTATCTTAATACTGTTTACTGCATTCACAGCAGAAAACCACCTCTCTGAAGTGGCTAATCCATCTACTGCTCACATGATGCACGTTGTCAGAATAAACCGTTAAGATGGATTTTTCAAAATTATACCATTTTAATGAGCTGATAAGAGCATAACAATAGACTCGGGATGAGATTCGCTCATCAGCCTGGCGACTGCCAACACGCTGTGACCACTGTTATGGAGAAAATGCACGGGGACGGTATTCAGAGCTCGCACATCTTAAAAAGCCTTTTAGTATGTTCTATAGCCAAAGCTTTAATCCAGTGTTATCTCCAGTGCTTCTGAAGGACATGACGAGAAGAAAAAGAGGATATACGCCAAAGCAGGACAAAGACGCATCACCCTTATGTGGTTTTATGTGCAAAGACCTCTTCACTATCATATCATGCTCATCCTAAGAAAAATTGCCCACTCATTTCTGAAGTGCAGCAGCTTGCCAAAGTAGCATAACTGAGTTCAGTACAGTCTGATTTGGAGGTAGAGAGAGACTCAAGGCTTCTGGCTTTAAGCACAGCAATAATTAAGGTAATTTTAGTGAAATCATTTGCACTTAATTTTCTGTGAATTTCCAGTGAGCACTTTTCATAATCATTTCACAAAAATATTCCCTTTTAAATGCTAATGATTAATAGTGAGTGAAGTAGAGTGTTACATATACTCTTAACAACGGTGGGTAATATCATGCCACGGCACTGCCAGGAAATTGGTTTTATGGCTATCTGCACACTCTCCCCTCTAGCATTCATGATGGAAACGGACAAAACCATTAGTGCAATTCATGCAGCATTGGAGAAGGCTGCCAAAAGTTTACAGCGATGGCAGGATTCAAACTATACTGTTCAAAGAGCAAATTCAGGTTTCAGTAAGAAGCTTAAGTAAGAATATATGCAAACATTAACTGATTGGCTACTAATGATCTAAGATGGGAGGGCTGGAAATAAAACAGCTAAATCATTTCAAGACTTCAGGAGAACTGCAAATCAGAGGGCTGCGAACTAAATTGTTCCAGTTTCCATGTGAACATGGTTCTGTGATGGACTGGATAAATACATGACAATTTAGTGCCAATTCAGGTTTGTTCAGTGACAGTATTTCCTTGAAAGGGGTCCACATACATGTGATAGGACCAGCAGAGTCTGCTGAGCAGGTGTAGCTAAAGTGTGACTGATATGAACTGTTGCTATATTTATTATGTTTTTAGAAAACCATTTACAGATCAGGCTCAGAATTGAGCTTTTATAGCTTTTATATTTTAATCACAAGAGAATGAATGAATAAAGTTTAGCCGGCTGCCCACTGAGGGGTTTCCTTCACCACAAACACTGATGATACCACTTATTAGCAAAAACTGTAACAAGATTACATGATTACGCATACTTATGAGCCATTTTATTATCCAAGACCAGTATGGCGTGATGCATAAGGACAGAATGATTCATTCAGATCAGAAAATTCCTGTGTGTGTTTGAATACTCGGACTGTTTGAAAGCAGCTTTGTTCACCTTTGCTAAAAGGAAAGAGAAAAATCAGTAAGTACCTGGTCTCCTTCAGCGAATATCGTGTTTTCAAAACTCCAGGAGATGGTGGGTGTGGGGTCGCCCGAGGCCTGGCAGGTCAGGGTGACCTGTTCATCAAACTCCGAGGCCGTCTGGTTATTCAGGTAGGTAATTTTCGGTTGCACTAGACACAAGACAAGAACACTAGAACTGAAAGATCGTTTTGGAAACACTGTTTCAGTGAACAAGACTCTGCAAAACATGTTCACACAAGAGGTTTTGTGAGTTCCTAATAAAATTGCATTCATTAGTTAAAGAGACACTTTATAACTTTGTTGCGTTGATGACACAAAAACAAACAAAAAAAAAAAACAAAAAAAAATCACCAATCTGGCCACTTTTCAAATATGAGTTTAATAATTTATCATCTTGTTAGGCCTCTCTTTAACAGCTTTTTGCTACCATATTTGTGCTGCACAGTGGATTTATCAAAGTTTTCTGCTGAAAAAAAATCTGCTTGTGAGCTTTAACACCAAAACAACAGGCTAAACAAGGCTATAAAGCTCAGCAGAGCTGGCTGATAATTCGCTTTATCTACTGTTAAAAAATATTTATTCATGCTGCTTTAAGTGGCTGTTACATACTGTTAGCACTGTTGCAGTGAAATACACAGGCTGGCTTCATTACAGTTATGGTTTCATACCCCATTGACCTACAATAGAGTTGCAAGCACATGATTACACAAGACCAGTGCAGATTTCCTCATGAAGAGAAACTCCAGCATGGCATCTTTCAATGTCCTAACAGTGGCTTAATTAGATTTCAATAGGACACACTTTTCTTTAAACTGTAAGCTTCTCGCTGCGTAACCTTGCACCCAGTCACTGGAACAGCTGTAGACACCAAATGTCAATAAGTACAAAAGAAAAGGCCAGAGAGATAAAACGGGCCACAGTGTTCTTTATGCTATCGCGAGTGGATGGAGTTATTCTCTTACCAAACACGTTCAGGCTGACTTCCTCTGCCTTCTCCCCTGCCTTGTTCTTGGCGATGCAAGTGTAATCTCCTTCATCCACTTTCTTGACATCTTTTATTACCAATTCTGAACCATCCTCGTTCAGGCTGTACTTATCACCCGTTTCAAGGACAATGTTGTTACTGTAGCAGAGGAGGAAAGAGGGAAAAAGACATGGGGTTCACATCACAAGTGTCTGTTTGCACAACTCAAGGGGCCTACAAATAGCTTTTTTTAACTCCCTGACAACGATCTGTGTGAGTTTTTATCTTAGGGAGGGAGCAGCTGCTTTACGAAAACGGCTGGGAGACTTTTGTTTGCTTCGGCTCTCCTTTAGCCCTTACATCTGTGTTTCTGGGAAGGCCATGCATTTGATGATGCTGCTGCTGCAGCTTTTGTTCAGTTTTGAGAAAATCCTCTTTCACTGTTGAGAAGCAGAAATATTCACTAGAGGTTAGAGTGCTGTTTGTGAAGAATCAAGTATTGGAATGCATGACATAGCAGCCTTCCATGACAAATAATAAACAGAGTTTTACCCCCCTGCTTTTTCACTGCCACATCCATCTGTCCTGCCTACAACCTCGCTGTCTGTCTTAAGTCTCTTCTGGCCGGGACTTCCATCTCCATCAGCCTCCACACCCACACACTAACTTTGCTACATGGAAGACAGCTGTGAGGTGCATCAGAGTGTTCAATAGTCTTATTCAGTCACATCTCTGCAAAACAGCCTTATTCAAAAAAAAAAAAGAAGAAGAAAAAAACCCCGTGCACAGCAGTGGTGCGGCTGAGTGACAGCAGTAAATGATGCACCATGAATATGAAAGTACATTCAGCAAACAGATGCATGAAGAGAAACGAATGTTGGTTATTTGTACTTGTCAAAACTAAGGGGTGATAAAGCATCAACGGCACATACTGAATAAAGTTAGGCTACCTGAGATATACTCTGATGGCAAATGGCAAACCGGTTACTTGGTTCCCCAGATGATACTAATTGCTTCAAATCGAGAAATGTTCAGGTTTTACTTACTGTTGGCTGTTAGCCAGTTCTATTTCGGAATTCGTTTCAGATTGATCAAATAACAGTGGTTGTTAACCTCAGACGCTAATGAATCTCTCATTGAAAGGTCATCTCCCTCTCTATATACCCTGACAAATTTGTTAGAGAAAGGTGCACCACTCTGTGACATTAATATTTATCAATCAAGACCTTTAGGCAAGCAGCTCGTTAAAAACAGACTGTCTTCCTAAGAAGCATCGGCTGTATGCTTGAAACCTCACCAGCAACCTCGAACAGTCAAAGTGTGTTGGATGGATCAAAAACAGAAAACATATGTTTGGGCTCGGCCAGGTTTAAACCAACACGCAGCCGGTGAAACGGGCGGCAAATTCACCACAGCTCTGCAAATATGAGTGCCTTCTATATCACCACACTGACAAGATGAAAACGGGATGCAATTTAAATAATGTGTGGAGAGTGGAAACCTGCCTAATAACACTCATCAAAAGCCTTTTTACACTTGTTACGGTCCTGCAAATGTAAATACATGGAAATCTAATCATTTCTCCCACACTATTTGTAGGCAAGGCCGTTCAAATTCATATCTATGCCTGATTTACAAACACTTTACAACACCAGCTCCCTGAAATGTATGTCGTGCATATGCAGTCCTTTCAAACGGGGCACAAACATTTTGAACAAACATTTCAGCAAGGAAGGACTGCAGCAAGCGCGTAGCATCACCAACAATGGAGAGAGCCTGCTTATAGTTATCTCATAGTTGATCAGAAGGCTCAATTTACAAAAGGGTGCAAAAGCTACCGGCCACAGTGGATTAGTGCTGAACCTGAAACATGCAATTTGCACTTCCAGCTCATGTTGAAGTGCACTTTCAGAGTGATTGTTTGGAGCACAACTCAATCTGCATATATGTTTAATGAATGTGATTTTATATAAAGATCATGTTCTTGAAACATGGCTTGGCAATAGCGATTAAACAAAGGAGAAGTCTTTCAGCACTCGACAGTATTTTTCTACCATCCATCCATGCATTTTCCATACCGCTTATCCATGAGGGTCGCCGGGGGGCTGGAGGCTATCACAGCTGTGTAAGGGCGAGAGGCGGGTTCACCCAGTCAGTCACAGGGCTGACACACAAAGACAGACAAGCACACACACACACACACACACACACACTCACACCTTGGGGCAAAGCCGAGCAGCCAGTTAACCTAATGTGCATGTTTTTGGGATTGTGGGAGAACCAGGAGAAAACCCTCGCAGGCACAGGGAGAACATGCAAACTCCATACAGAAGAGCCCAGACCAGGATTCGAACCTGGAACCCCCCTGCTGTAAGGCGAGTGTTCACCACTGCACCACCACAGGTTACTTCAAAGTGGATCAAAGTGGATCACTCAGTTTGAACTGATAAAATCCATACATATAAAGACTTTAATTTCTTCTACTGATTACTGATTTCTGTTGTCAGTAAGTCACATGACTACACTGAATCTGCACGCGAACAGTTGATACACCACATAGCAGCTGGACTCTTGGGTTCCTTACTGTTTGTTCAGTAACCAGATGGTTGTATATTAATGCTGTCAAACAGGATCATAGTGGAACCTCTCCTTGACATCTTTGCACATCGGTGTCTGGTCACTACAAGCAGGGCTATATCTTTAATACATCTGCAAATTTCCATTGTCATTATGTCTATGCGCTAGAGATAGTGATAGCCTTAAACCCCCCTGAAAAACTGTCCAACAGATTACCGCATAGGCCTCTTATCAGCGTGTGATATGGGTGATACAGTGCATCCTGTCGGTCTCACCCTTGTACAAGTGTCATTGATAAAACTAAACTGCTTCCTGAAAAGATAAAGCAGAGGTCTTATTTGATTATCTAAGTGGACTAACCTGGAAGTACTGGCTACAGCCATTACAATAGCAGGAATTCTCTGAACACTAAGAGAAGGTACTCCAGGGAAACCACTCATTATATGAAAGGACACAGGACTAAGTTTGTGTTTGTGCATTTATCATTTTGTCTTACATTACTGTGCATTATCTTGGTACGACATTATCTTATCAGGCTGTTTTTACCTCTTTGTCAAAGTACCTCTAAGACAAACAGTGTATTGTTAAAATCTACTCCCGCCTGCCTGACGGATAAGCGGTATAGAAGATGGATGGATGGATGGATGGGTGTTAAAATCTACTGTGCTGCCTTGATGTAGGCTTGTGTTATTTTTGGCTACCGCATCTTTAAAGTTTCACTCTGACGGTTAGCACTGTGGACACGTCTTTCTATTCATTCTCCTTCACGTCTTTGCAGAAACTCATGAGATTTCCCTTAGAGGTCACGAAAAACAGGATAGAAAAATAATGTAATGAAAACAAAGGACTGTTTTCTTGTTACAAACGGATCCACCCCTGATCTAAGCCAATGACAATGGCGGATGACGTACTGCGCCCAGGTGACGGTGGGCTCAGGGAATCCGTCTGCATCGCAGGCCAACAGAGCAGAGCTACCGATGTCTGCGGTAGCGTTGACTTCTGCCTGCCTGGTTCGAATGGTGGGGAGAACTGAAAAAGAGATGATAAAAATTGACAGAAGAAGATAATGAGTACAGCAAACTTGTGCCATTTGTAGGTGAGTTAATGTCTGTTTTGCTACTTCCCATCAGGGTTGCTCTACAGTAGGGCAGCATTGGTCGCAATAGTTAATGCCAACTTTTACTCGCTTACTAGTGTCTAATACGCGTGCTCTGTCCTGGGAAATATTATTTGTACTGGATACTTAAATTTAGTAATTTTCAGCAGAAAATGTGGGGCTCAACTAGTTTGGCAATCTGCCTTATTATGTAAATGTGAGATAAAGTGTAAGCATAATTAACATTTCTTATCTCAAGAGTTGTCCTATTCCAAAGATTTTTCCCCAAAAAAAATCTCATCCCACAGATTTTTTGTTTGGCTTATGTTGCTCCTAAAGTAACAAATTAGCAGAAATCATGAATTGTATATATCTATTAATGTAAATATAAATATCCACACAAAATTTCAGTCTGGTGTATCTAGCCAGTCGTTGTTTTGGATGTCTTGCTCTGGACCAAAGAGTTGAGAACAGCTGGACGGATTAGCTGACCAACTGACTCCATCAATCAGGGCATTAAAAAAAGAGAAAAAGTCTGGATGAACCTTATTTATTTATTTTATTTTATGGTTTTAAATAGAACATTTCCAAGTGTTTCTGGGTCATCAGTACTGCTCCCTCCACTGTCGCACACTTACTCCTTTCTGAGCAACACGTCTGGCGGGGAGCAGAAGGTGAAGGAGATACGGCACTTACCGTTAACAACGACCTTGATCATCTTGAAGTCAATTTCTCCCCTGGCCATGACGCGGGCCTCACAGTTGTACATGCCCTCATCTGTCTTCTTGATGCCGCGGATCTGCAGGTGGCCATTTTCCATGAACATGAAACGCACTAAAACAGAGAAGACAAATGGAGAACAGTAACTTATCATGTATGGTACCTAAGATTAAGAATGAATTCTTGTCAGTGGATGACAAAAATCCAAATGCAGGGCTGCGCTTCTGTGTAATGTTTAAAGCTGTTGGAGAAATCGAAGAAAAAGCAAACAAACGCCTAACTGAAGGGTGACATCAGACACGACTGCTTCCTTGAAATGTGAAAATTTGACCGTGTACATAAAGAAGAAGAATTAAGAATCACTTTATTGGAGGTATATATATATATTTACATGCACACACTGAATTTGTCCCTCTGCATTTAACCTGTCCTTGGTTGAACAGACATGCAACACCCAGCAAATTACATAAACACACAGGAGCAGTGGGCTGCATCAAGTGCCCGAGGAGCAAATTGGAGGTTAAGTGCCTTGCTCAAGGGCACTTCAGCCGGCTAATATGGGGGGGGGGCATAAAAATTAAGGAAAGGTTAAGGAGGAACATTTAAGAACTGAAATACTTCACTGAAATGCTTAGACAGGAAGTTGGAGCCAGATTAAAAAGTCCCAACTATGCCTGGTAATCACACAAGTGGCTGGAAGTACACAAAGAACCCTGCGTGACCCTGACTACACCAGACGTATTTCAGCAGTGTTTTACAACAATCACGGAGTCCAACAAACAGTCACAGCTCTAATTAAACCAGCCATAAACACCGTAACAGAGTCAGCTGTCTTAACTGAAACCAGGTGCCGTTTCTCACGTTTCTGAGGAAAAACGTACAGCATATTGTTAAAACCCAGAGGTCTGACCACGTCTGATTTAAGAGCCACGGGAAGAGGAGCTGAGTCAGTGTTTGTTCTTTCTAAATCACAATTTGGGAAGCTTGCACTTATTCAAAAGATATGACTGGACACTGTGGCCTTTAAAACAGACTGGATACATGCAAAGTGTGATTTGATTGGACTGGCAGAACCCAAACTCTGGCAGTCCAATTGGCCACCTATTTAATAGAGAAGCCCACTGTTAAAACTAAAAAAAGTTTGTGCACTATAAAACCACTTGATGCACATAATAATGTACTGAGTGCGAGAAGGGATGTTGGCTTGGGAGAGGAAACACTTTCCTCCCATCACCTTTTAGATTTGTGCACTTTACTGCACAAACAATTCCACCAAACTATTGTCAGTATGGCTCCCTGCCGGTCATGGAGGGTAACTAAGTACATTTACTGTGCATGTACGCTGGGCGGAAATGGATGAAGCCACCTGCGATTGGATATATAATACATACCTAAAGGCTCTATTGTTGGCTTTTATCCTCTCCTAGAGAGACATATTAAATCAACAGCAGCTTTAAGGTAGCTCAACACATGTAGTAATGATACCAGCAACGACTTTACACCTCCTGATAATAGCCTATAAACCTCTGCTGCTATTAGGGTGATATTATTGCACTTACTAAAGAAAGTAAAGAAGTAGTGACTATTACTGCCAGAAATACCAAAACATGACAAAAATCACCCATAATATTTCATGTACACCTGGATAAATGCAATTATCACATCCAGCATCCAGAGGCAAACACGCAGGGCTGCATCACATCCACTGATGACTGAGACAGGCACCAAACAGCATACTCTTAGTCACTTTGCATTTCACATCAAAACTCCAGAACATCCGATCAGCTCGTAAAATGTCACACTGTTATAGAGTAAACTAACCGACACTTAAAGTGGCCCAGATTAGCCCCACCTGCACAAGCTACAACAATTAAATGCTGCTTTTACAGCCTCTGTAAAAATAAAGGCACATTCTGCACTTTCAGTACTTTCACTCCTGATACTAGTATGTTTACCTGCTAATAATTTGCTTTAGTAAAACAAAAAAACTGTGGTAAAAAGTGCGAGGCAAATTTGTCATAGCCAGGCTTTCTTTGTATGAGCTGGCTCAACAAAACCTGAAACCACATCAAAGATTACAGGTATCACGACTGTGGTTCAGCAGCTCGTGTTGCCCGCTCTGCTTCAGGCTGTGCGTATGCGTTCCCACGAAAATGGGAAATTTGCTGCATCATTTGACTCTTCTTCCACACAAAATGGACTGATCGCACGCTGCCTTCTTGTCTTCTTGCCTGCTCGTTATGAACTGTGAGGGTGATATATAGTGTGGTATTTAAACAGGAAAAAGAAAGCTTTACATTTCATTAACCATTTACACTGACACATATTACAGTGGCAGAGTTCTGAGGTTTTAACGACGCAACATGCAGCACATGCTTGGGTCAGCTGCTGCTCTGAGGAAAATTACGTAAGCAGTTTTCAGTTTTCAGTGTCGGTTGCAATTAGTGGTTTTTCCAGAGAAAAACACATTCCTTGACCAGACTCCAAGAATAAAGACGGGCTTAGCACAACACTGTGGTGACTCCAGGCTCTCCAGTGGTCACCAAAGGAGGGGTTACTGTAAGGTTAAAACAGCCCCAGTCCAAGTGTGAAACAAAACCCATCATCCTCACGCAGCAGATTCAAAGTTTTAGTTGAACTCTCTGAGGTAAAGCTGCTCTGGGCCACTGCTGTGATTGCTCCTTGCTGTCTGAAGATGCCAGATGAACTCATTCACAAAAAACTGTCTGTGAATATATCTGCTACACCATTTAGGGCCTCCTCAACTTACTGACAGACGGGACCAAACTCTGAAAAGTTTGAGATTGTGACAGCAGCCGTAGTCAGCTTGAGTTCACAGCAGTTACAGCAGTGTCCAATGTCAAGTCGGAGTCATAGCAACATGAAAATGTCCCCAGAAACTCCTCAACCCACTCACGCGGCACCATTCACTTCTTCACTGTTTATGTGCATGCTCAGTGTGTTCAAAGCCCTCACGGTTTCTCTCGAACAGAGCTAAGTGCCTTAGTTTTGTGTCACGCTTCGTAGCTCCAAAGCGTGTTTACTGGCAAACCAAAAATTGTTTAGAACATCGGGATCCGCGGTGGACAAAGCATTTTAATGGTCTGCGATGTTTCTGTGGACCTTTCGACGTTTTTGTTTTGTTCTGTTTTGTTTTTTCCTCCGGTGTGACTGCGGCTCACCATTAGAATCCATTCTGCAAATCGAAGCTGATTACAGCTTCAGTTCTCTGTCAAGGAGCAGGCTACAAAGTTTTCAAAACCTCCTTTAAAGCCTAAAGGCAGCGAGTATTTGATATCCTCAAAAAAACGCACTCGCACTGCAGTGTAGTACAGCTACAACAATGAGAATACCTGGCAATCCTATGAGGACAAATCAAAGACATTTCTAACACGTAGGTGCTCCTAAAAGCCCGTCTTATATTTCTACATGAATGAAAAAAAAAAAAAAATCATCTGGCATCAAGACAAATCTGGCAAAATCACAGTGACAATAAAAAGACCTTTTTAGCTTGTTAAACTAGTTCACCTGCATAATGTGGCAGCTCCAGATTGTGTTTCCCCCTTTTTTGTTAGTGACAGCAGTGGCAGACCTGATTGTTAACTTCTGTTACCCTTCCTTTTTCCTTTTTCCTTTTTCTTTTCAGTGTTTTCACATCATTTCAGTCTCCAGAGTAGTTTTCCTTCCATTTGAGGAACTTAAAAGTCCAATCTGCCCTCAGACATCTTTTCTAGTGACTATAACCACTTCTTGCTGAGCTGAAAAATACAATTTCCATGTCCATGCATCATCTATGAGGTCTAAAACTTCCCCACTGAAAATGCATGGTTTTGTTCATAGATGATGGGCAGGAGGAAAAGGAGATGAGGAAGTGTGGCAAATTGATTGGAAAGCACGAATTGGCAGACAGCATTGGCAGGAAGGTAAGGTGACTGCTCAGGGAGTCGGGCAAATGAGATGGGACGGCAGGCTGGAGGTGAGAAAGTAGTTCAAGCATTGGAACATTTTTATTTGGATTTGCTCACCGTCTTTGGCAACCTGGATCTTGGAGCCCTTATGCTTCCAAATGATGGTGGGTGGCGGCGAACTGACCACATCGCAGACGATGTCAGCGTCATCGCCCTCGTTGAACTCCTGAGGGCTGGGAGCACTCTTGAAGGTGATCTTTTCTGTATGTGAAGAAGAACACACACGCACACATTCCACATTTATAAATATCTTCATATATCACTTTCAGACTGACGCTTTTCCTAAGGTTGATTAGCGGTGTAACAAGGCACCATATGGTTGAGCTTCTGCTCTTCTAATAAATGTTATGTTGGTTTAGTTTTTCTATAATCACAGGTGGTGCTGGAAGCTCGGCAAGCACTTAATGAACAGACCTGAGACTTTAGCATGACGCTGCCTTGGATGCCTTGACAACTTCACGTTTCAAATGTTGTTTACATTCACTGCATATAATTCAGAGCATATATTTTTCTGTAGATGTCAGCAACACGGTCATTAAATGCTATGTTGGATTTATTTAAAACCCAGGCACACAGCGTAAAGGAGCAGTACAATCCCGCGTCAATTCGGACTGAGGGGGAAAGAAAAAGACGGCACTCACGGAAGATCTTCACTTGGACCGTGGCCTGGGCCTCCTTGCCCTCGTTCTTCGCCACACACTTGTAGATACCAGCGCTGTCCACGTTGGCGTGGTAGATGGTGAGGGTCGACGAGGCTTCATCGCTGCGGCTCACGAAAATGTCTTGCCCGTTGGGGAGGATCTTCTCCCCGCTGGGGGCGTACCAGTCTATGTCTTTAGCATCTCCCACCACTGAAAAACAGACAATGAAGAGTGAGGCAAGGAAGCTTTAAGAAAGTCCACGGCTGCCATATAAACCGCAAGCACAGTTTACTGCTTAGTTCTTTAAAAAAGTGGACTGAGCCTCTTGCTGTGTTAGATATCCACACGCCATAAATCAAGAATTCTTTCTGTGACGATGGCTTGGAAACATTATTGTTAAATCAAAAATCCATTTCCCTACAGGAGATGTCTTTTCAAGATCAAACCAAATATTCAAACTAAGACATAAAAAAGTGATATAAATAATTTCTATTTGCTCAGTAGGACAGAGGATTATTCAGTAAGAACCAACTTTCACTGAAAGAAAAAAAAAAATCAAACATCTTTTCCACATCATTCATTTTTCATATAACCAGTGGAAGCTGACATTTTTTTTTTTTTGGTTTCCCTGAAACATATTAATGCCATCTCATCGGGAACACAAAGGGCCCTAAATGCATTTTGACATGCTTTTCAAGTGGAGAATTTGAGCTCAAGCCAAAGCCAGGCTCTTTCATGGAAGAACAAAGAAAAATCACTTAGTAAAATAATAAATAAAAAAGTTCTGTGTCCGTATACACAAAGTTACTGAGCTTTGCTTTTCCGAGTTTCGTTGTCACAGAAGGTGTTTTGCAAATGGTGAGCAGCAGAGCAGCAGATCAGCAGATCAGCGGTGTAGCATCATTTCAGCAGTCGGCTGATTACTGATTCAGCCTAATGACCTTTTTAAAAGGGTCACTTCACCAGAAAACACACTTTCTCACTTTTGTCTATGGCATGTATCCACACACACACACACACACACACAACAGTGTGGATTCAGTGTTGACCTGAGAGTTGTTTTCTGAGGGTTAGCGACTGTTCTGCACAAGGCTTTACTCTGCGTAACCCACAGACCGTGCTGTGTAAAAGAGGTGATAACGACTATGACCCCCCCCCCCGACTGGTGTGTGTGTGTGTGGGGGGGGGGTCATTCATCTACCGTGTGTTCCATAATGTCAGATAGCTGACCCACCTACAGCATACACTGCCTGGATCTCAGACAAGCTGACAACTGTACATGTACACTGAACACTGAACACTGAAAACGGCGAGCTTACGACTTCATTATCTCTTCCTCCTCACCCGACTCTGATCTCCCCACCAGCTCCTAAGAATAAATTGCTCACTTAATTTATGCCCATCTTTTTTTTTGTACTGCTTTCAGCAATGTTTTCTCTTTTGTCTTGAACTTCTTTTATTCTGAAATTCTAATGAGAGCATATTCACAAACACACCTCATTACTTAATCTGATTTATCTCACTTTTACCAACTGATCTCAGTTAATACTAATAATCAGTCATGTTATATGAGGTGACATTTACGCTAAGCTGTGCTAAATGAAGTATGTTTTGAGGTCACTCTTACCTTCGCAGAGGAAAAATTTGGAGTCTCCCACGCTGATTTCTCCTTGTGCTGGTGTGATTTGCACCTGGATGGCCACTGGGTGAAGAAAAGATAGAGACAGAGGAAAATATGCATTAGTCTCTGGCTCCAACAAGACGAATGGTGACGCCTGAGCGCCACACAAAGAGGGGAAGGCTCAAAGTCAAACACTTTTGCCTGCTCAAAAGAACAAGCATTTTTCAGACATGACCTCCAGAATGAAACTCTCGGATGGAATTTCCATGCTGACTTGAAGTGCAACGCCTCCATGTGCAGATGGGTTATGAGTCTAGATTTTCCACGAGGACCTGGTCCAACCGGCAGTTTGTTAGCAGGCCCACTCGTTCACTATATGCTGCACACAGAAGGCACTGCTTACTGCGCAGTCATCAGCCAGTCGAAGGCGCCATGTTTGTGTCTGAAATGTTGTTCTGTTACACTCTCATAAGAGCTCACTGTCTGCATACACGAAGAGGGAGCACCTGCAGCAGCTGATGATTTAAGGTTAAGATTTAAAGTGAGCTAAGAGGTCGATGCTGGTTGGTCCTCCTTGTCCCTTCTCGAAGCCCTCATTCGAATGGCCTCTAACAATTTGGGGAAGTTTATTGTGAGGTTGTCTTTGACTTTTGTGAAATGGTGTCAAATGCAGCTGGAGACAATAATTCTGTGTAATACTTCATTAAGTAATTCAATATTAAGATCTATTTCTTTCTTATTTACCACTGCTTGTTTTTCCCCTCCTCCTTGTATTTATCAATTTATTTACCAACTGTGGTCTAGAGAAGTGGAGTGACTTTCAACTCACGTTGTTGAGCAAAGTTGCAAGGACGCATTTCTAATAATGTGTCAGCATAAATTTTTATTTTATTTTTCTTATTTTCTTGTGCACTGATCATTGTAAATTGAATGAATTATTTATAATAGTACAAGGTGCCTCTGAAATGCTATACCTTTCACTGCCTACACTTTCTATGCATAAGCTGTTAATGAAGCTTTTACCTGTGAACCTGTGACAATCAGCTGTCTGACACCTGACAAAGCATGCAGCCGGCACCTCCTGACAGCATTCAGTTTATGGGAAAACATGAGAGGAACAGCAATTATTATGTCCTTGAGTATAAAAAAAACTATTTTGGATGTTACACATTTGTTTGAAGTAAGATGATCTTCAGTTCTCAGCAGAAATCTAAAACATCATCCTCAGTGCTATCTAAAGACTTTACTTTACACTGGACTTTTACTGAGTGTTTATATAAGCCACCTGACTGTGTCACCCCAGGGTGCTCTGATAACTCGTTTTCCGCACCCCTGCTTCTCCTGGCAGATGATTTAAAAGGGATAATGCCGTAAATCAAAGAATATCCTTTTCCTGAGACTCTAATGCACTTCATCTCTCAGCATCAGCTAAAGCCACAGTGACACAGATGAGATTTTGAAAAGCGCAGAGAAACACCTGGCATGTGTTCCTTCCTGGGTGCTAACAAATTACAATTCAAACTCTTGCATATTCAATGAAAAGTGTTAAAATGTGTTGTGATTTTCAAAGGCTTAATCAAGAAAAATTCACCGCTTGCACGTGCTGCACCGGAATGACAGGAGATGATGTGATATTTAAATGTCACACGGTTTTGTCTTAGACCCGTATCTTCAGTGATGTTTGGCATGGCAGCAAAGCGTAGACTGCGAAGCAGAAAGACCACTGAATCCTGATCCGGAGCTTGACAGAGAAATCCTGCTGAGCCTCCAGCGTGTCGCCACTTCACAGAAATGAGTGAGTCAGTCTCAGCCCAGTTCCCACCAGGAGACTCATCTGAAGGGTTTGCAAGGACTCGCTATTCAAAGACAGGTAGCCAACAATCACAGCACACTCACAAGTTTGTGTTTCATAATTAGATCTCATGACTGTAGAAAAACAAGAAGAAGAGACAGTCACAGCAGTGGCCTTCGCCCCCCCCCCCCCCCCCCCCCCCCCCCCCACACACACACACACACACACACACACTCAGCGTAACGTGAAAAGCCTGCTGTAAAGCTTAACTTCTTCCACTGAGGCTGTTTATAGTATTCAGAACTGCATCGATGTACACAACAGCATTTAGAGTATCACCATGTGTAGATGTGTTTTGTGTGAGCTCAAGGAAGATCTTCCAGTGTCAACAACGCTACATCTCAGCGGTGAAAAGCACTTGATCAGGTTTTGTGGTGGTTTAATAGCATCAAATGGGCTCCTCGCAGAAGACACGAACCAAGAGAGGTCACTTTCCATCAGAATATGAATATAAGTTAAGAATTTGAATGCACAATGAAGCCAGTCATTTTCTTTGCCGAGGACCGTCTCAAATAATCATTTCATTAAACTATTCAAGGTGAAAATAATCTCTCTCTCGGCTGAGCAGGAGTGGGCGGTTTGCCAACGTCACTGGTGTCATGTTCTGCCACAGCCTGGATGGACAAAATTACTGTGAGATACATTTTTAACTGTATGGCTTTGTCAAGAAGTCAAACAAATATTGATTTGGCGTAAAGCTCGGCCTCTGCCACTTTAATGACTTGGCCTTTGTTCGAGGCTAGCATGCAAGCTCGAGAGGCACGGAAAACCACTACCCACAGTGCGTTTGTTTCTACAGGCTGGAGGTAGATACAAAGAAAACAACATATCCATTTCCTTTCCTCATCGAGTAAGATCACAGATACGAGGCTGTAAACCCAAGCGATGCCTCCTAAGACTAAGACAACTGGCCAAAAATCAACTGATCATATCTGCAACACTAAAGACAACAAAAAGGAGTTCAGGCCGTGTGGGAAAGCTATCTATTCCCAGAACCGTTTTCTCAGTCTATGTCTCTAAATGGCCACTTGTGCACTGTCTCCAGGATGGAGTGGCTGTTGAGTCTCATGCATCAAGCTAAAGTGTGATTTTGTGTCTCTGCTGAGAGCATATTGTGAGTGCTAAAATCGAGGTGTAAAAACAAGGCAATTCTCCAGATTTAATTACAGAACAAATCCAAAACCAAAGCACTTGTTCTTGGTCTGAATCAGGATTGTTCCTCTTCAGATAAAGCTTGGACAGATGCCCTTCTGCTCATTCCATCCCTGTTTAAATAACATTTCCTCTTCAGATAAGATTCCAGCTAATGGATAAATGAATTCAAGTCAAATCAATTTAGGTTGGATAGTTTGGCACAACAACTTTGTAAAGCTTCAACTGTATCCAGTGTTCACTGCTCTAGATGTTTTATTTAATACATCACACATTTAAAAAGTAGAATTACCACCTTGTGTGTGTATATGCACCAGTCAAGTTGCAGTTTCCAGACTCCAGAATTTGTACAGAAGTTAAAAAAAAGAAAAAAGAGAGATTTGGGGGGGAAAGGAGTGCAGATTAACAGAAAGGACAGAAAGAAGTGCTCTCAGCATAGCGATGAGAGAGCTTGGATAAAGGATGAAGCTATCTGTGCCCTGATGCGTCTGCTCATGACACCAATCTAATATCTTTCCACTAAGCCTGTCCCTCACTTTCAGTCCTCTTCGAAGACTCACAAACGTCCCTTTCTGTTCCCAACAGTCCTTCCTCACTCTTCATTCCACTGCCGAGACACAATGGTCACAGCACCCTGCTCTTTAATAAACAAATCACTTCTGCTATCATACAGATCAGCATCTTTTCACAGAGATGATGGGAATTTTTTTTGGAGGAAAGAAAAATCAGTAAATCCAGACTTCAGAAAAAAAAAAGAGAAAAGAAAACATCTGTCTCTCTGTCACAGCAGAAAGCAACTGAATATTTTTCAGAATTACATCCTTTGTTGTCATTTGCATGGCTGCATAGTCTCATTTATATCATATTTGGAAGCAACACTGATTTAGTCAAAACATCATTATTCCTGAAATGATGCCGGTCTCTGGCAACAAATATTTTGAGTTTTATAAGAGAAACGTGTTCCGAATAAAACCCGGAGCTGCAGATGTTAGAACTGATGAAAAGGAGGACGGAAAAGAAGGTGCAACTTGGACAAAACAGACCTCCACCAACACTACTCATTACAGACATTTTGTGGCTGGATTATTAAGTCTGACCTCGCAATTATTTGCCAACCAGTAGCACAGTATTAAATACCAGTCTCTTAAAGGGAGCACTTAGCACACCGGTCTTGCTCTGTGCTGGAGTATTATGTGTGTGTGATCAAAGCAGCAAAAACAGTTTCAAAAGCACATTTTAAAAGCTCAGTTTATTCCAAACTGTAGTTTAGTAATAGTCTGTTGCAATCTTATATGTACACCACTGTGGGTGAAGATATGGAGTAGAACAGACAGAGCTCGATCAATTAAAAGGAAAGGCATCGTGCATGTGTGAACAGAGAGGGTCTAAGCAGTGGGCTCAAGCTAGCTGCTGGTTCACCCACTGCAGTGTCCCGAGTTCACTGAGAAGATCTCACTCTGCACAGCAGCTTTGCCTCTGACAAATGTTTGTATATATGAAATTCCACTCTGCCTTTCTCTCCCTGTAGACTTCCAGTGTTCAGCATATTTACAGGTCTGAGGGGAGGGGAACTGTATAACCAGAGATGACAGTTTCCACCACCAAATCCTAGTGGAATCTGTTCGTTTTTCTGGGAAAGAAAAGAGCAGACAGGTTGTTGCCATCCACACAGGCAATTACAGGCCACAGCAACCCAGTGCAGCAGAAGTTATTTCACTGCATCCACATGGACGATGACATCCCATAGTGTTTACCAGCAGTTCCTCCTCACAGGTCCTGTTTGCATCTCTTCGCAATCCCTGCCTTTTAAGAAGCACATAAATAACTCATTTGCAGCAGTGAATACTTTTGGATGTAGTACTGAGCTGAACCAACATAACAACAGAACATTTGAACTCAGTGTAAGTATTCTATAGTAATAAAATCACTATAAAGGTTTTAATAATATGCGAGAAATACATAAAAACAACAACAAACCAAATGTTGTCTTATTTTTCTTTTTAAATTCTGCTATTTGCCTATTAAACATCTTAACTCCCCTTTCATAAGTATGCAGGTCAAAAGGACCAAACTTTATTTAAACTGTTATACCCTCTAAAGTAGCAACAAACAAGTTTTATTAAGTATATTTAAGTACGAAATAAACATTTATTGCACAACGTAATGACTAATGACGCTTTCACTTTCACTACGCAATTTTGTCTGTCACTGGGCAGGAAATCTCCCAGGAAATTGAAGGCTACCCGGTGATCTCGCCAGGCTACCACAATTTCCAAACTACTCTCATGTTTTCATTATAGACTAAATGAATGAATAAACATGGAGGGAAATGAAGAGTATTTTGGTTGTCCATGCGACAGCACACCAACAGTGATGGCACTTGAAAAAAACTGTTTGCATTTTAACAAATAGGGAGAACTATGGTCTTTTAGAAGAGCTCAAGGAAACTGAGACCACTAATTAACTGCAGCTTTACCCACATATACATCCATACACTGACACACATACACACACACCCTCTGTTTGTCTAATTAATAGCTTGCCAGCTGATTGATTATTGAAGTTATTCATTTTGTAAAGTTAGGAACAAAGTTAAATAGAAGAGCACATCCAAAGCTACTCACGGTGAGCTCAGAGGCGGTATTAGAAATGGTGCATTCATTTACTGATAATCCCTCCACGGTTTGAAGCAAATGTGCCTGTGAGGTTTTAATAACAATGACCAAAAGCTCCGACTGAGGATGTGAGTGCCGGCCATTCTCTAGTGAGGGAATTATGGACTTTACGCCCTGCTACTGTAAACAGGCTTTTAGCATCTATCAACACCACGCAGTAGTCCATTAATTCCAATTATGTAACTTCACAAATTCATAGATGCCACGTGGCCATCAGTTTTTCATTTTTGTGGTCTGAGAGTTAGTGGGACGAGGAAAACCTGAAGTTTGAGGCAGCTTCTTTCCCGTCTTGGATCAGGAGGTTTTGCATGCCTAATTGGAGCCTGGCAGTCGGTGGTCACTGGCTCCATTACAAGGAGGCTACAACAGTCAGCTGTTGGTGCTTAACATGCAAGTCGTGTTGGAGCGAGCACACACCATGCAGGGGCAGACAGCACCGTGCAGGGCCTCGCTGGATGCATGCATCACCACCATCTCGGACACTTTGAGAGGATACCCGTAGAGCCAGAAGAGATGCAGAAGCTCGATTTCACATCGGCTATCCTCTTCACTTGTCTCTATCAAGCACAAAATGTAAATTTAATTGTTGAGTGCTACTTATTTCTTGTAAGTCCCCGTGGCCTGAAAAAAGGTCAAGACATTAGTAATGAGGACAAAGATCTGAGCACAATCCAAGCACACACCGACTGTCTGCGTAATGCTGGCCTCTCAAAGCTTTCCAGGTTCTTACTAAAGAAAAAATTAATCCTTGAGATGTTATGAAAGAACATGGATTTTAAATTGAAGCTGCTCCATCTTATATGTATATTACGGAGCAATTGTTTCTGTTGTTTGACAAATGAAAGAAAAGATGTGGAACACAGACAGAAAGCTACAGTGTCCACCAATCGCAGGTCACTGCTTCAGTCCCCAGCTCCGACTGCATGTCCTTGGCCAAAATACTGAACTCCAAATTGCTCCTGATGGCTGGCACTTTGGATGGAAGGCCCTGTATGGCTCCTGATGAGCAGGCTGGCACCTTGCGTGGCAGCCCATGCCATCAGTGTATGAATGTGTGTTTGAGTGAATACGTGTGGCGCATGTTGTAAAGCACGCTGAGTGGTCAGAAGATAAACGAAGTCCATTTATACAAGACAAGGCAGCCATGTGAAAAACTCACAAACATGCGGTTTGCTTTATAAAACAGAATCATAAGTATTTCTGCAGCTATGCTTTGTGATCAATGCCAGACATTTTTCTACACAATCCTCTTCACACACTAGAGAGAAATTATGTTTGCAGACATACTTTTGGTATAACTAAAGGATGTAATTTAAGACTGTTTATAGAATTCTTGCCCTGATAAGAAAAGGTTTAATATAAACTGGTATGAGATTGTTTCTCAAGTGGAATCTGAGCAGTAAGAGAAACCCACCTCTGAGACCAGGTGAAGTAAGCAGTGTGAGATCTGTTCTTGAAATTCAGTGGGATTTTCTAATGCAAGTATTCATCTCACAAGCTGTAAAGAGGCTGGCAATGAAGCCCAGCTCAGAGTTAAGGAAGGACGTAACTCTGGCATTGCTCAGTCGCTGCCTGAATCAAAAACTTTTAACTTATGTTCACGTTTCCCTTTTATGGGGCTTTATAGTACTCTGGTGGTTATGGCAGGTTTTTTGTTTGTCTTTTTTTTTTAAAAAATCATTATGGATTAGTTTATAATGCTTCCAGCAAAGTGAAGCAACTCGCAGCATGTTGGAGCCTAACTATCTTGCGCAAACACATTAGGATGTTTTATAAAGTTCAGACTTTTTTTTAGGGGATTTGAGGTAACCAAAGACGCCTGTGCACTGATCTTGCTGTCAGACAGACCCAGAAAACTCAATCCAGTCAACTGCAGCTTGAGTATATAATGTGTAACACAACTGATTATGTTTTTGGCTATAGCTCTTGATTATTTCTCTGTTAAGAAGGGGCTGCTCTGAAACCCACTGCTGAGACCAAGATCTATTCTTGGAAGTTTTCACCTCAGATGCCCTGTAACAAAAGAGCACTCGCAGTTAAGGTGGGGCAAAACTGAATCAAGACTGACTTCTCAATTTCAGTAATGCAAGAAAAAAAAAAACATCTAAAATCTGATAAAACTCACCCAACGCCTCCCCTATCATCTAATTTATTCTAATCTTTGGGTCTGAGGTTTCTTGTTGTTGTAACCCTTTTCTATTATAGTACCTTCCTTTTAAAACCACCTGAAACAGCATTAGTCCAGATTCCGTTACCATTTAAATGGGTTAAACACTCACTTGCAATTTCATGTGTGTTGTGCAGGGAGAAGGTACAAAGAAAGTGTCCCCTGACCTTAAGTCAGCCTCAGATCCTGTGATGCTGACACAGAGCAGACAGATATGATGGGAAGACCTCACCTAAACACAAGAAGCCCCTCTGCAAAGCCTTCTTCTACCACCACAAAGCCACATCAGTCAAGTTCATTTGTATTGTCTGACATGGTATACAGCAGAATGTCTCAATGGACTCTGAGTTCTCCCTCTAACCCTTCTCTAACCCCTGCAGACTTGAAGAAGCTTCTGCACAAACTTAAAAAGGATTTCTGGCAGGCATTTCCAAAACCTCCAGTACATCCTCAACAGCAGTGCATAAACACCGACACATCACTCCAGTCATGCCTTCTTGGTACCAGCTTCCCTATACACTCTGCAGCTTCTTTCTAAACCCTCACCTGCCAGTCAGTCTGGAGAAGCATGACACACTGCTTCCAGCAATTTGTTATCTCTATACAAGAAAAAGGTTATGATCTGTTAGCAGTGGTTCCTAGATGATCTGCTGAGCTTTGACGCCCCTGGAAGCATTCAAGCCTGAACCACTATCCCAGTGTGGGCTGGACATGCACCTGGCCACTTACTGTGACCACAGTGGATGGAAGCACTTTCGCTTTGTGACTGAACCTCCAGCCACCTGTGCCCAAACAAAGTCCTTTTCAAAGTCACATATATTTTTCTCTTGCGAGAAAAAATATCCTACTACTATACTATACTACTCCTCCGGGTAGTGGTCGTGCACATGATGTCCAGGTCGTCAACACTTTTCCACTAAGGTCATGTATATCAGTGGAAACGCTTCATGGACGATGTTGTGTTAGGATGGGGCACTACTGACATTTGTTATTTTTCTTATTTAAATTTTTCTTATTGACAATAAGCCAGCGTTTGAGTGCCTTGACTGTTATGGCCAATAAGACAGTGTTGAATGTTTACTTTTTTAAAATAAAGAACAAAAAGGTCATTTTCTGCATCTTTTGTTTTCTGTATTGGAAAAATACTGAGCTGTGACTCCAAAATCTGAGGTAGCTGACACATTGTGAACTGTGGGTTTTCTGTACTTCTGAACCCCTGATGATAACAGTAACAGCAGAGAATTGACAGCAGTGGTATATTAACTGTAGTGATTCTGCATGCTCATCTGCACTTTAAAGGGAAATGAATTTACAGCCGTTACATTTATCCTCCTCAGAGAACTAACTTTTAGCATTATGTTTCCAATTTGTGTTTCACAGTCAGATAAATTAGCCTTTCATGAGCACATTCCAAAGCGTCTCCCCCACTTATCATTAACCTGCTGTACACTTTTAGAGACTGCACAAAGCGCTAAGCAGCCGTTTCCATGTGCTGTGTGTGGGTGTCAGGCCTAAATCAAATTGACATAGACGCCTCAGCTCCTAAGCTCCTTCTCTTCACATCTTTCAGTCATTCACCACCACAGCTTTGTCAGGATTACGGTTGTTTCCATCATTCCCCCCAAACCCGCCACCACTTCAATTGTCATCCAAGTGTTTTACAAGTGGAGAGGACTGAATCTTGAAGAACACAAATGTGTACTGTGGAAAATTAGATTTTTAAGTGCTTTTCTTCCCCCACTAACTAGCAGAGGAAAAAGTTTGAGACTGACAATGGTGTGACATGTGCATCTTTGTCCAGCCTCATATCTGGCCGTCTCTATTGATCAGTAATGTGCTGTCTCACCTCATCATGTCCAAATAAACAACCTCTGATACATTTCCAATAGCTGCTCCTCTTCAGTCATTATTAATGTTTGGATATTAAACAGAGGCCAAACAGTGAAAGGTTCCTTTTTACTCTGACTAATTCTGAGCCTTCTCATTCTGACAGCACCTAATTACTAAACCTGGAGAGAATGCTACACAAAAGGCTAAGAGCCTGAAAAGGGCAGCAGAATGGAAAATAAACAGCTACAGCATGAAATTTGGCTGTGAATAGACTACAAATCAGTCAGGCTAAAGACCGGACTGACGAGAGGTTATAAAACACAAGGCAAAGACCTAAAGCTTAGCTTGCTGCCCACAGAAGCTGCAGCTCCTCAGCACGGCTGTACTCAGGAAATTCCACGGCAGTCGGCCTAGTACATTAACAGATATTGTGTGTACGAAGGTGAAATTTTGGCTTGTTGATGATACAACAGGAAAGAAATGGTTCCATCTCATGGAACAAAATGTTGGTTGAGGATGAATTCTGATCTGAGGTAGAGGAATGGAAGAAGTCACCAGGATTTGAAATCCCAAAATTGCATTACAATCTGGATCCAAAGGCTACACTCAAACCACAAGTCTTCCTCTTAATTTATTTATTTTTATTTAATATCATACACCATTGTCAGGGTTCAGAAGTGGCCCACGTACGCAAAACAATGTTAGCATATGATACACCGTCATACTCAACACGCATGCTGGACAGACATGGACACAACGCTGAAGTCAGGGTTTATGGTTTTGTTTACAAGCTGATGTGCAGTGGAAGCCCGGAAATTCATGAGATAACGAGAATGAGGCGAAAGAGAGCCAAATATTTATTCTCCGAAAGACTTTTGTAGCAAGACACTCGGCTCAGGCAAAAACAATCAGAAACAAACATCTGACTTAAAAAAATGGCTTGATCAATCTGATTAAGGACTTAAGCTGTTTGCCTCTGCAGTATGAAACTGTGTAGCTAGTGGCAAGACGTGCATTAGTAAGTTTCTGGTATTACACAACTCGACTGAGAAGTTCAACCAGTGATATGCAGATTGACCCTTTAGTTGACTCTGCTAGTTTTCTCTCTTTCACAAACCCTACGCATTGCACTGCTCAGCTAACGAAGATCATGAAGAAGTATTACCAATTAATTTGAACCAGGTCTGACCTGAATATTCTTCGGCTCCTACCAATTAACTTCTCGCAGGGTCTTTCTGTCACAAGGCCAAATCCCCTGGGCACATTATAATTAAAGCAACGCAACTGAGGACCAGTTCTACACTGGAAAGAGTAAGTTTAACATGTTTTAAATATAGAGAAGACAGAAATGATAAAAGATTGTCCCAGCCAATGCAACAATCACACTAGCATCTATAAAAACACTACTTGAATGTATTCATTTTGCATTCATTCATTGCTTATTACCTCCTACTTTATGTAATATATCCAAAAATATGTAGATGCAGGAAATCAGTGTGAGCGAGTCTGACTATTCCAGTCTGTGCTGACTTGAATGTTTGCTGAAATAACTAAAAAGTCAGCTATGCCAGGGATAAAACCAAACTCAAACCATTGAAACTGCTGTGGTAGCAATCCGCTGTCTCTTATTTCAAATTACCAAAAATATCTCTACTTCAGTAAAAAACTAAGGCACAAAGAGAGTGGCCTTTTGTTCCTACCACTTTCAGCACTTACGTCTCTGCATCAGGTACAACCAATGGCTCTTAGAAAGGCTTTAGGCATGGTTGTAAGCCTAATGCATTTGCTCCAAGTTAAAGTAATGTTGGCTTCCAATTCCTGAGCAGAGACCTTTACAAGAAAAATCAACTACAACAAAAAAGGTCCCAAAAAATGTTTGCACCAGCAACACTTATCATGAGATACAAGTTTTGTGAAGCGGCAGTTTCTAGAGAATAATGTAGATAAAAATGGTGCAAAAGTAGAATTGAACTGCTTAGTGCTGAAGCTTCAGGGATAAATTTTTACGCAGCTACTCGTTACAGAAATGCAGCAGCAGTGGAGCTGCTGATGTACAGCACAGCCAGACAAACGCAGCCGTGAAACTCACGACTGAATGTTATCTGCTGCAGCAGGTGAAATGTGCATATGTGCTGGCTTTTGTCTTCTGGATCATGTCCAGCATGTGTGTGCATCATTTCCTATGGACACATACACATGGATAAAAACCTGCTATACAGAAGTATTTTCAGAATACAACAAATACATAGAATGGCTACCTTTGAAATACTAACATAAAACTTTTCAGATATATGGTGCACAGCACAGTAATTAAGGTGAGGTTAAAAAATTCTCCCCAGACATCTAACCCATGAAACATTCACTGTTCAACTATTCAGCATAACAAAACATGATTTAGATTTAGACTGATTTAGATGATATTTTAAAGTAAAAACTAGTTTGTTGTCCTTTTCAATTGGCTGCACTTGAGATAATTGGAACAAAGAAAGGTTCAGACTCATTATACAACAGTTCAACAGTGGATTTGGTATTTGAATTATCAAATCAGATTCAGTACATATGCACTGCAAGTTGTACAAATGTAAAACCTGCTGTCACTGGAGAGGTGCCCACTGGTGCTTAATGAACACTTGCATTAAACATGGCCAGCATTAGCTGACTACAGTGGGGTTAGTTTGCCCAAAACTAAAACTAGGAAATTACTTCCATTTTCTGTTAGCAAAAGTTATTGTTTGAGTTTGACATACAAGAAACAAACTCAAGTTTTTACGTGGAATTCACGTGACGGTTAACAACTCTTGCTTTTCTGGTCAAAGTTTTGTTTTGGTTCTAGGATAAGTCTGTAATGCATTCTCACTGCATCCTCAGAGGCTGCTGGGAGTGAAACTGCTAGTCTGCACCCCAATTAACTAATGAGGCCAAAAGGGCTAAACCGCTGCCCCCATCCTCTTTCTTTGTTTGACCCTGAGGTGGCCCCGCATCTCACCAAGCTGATAATCACTGCAGTGCTATAGAATACTCCTTGGCATACTAATGGAAAAGAAACTAATGTACCAAGCACAGCAGCAGTCAGTTTAGATCATCTCAACCATAATGTAACTATATTGTTCCTTTTCACAAGAGTGTTTCTACGCTTCGAAGGAAACACAATCAGCAAGCAAAACTAAGATTTCAAACTTTCAGTTCACTTTCCATTTAGCTTTTTATGCATCATGAACTCACTTCATTTACAGTAGATCTGCTGCTCACATCAAAGGTGGAACTTGGAATCCATCCCAAATCAAACCAATGCATAGGAAAATGATTAGAGAAGAGTACCCTGGGCTGTATCCATTGCTTAGGACTACAAAGCCCTGGCCGACGTTGATTGAGCTCATGACAGAGTTCGTTAGCTTTAGGTTAGCCAATCTTCATCACCTGGGACCTCCAAAAAGCTCGATATTGACAGCAATTGACAGCCTCATCTTGTATTTATTTGTAATTGTTCCGATTTTGTGGTGTGAATCACGTTCTTAGTTTGTGCCAGATGAACACCTCAGATTAACACTCCAGAGGAAATAAATGAGCTGCAACATGTGAGCTGTGACTTTTGATGCAGGTGTCACCACTGGCTTCTATCATGTCGGGTGATGCTGTGCTTTAGCTGTGCTTCCAAACAAATTTGCATTTTATTGAGAAACCACAGCTGTGACCCAGTGAACTTGAAGCCTCTGGGCTGCCTGAGGGTCAAGGGCTGTAAAACAGTCGGCTGCTTAGCCCAGGTGATAATCCAGATTTGCTCATAACCCTTGAGAAAAATCTGAATTATGGATCTAATGTTTGTTTTCTCACATACATTCTGATGTGAATTTCTCAAAGCTTTCTTAAAGCTCATTGATTTCTTGCCCATGGGGGCAAAACAACTTCATATCAGAGAGATATGTAGTAAGGTGTCTGTCCACTTGACAAATATAGGTCCAACATTAAGCCCTAAGCTCTGTGCAAACAAAACACTGAGCTAAAAAAGGCCAAACATGTCTTTAAAGCTGAGGGGACCTGCAGATGTTGGTGTCTCATTGGGCTTATTATGAGCAACACTTTTCACATTGCACATAGTCACTGAATCCTTTGCTTATATAAAAATATTGATTAGTGGACCTGTAATAGCTTAACATTCTGATGATGACCAAGCGCCTCCACAGGAGCACAGGTGATAAATAATGATCCAAAGCAGATTTAATTTAAAACTCGGCCCTTACCGGCTTACATAAAGCTTTCGTCTGAAAGCTTTCTTAGCACCTGGAATGTGTGAGGAGCAGTCATTCTGTTCTCCTTCATGGGCCAGCAGCCTCATCTGAATTGTTGACAGCGGCTAAATGACCCGAAAGGCATTTTCGGCAGCAAGTGCTTTAGATAAACTTGCTGAAATGGAGACAGTCATAGCGTCCCCTCCAGGCACCTCAGAGAGCCTCCTGGGTTATCGCATCTACTAATCTAAACTCCATTCTCCAAGTACATGTCACACTTACATGTTTGCACAAGAAGTGGACAGATGCACAAATGCACAAATCTGGGTTCCATTTCTAAAAGCAATCTTAAAAACAGATATGGCAGATATGACATTATGATTCAAGTGGACTTGTCCAAACCACAGTTTTAGGAGATTTCAGTTTCTAAGAGATTTCATTCAAGGGAATCTTTCAACCTTTCAAAAGCTGATGAAATCAAACATCTGAACCAAACAGTAAACACAAAGGAAGACTGACTTAATTAATCATGTTGTACTGCCAGAGGAAGACAGCACACGCCCGGGGTCACGGCAGGTGGAAGGAGGGAAAAGGAATCAGGTTGATCCTGTGTTCCTGAGAGGATGTAACCACTGATGTAACCTCTGATAGAGAGTTCACCATTATCAACACATTCATGAAGTGCAGGGCCTTGTGTTTCTAGAGTCTGCCCTTTTGGATTGATGACTTTTTAATTTTGGATGTTATGATGCAGCCTGATAATGGGCCATGCAGGCTGAGAGACATTAGAGCTGGGTGATGATTAGGTCAGCATTAATGACAGTGTGAGGCACAACAGTCAGGAAAAAAAGGGACTAAACTAAACTCGGTAACACTGTTACTTTTAACACTTATTTGCTTTTTGAATGAGTATTTGCTAGTTTACTGATTAATCTTGAGGGAATGTTTCCTGAGTTTAATGAAATTTTACTCTCCAGCTAAGCTTGCAGCAGACGAGCTAAATTAGCATTAGCTACACAGCAGCTGTCCAAGGCAGTCAAACAAAAACAGTAGCACAAGATATACTGACACATTTGAATTTGAATTTGAATTTAATCGACTGGAATGTACTTGTAGTCTACAAATTAATAAAGTGTGAGCAGTTGCCTGAATTTTAACTTTTCCAAATGGCCAACATCAAAATAAAACTTTATCTGTCATCACAAATAGTAAGTATTCCTCTCACCTAAAATGACATCAGGACAGACAAACGACTCACACTTTCCTGGGTTAGGATAAACAAAACAAAATAAACCAGTAGGACCAAATGCCAGATAATCTGAAGCCTTCCAGAGGGTCTCCCTTTCAGCATAAAACAGGAAAATGGTGCTGTTGCTCCTTTAAAAAAAAAGTTTATACTTCCTGTTTCCTAATTAGAATGCAGATGGGCGATCTCAGCTGTTACCCCTCTTCTTAATCTTTAAAACAAACACGCCCAGAGCAAGACTTGACAGGAGGGGGGAGTAGCACTGTTTTCTTTGCAACACAAAGCAATGTGGTTTATAGGAAGTGATCTTAATTTAAAGAAACACTGGCAATAACGATACCCCTGGTGTGAGAAATTGTCTGCCATGTTCTCATTTGTTACGGGTAATTATACAAAGGTACTGCAATTAATTTGACAGTGATATATGGGGGGTTCAAATATGCTAAACGTAGCACTTTCAAAGCAAACGGAGGGTTACTCGTACATGCATGTATGGAGTAGTTTAATTTGGTGGAGCAGGAAGGACGAGATGTGGCGTGTTTCCAAGGCGCAGGCACCTCAGCCTATATAGTCCACTGAATCAAAGTGAGCCCACAGTGAGGATTGGATATGGCAGAATCCATGAACAGAGGCTAACCTTAAATCCAATTGAATCTTTTGCAATCGCTTTACAGCCTCTGGCCAGTTCTGTGCTTATTCCTCACACCATCCCTCATAGGACCAGAGACACTTCCTCCTCTCTGCGAGCACTGTCGGTATCATCCCCACACAGACGCAAGCGCATACCAAAGAAACTTTCATTCACATACCAGTGGATGATAAACTAAGGAGCCAGATTAGACATTAAGAAACAGAAACCATAACCGCTGGGATGTGGTTCTGGATTTATAATTGATGGGGATTCCACACTGGCTGCTTGAGATAGAATAAAACTCCTTTACATAATTGAGAGGGGCTTCTTAATGCATTCCTCTTGAGCCTTTTCATTTGACCACGCATTGCTCGCTGTGATGGATGCTTCAGCTGACAGCTCTTCGACAAACAAGAGGAAATTAATCTGTAAGCGTTTACACACACCACCAGGGTATGCTTGAGAGTTGGCTACAGAACTTTCTTGTAGCCCTTCACGAACCCTTTGGTGTCTACCACGGGGCAGAGCGATGATGCCGATCCCCTGAAAGACAACTTGTTCTCACAGCTGAGACACTGCCTATCACTTACACAGAGCTGCAACTTGGATATCCTCCAGCTGTAACCGGGAGGACCTTAATCCAGCTCTCAACTGGGGCTGAGCTCCCACAGTGCATTTGTAATCTCAATCAAAGACAACAGCAGACCACCGTGTGAGACAGTAGAGTGTCTGCTCCTGCATTCACATTCATTAACAGGCTAAAAATTAGTTGTCAACAACATAACAGAAAAAAAAAATCAGTGTCAAGTTTCATTTTGCACATTTCTGGTTGCTAAGAAAAGACTGATTTCAAAAAAGCAACAATCAGTTTTCTTCTGGAGAGTGATTGTGTGAAAGTTTCAACCACCTGCACCCAATTGAGGCATCTGTACCTAAAATCCCACCATGCCGGCAATAAGTCAAACCTGAACACATCATGCACATGCTGCTACAAGCATGAGAACTTATTCTTGGTTGTGACAGGAGTTTTCTCTGTAATGTGATTTGATTCAGACTTTTTCTTTAGATGATGAGTAATCCAGTTAATATGAGTGGCTCCAGCACAAACAGGTACTGCTGGCAACATGGTGTGGATCGCAAACAGACATTACAAAGGCATAAAAACACGGTTCTTAAATCCTGCTACACTGACATTCCTGCATACATATTCATTAATTTAAAGACCATTTGTCTGGATGGAGAGAGAGGGACAAACCTGAAACTTTGTACAATATGAGATTTGATTGTTTTTCATTGTTGCTTTAGAGCAATCACTGATTGATTGACTACCGGTTTCATCACATGGGCGTCCACATTGTTCAAACTGTGACAAACACCCCACGTCGCTCGGTCACACTTTGCTACAACACTGTTTAATCTCTCATTTCTTTCGCACAAAACTCCAGCACATTTTTCCAAAGCTGTAAACAGCTGCAGACATCTTTACATTCATACATGCACAGACTGGATGTGCAAATCCTCACAAGCAAAATGCCAAATCCAATGTGTGAAAAAATGCAAATGTAATCTGTGAGACGGGATCATTTGGACATGCAGTGAATCTCATAGGTGCACAACCAGTGCTCAGGAGCACGGTACATACAGCAGATAACGTGCACAGTTTGTGAGTAATTCACTTGAAATTACTACAAAGCACCCTTTCACATGTTTTAAATTGAGGAAACGAACAGGCATGAGTGCTGACCTCATCGCTACTCTAAAGCAAGTCATTGAGTGCACCTTTTCATAAAACATCACATAACCATAACGGCTCAGTGTAGCGTCCATATTGACCATATACAGCACTTTACTTCATTGAAACAGCTCAAAGGTTTTGGATTATCCTGCTGAATACAGTACTATGATGATCTTAAGCTTGTTACGCTGGTGACAACTGAACAGAATGGAACGGCATCAAGAGCATTAGCATCGTGTCAGCTTCATTAGCCATGCATCTGTACTTAACTTTTGTGTAATCAGTGTGGCCGCAGCACATTCCTCCCATCTCTATCGTGCAAAGAGATTCTCCCAGAATGCCTCTGCCGTAAAATAAACTCTGCTCGCACTGTCGACATACGAGCAGACGTGGAACATGCAATCACCATTAAATATATGCTAACTAATTTATGACAGTGCTTAAAACAAACCCCCCAACCCACTCATAGTCATTCCACCCGCACTGTCACCCAATAAATTTGTCTGGTTTAAACATGATTATGAACATTGGAAATGCATAACTCCTACACTTGGCCGTGGAATCTGGTGTTTGAACTTTAATGAATGTCTGTTGGACACTCAACTCAGCTTTTAAACAGGCTGGAAGGGAGGACATGCAGAATAGATGGATTGTCTGAGTGTTTGGTGAAGACAACATGAGATCTGCAAGTTATCTGGCAAGTCTGAGATATGGAGGAAGAGGGAGTCTGAAACCTCGTATTCAATCTAAAGAGATTTTGTTCCTGACAGATTCCATTTTAATTGGATTTCACTGTCCAATCCTTTCTGGAATAAATCTTCCTCAAAAGGACACCTGATCTGACACTTGTCATCGTCAACAAAGGCCAGAGAACCATCGATTAAAGAGCTGATAGCTCTCGTCTCTTTCCTGAGTCTTGGTTGTAACGCAGAAGGGAAAAGTTGAAGCATTTCTTTTATTTCTTCTGCCCTTTTCATTCTGATGAAGGTAACACTTTCCAGCAAGTACTCAAATATAATTAAAGAGAAAGTTGTTACTTCATAAAAATGTATTAGAAACTGTTTGAGTTCATCTACAAATGCAATCTTCCAGGTTATACAGTATTATTTACACTGTTGTCAGGTCCTCTTGTGTCTCTGAGCACATCCTAAACTGTGCAGCCATTTAGGGAGGCTTCAGGGTCCAACACTAATCGATGGACAGACTTTCTGCACATAAACAGCACATGCCAAGTGCAGGTTTTTGACACAAACTGAGTCAAATACGTTTACAGGACGAAGCAGATGAAGTCGATGAGACAGACAACACACACGCTGTTTTAAAGTAGTATAATCTAGAATAAAACACGAATTAGCAGTAGCTTCTCTGAACCCGAAAACACCATCAGTTGAGTGAATATTTGTCATTTTGAATGTACAAACTGATTTCATCACAGTTTCCAAGACCACATGAGGTTTAACAAGTCCAGCGAGGTCAGATGACAAAAACAACAACAAAAAGCAAGGCAGCTGTCTGCAGCCTCGTTCTGAATGGAGAGCCTTCTCTAGAGGAAGACAAATTATCACATCACTCATTTTAGTGATGTGATGTGTTTCTCCCTCACCTGACTTAATTACTGTGTTTACTATTAATGGCTCCATTCAGCAGTCAAAGGCCACAGCAGTGTGCTGCACACCTGTTGCTGAAGGTATTAATTGGAAACAATGGATGGATAATAACAGCAATTAACAAAATCTGAACATCTACTTAGTATGCTCATTGCATACGTAGCAGATGGACTGATGTCACGTCCAAACAAACAAAGTAGGAAAGTAGAGATTTCAAACAGCAGTACAACAGTTCTGACTATTGCAGCTAACACGTTCCTTCTGATCACAGGACGACCCGCATCCATGGCTCGACACTCTCGAGCTACATAACATCAAGGGGGGTTTCAGACTCGGAAGGAGACATACGAGGAAAGCGACAGCAGCAGCAGCGGCAGCAGGACGTCCTTGGTGAGCTAAATATGTTGACAAAGTCATCTGACAAACAGGTGACCCTGACCCTTAGGGGGGCACGAACGTTAGACCCGGACACCCGGCCTTTGGTCTGCATGTTACTGTGAACACAATGACTCAAATGAAAACATGAATACCCACGAGGAGACTCGAGCTCAGTGTTATCTTCAGTGAATTGACAGAAGATTTGGACCCAGGCCTCCATTTACTGTCTACTGGCAGCACAAGTGTGTCTGTGTGAATATTCTATGGAAGACATTTCCATATGAATGCAGCACAGTGCAGCTGTTTTGGAGCGGGGGATCAAGGGACATTTTTTGCTAATTTGCTGAAAGGTGCAGAGATAAAGTCAATTGTGAGTCTGGATAACAGTGGGCGGTGATAGGAAAATCAAAGATTATTGCTGTAAAGTGAGGTGAACCAGAGAAGCAAAACATCCTTGATATTGATGCTGAACATCAACAGGGAATAAAAAACACTCAATAAAAACATACAGGATGAGGAATATGTGCTCAACAGTGTGAGCTGAAGACAAAACAAGCGCACAAGGAGGGGTGAAGACAACAAATCAAATCAGATTCCTGCGCCACCTCTCTAACCAACCCTATCTCATTTTCACTACGAGTATCACATGGTGAAATTCGTCCGAAATCCGCAATCTGTCAGTGGATGGTGTCATCCTAATGACACACTTGGCATACTGATGACTCCCATCTGCATCCCTGTGCATCCAACAGAGTGGATGTGCTGCAAACACATACATTATTTAACCTTCTGAATGGGGCGAAGGAGATTGGTAAAAATAACATGTCTCTGTGGTCCAGCTGGATGCTGAGACACTCTATTATAGCATTTTCACTCCTCGGACTGCTAAATAATGTATGTACATAAGGCAGCGGGGAGGGAAGACAGAGCCAGTGCCAATAAGGAGAACAGAGTAAAGAGTTAGATCGGAACAGACAGACAGAGAAGAGGAAGAGAACTGGTGACTGCAGAACATTGGTGCTGGTGGGAAGAAAAAAATACTTGTCCTTGAAAAATGAGGACATGCAGCAAGAACTAGGCTCAGTCGAGCTCCCAAGTGAAAAAGAGCATGTGGTGGTTCTGACTGATATATATCTATGGACGGCTCGTCATGCTGATCTTTTTTTCTTCATCACATTGAGGAGACTAACAGTCTCACTACCGAGGGCAGACTCTATCAGTAACTCTCACTGTGGCCTTTTAAGGACTCAAAACCAGTTTAATTTTATCCTAAATGTCTCTAGAGAGTCACACTCATCTAGGTCTGTTACACGAGAGCTGCAGTTCTCTGGACTAAAACTCTACACTGCTGTTAAAGTCTGTCTAAACTAACTGAAGAGCAGACTGCATTGCTGATGCTGTTCTCCTGTGCAGCTGCAGTCCTTCCTGGGAATAACGTTCAGGGTGGACAATTCTGCAGATCGAGGTTTTTGTCCAGTCCCAAAATAACTGCTACTGCAGGAAGTCATGCGTCCTCTGTGTAGAAACTGAGATCAGGGTTTGGTAGAGGTAAGGAAAAGATCCAGGTTGTTGTTCAGTATTGAAAACAAAGTTAGCATCGACGATCATAAGTGATTGGGTCTGTTGAACCTGACCACAGGGTGGACATGAGACGCAAAATCTGGAGAGCAACTAAATATACGTCACAGAGTAAAAAGTGCATGCAACATTTGCCTCTGAACTGTAGCTGAGAAGAAGTCTAAAGAAAAAAATGGAAAGTACCTCAAAATTGCACCCAAGTGCAGTATTTGAGTAAAGTAAGTATTTGAGTATTTATTTATTTCCACCTTTGCCTCTAGAACAACACAAATAAAACACCTTCTGTTCTGACACCACCATCAAATTGAAATCCAGAGAGCTCCCTCGTCAGGTTCTCAGCAATAAACCAAAGGTTAAGGTTATGGAACAATCGAGATCATGCTTTGCATACCGGAGAGCCTGGGAGATGGTTTTGGTGTATGAAATATTATATGCATACATACCTGCAAGCACAGGCACAGCGCACAGCCAACATCTTAGGATGCTGCAAGTGCGGCCCTGAAGCAACATTTTAAATAGGAGTGCCATCGCTTGCCCCTGAAGCCAACTGTTCTGCTGCTGCCTGCCTCGCCTCCTCAATCTGCTGTTTGCAGCCTACAGTGCCAACCCTGGCTGTCTCCCCTGACCAGTGTTATCAACAAAGCGGCAAGCAACACCCTATCTGGCTGCTCATCCTCACGGGGAGATTCCGATAACAGTAACAGTTAGTATGCAGCACGCCATCAGGACAGCTTGACGTTCAAGTTCATCCGACTCTTTTTAATTACAATTTCCTCATTCTCAGCAGCACACTGATTTTTACACGTAGCACATGGTAGAGAAGAGAAAACATACGTACTTGTGTATTTATACTAAGCAGTATATATGTCAGTATGCAGATGATGTACGAGGCTGCAGAATTCCATGGCTTTTCACCATCCTTTCATCACTAAACCAGAGAACTTCCATGGCCTAAAACCGTTCCTTCTTCCTGGTTCGTTAATGTTGTTTTTCAGCTCAGATCGTTTCTAAAGGGGTAAACAGTTTGGCTTTTACTCCAGCTGGCCTGAGAATCATTAGCTACCGCACTAATTGTGAGAAACTGCTATCGTCTACCCTGTGAAGTCAGGTAGGATATCTCTAAATTGCACAGATGAATGCAACGTTTTAATGTCCTTCAGGATAAGCACTCACAGAACCTGGTGAGTTTAATTTGAGGAAAGATCACATTTTCATCAGAGATTTTCTCCTCTGAGGGTCAACGATTTGAGAGGCGATAATAGAAAAGGTTCTTTAAAAACTACTGGGAATTTATTTTCTTGTTAACACTTTGGAAAGCAAGATTCTCTGAAGTCAAGCATCAGTTTAATTGGGTATAAACTGAGAATCATTTGCTAAAATGACGAGCATCACTCTTGCAGTCTTGCATTCTGGTTTTATGGTTTTGGTTTTGGTTTAAGAATAAATAAATAAATGACTGCATCAACAGGATCTGCATTTGGACGGTCCGAGTTGGACTTTGTTTATCTTCAGAATCCGACAGAAAACATGACTGCTGTAAGCGGAAATGTGAGATTCCAGGAACAGCAGAGACACTGGAGAAGGAAAACAAAACAAGTTGTGCTCTTGATTCACATTCATCGCTTGATGTTTTAACCGAGGACAAAGGACAAAAAGGTCTGTGTCCAGAAAGCCCTGCACATGGAGCACGGAGACGAGAATGCGACGGAAGCTGCAGATGGTGGCGCTGTGGCCCACATCAGATGTGACTCAGCGGAGCCTCTTTTGTCCTGAAAAAGATTTCCAACAGCAAGACTCGAGTGAATACTTTGATTACTTCAGTTTTGCACTGCTTGCAAAAGACTTGCTAAAAATATAAAGAAAAGCAGACAGAAACAAAAGAAACAGTGTTCGTAACTCCCCAAATGCTTCCAATCTCTCATGCTGTGTGCTGCATATCTGTGGTCAGCTGTGGGTGGCTGTGTTGCAGGAAGGGGTGTGTATGTGTGTGTGTGTGTGTGTGTTTCTGTATTTTCGCTGGGTTTATGTTTGTACGTATGTTTATGCACATGTGTTTGTACACACTCCACGCTGTGTATGTGTTTGCGCGTGTTTAGCTGAAGGATTTAGATGCTGGAGAGCTGCTCTGACCGTGGCAGTGCCGACCACAGGCCCTCCTCTTTGTCATGGTAAGCAGACACCTTTGCTAGCGTGCTTCACCCCGGGGTAACTATTGTCTCCCTCCGCCCGCAGAAACAAAAGGAGGTCCAGATGTACACAGTAAAAGCAGCCAAGGTTTGAGAGAAGGGTCCTACATAGGCACAACCCGAAGATCACTTTAGCCAGACAGCATTTCATCCACCTCGCGCGTCCCTCTGCTCTTCCTTTGTGTAGACAACTGCTCAATAACAACAGCAACACAACAGCACGTTTGCACTCGGCGGTGCAGAACACGGAAGGTCGTGGATGTGAGGTGGCTTCACTGGATGGGCGGTGTGTCAAAGTGTTTCTTTCAGCATTTCACTGTTGTCAGGGCAGAGGAAATCCTGTAAACCACATGAACCACAAGACAACATTTTCCACTGAAAGTTACATTAATGGATTCTTTTAGGAGGATGACACACAGGCTGATCCAAAACTACTGTTTAAATGAAGGCTGTCGACAGCAGAGTGGGTCTGCACAGAGTGGCTGGAGCTATTTAGATCCACAGCTGTATACCATGTCCCTGAGTACAAGCTGAATTTTTCCATAAATGAAAAAGTTCACACCTTTCAAAATTGAGGGCTTTAAGTGCTCAGAAAAATAAAACTATAAAACATTTAAAAAAAAAAGAAAGAAAAAAACATTTTCTGTTTCTGATGTTGATAACGCAAGCTTCCAAAATTCAACTAAAAAGCTGCTAGAAGGACCTTGAAGTGACATTCTGGCCTTTATTAGACCAAAATACCTCTTGTACACAACAAATAGCAAAAATGAACTGACCAAACACCCACAGGACGAATCCCTGCTATTTTGAAAAACACCATGAATTCTCCTCTCGCAAACAGACAAAACATTGTTTTCTCCAATAGTGAGAATCAAAATGTAATTAACACGTCCTCCGCCCCAAAAGGACAAAAACAGTTTGCTTGTCAGTGTCTGATAACATAACTGAGGTGAGTATTTTTTTATCTGCCGCCTCTCTGGCTGTGGATCGGTTTCAGTCCGTGTGACTAAAACTACTCGGTTAAGGTTATGGGAATGTTGTCATCAACAAGTCATCAGCACCTCACTGATGTGGATGTGCTTCGGGGGGGATTGTGCACTCAAAGGGAACATTTCTGATAAAACCACATTTAATTGCTGTGTCTATCAGGGAGCACAGAGGTCGATAATCACGCGTTCCTTGACCAAACTAAAATCTCATCTTTATGGAGAAAAATCAGGCTGTGTCGCCCTGTCAGCAGACCAAAGCACAGGTTACCGAGTATCAACATTTCTCATTGCTTTCCTCCGTTTTAGCTTCCGTTTCTCGCAGCTCCCTCTTCTCTGAGGGCAGCTAAATTTACCCCAGCTCTCTGCTTACGTGGAGTGCGCCCCAATTCCCAAAGCCATTTATTTCGACTGCGACCGCTGTCAGGAATTAATCTGAGTTATGGTGGTTTCTATGGCAACCCCTACACCAATTATATATGTATGCATATGAAACAAAAGGAAAATGAATTTTTCTGCTCTTAAAACAGTTACTCCCCCCAGACATGAACAGGCCTTGCCATAAACACCCACTTTTGACAGGGTTTACATTTCAAAGAGACAGGATGGGAAGAAACCCTAAACCATCAAAACACACTTTGATAGACTTAAGCAGTTTGGCTTGTTTTTTACAAGGCTGGCTTCTTTGTTGCCTGGTTTTCTTTAGTTCTTGTCCCCAAGAAACCTCGGTGCCCGGGCCAAAGTTTCCTCTTGGGTCGACATAAAAAAAAAAGAAAAAAAAAAAAAAAAAAAGAAGCGTGGCTTCTGTTCGTTTGCTTTAAGCTCTTCTGGCGATAGCTCGAAGGGAAACATTACGAGTATGGATACGGAATATATAAACCACGGCTGCTCTGACTTGTGGCGCTTCCAACAATAAAGCTAATCCATTTAAGGGGTCATAAATTCTCATAAACTCAAAGCGAAGAGTTAGTGCTAATATGTGGTGAGCGCAAAAGCAGCTACGACACCTCATGCATTTCTATGAGATGCTGAAATAGAGGGCTGGGCTTTCCAAAGCAGAAGGGGAAGGACCACCAACACCAGTAACACAAGAGTTATTTCAGACTGAGTCAACAGTACAGATCGCTACAGAATGAGATTATTTTTATCCATGTCAGCTCGTACGACCAGAAAATAAATTCCTTTCTTAACGTGTGGTCACAGCAGAATTGCAAAAGACAAGCACGTCCCATTCCCAGCAGGGGTGGTCCAGCTGATTGGGTAAGACGTTTCTCGGTTCATTATCAAAACAAAGTTAGATGGGGGGGGGGACCTCAAGCAGTAAGAAGATCTCCTTGTAAGCAAACCTCTGGCAATTTTATTTGGAAAAGTAAATAAGGGTGAGCAGTAAAGTTATAAACTGTCTGATGTAAACAGACAGATTGACTTCCTGGTTCCACTGTGACCTTCTGTTCTGTGTGCGTGGGTTCTCCTGTGCACTGAAAGATGATAACCGACATTTCAGGTGCCTTCTCTCTGGGTTCTATAAAGAGCTTTAGACACACTGGATAAACTGCTGTAGTGACTGATTTGCTTGCACAATGAGTGCAGTGTTAGCACCTGTAGTAAGCTGCCTTTTGTGCAGAGGTGTTGGTACAATAATGAGATTAGAAAAATATATCTGGCACAGAAAAGACCATAAATATAAGTGATTACAGCTGGGAAAAATTCAATATGGTGCATCCCTAACAACTAATATGTAATATTGTGGTCTTCACTATAAATTGTATTCATCTGAATTTAAAAAGTTAACATGCAAAATGTGGAAACTGCAATAAAGTTATATTTATGTGGTTTATTTTTACATAGTTACAGTTATCATGCCTGTGTATTGGGTAGACTTACACAGAGTCTATCCTTAGGGAAGGGAAACATTTTTATTTTTCAGACATTCACATCCCTCTGACAATAGCTGAACACACAACAACAGAAGCACAGGGTTTTATCCTGAGTCTCCTGCAATTTGAAGTTAGTGTCATCTTTAAAAGAGCTTGCCAATTCCTCTTGTGAACAGCTGAACAAAACTCTGCAGGGGCTTCCTCCAAGCGTGGAAACACACGGAAATAAAATCGCCAAAAAACTTGAATGCGCTATCAAATTTAAAGCGGAATCAATAGAAGATTTGAGAAGTGGACCCACCTAAGTGTTCAGAATCTTTTCAGTGTGGTGTGCGTCAGTAAGAGCTGCCAGCTTTTTGGCTCAAAAGCAGCGGAGAGGAATTGAAAGCTGTGTGACGTTCGATATTCCAACCGTCCTTAGATACTCACACACTGTCCCACACTGTCCTCAGAAGTCAATCATAACACCAGTGACTAAAAAGCCCAGTGTCACAGTAAATAAAAGGATCTTGGTCTTGTAGCTTATGCCTCAATTGTAATGAAAGTTTTGCTTGAGTAGGAAGTGGAGCACAAAGACACCACCCTGCTTTTAGAGAAGCTGAAGGACGTGAGGGTTAACACCACCCTCATTCGATTGATTTATGTTATGATATGATTATGATGTATGTTTTTATTTTTTTAAGTCCTCAGGGACAATAAAGTTTACTCTGCTAAGGTCTATGTGGAGTACAGTGAGTGACAAATCAAAATTTAAGGAAAAAAAATATTGAATCTTTATATCTTTTATGGTTTCATGGTTGGAAGAAGACATTTCATAGAATTTCTGGGTAATAAGGCCCTCGGCTAGAAATATTCAGCATTCATTCTTACCCAAAGCGACAGGAAGTGGCTGCATATGATGTCACCCTGGTGGTCAATAATTAACAAATATGTCTTTCATATATTCTAACAATCCACCTACATCTCCCAATTAGCGAGTCTTTTGAGGATTGTTGTTTATACCATATGCTAAGCTTGATGGTTTCATAAGCTTGTTATCTAGACAAATCACACACGCACCAAGAGAGCACAAATGAACATGAAAATGCACTTAGCGTGGGTTGGAACATGACACGTTGTTATATCTCTGCCCTGCTGAGGAGAGACTACATACCGGAGATTTGTTCAACAACAGCTTGACGAGTCTTTCCATAATTAAAACCATCTACCGCAGCACATGTCTGAGATGTCAGTTACGTTCACATAAACACTTTCAAGGCGTAGATACTGCACACTACGGTGTGTTCTGAGAGGATGCTTGAACTTCAGAAATTTTACAGTGTATGTACAGTGTACACCTGAGAAACATGAGACTGACTGCTAAAAAATGAGTCGCCTGTTTGAGTGCCTAAAGCTTCTGAAAGGCGCCATTACATCGTGCGATAAATTCATCAGCAGTGGACCAGTGATGCTGCTGACTCAGATTTGACTGGCATCATGATGCAGCAGTTTCTTGATTGAAAAAAGGAAATTGATCCAATTAGCGTCACAGCAGAGATAACAATTAGTCAGTCAGCGCCACAGGCAGGACTGTGGTCAAGCTGATGTTAGACTGTGTTCATATAGACCCCATTGCCCAACATCACATATCAGTGCTGACTTACAAATGATACTGTATTTGAGCAGACGCACTGCTCTCTTGTGTCTGGTTAGAAAATTAAGCCCCCTCCCCCACAGAAGTTGGTTTGAGCGCAGGCAATGTCAGACTGGAGACTGAAAACGCAAGCAACCAGATGACAACTCAGTTTTGTATCAGGCAATCAGTGACATTTACTAAAAGACTAACTATCTTAAAACATTAAATCATCTGTCTATAGAACACATAAAGTTCCAGAGAAAGGTCACGTCCCATCCCCATAATGACCATGAGGACGTTAAAGGTCAGAGGTTGCCATTTACTTTCAGTCTGTGCAATACCTTCATGAAAAAAACCTCCCACAAAATTCAAGCTTTGCTCGAAAAGCAAAAGAAAAGTCATAAATCAGTTTGCTAAAATGTGTGTTATGATGGGTTAAAAAAAAAAAAGCAGATGAGACAACTTCAGATCAGATCTTGTCTTTGCCTCAGTTTAGCCTCACAATTTGACAGGTTGGGAGGTATGTCAGTGGTTCGTCAGTGGCTCGTCAGTGGCTCAGGATGTAGCACTTCTACGTCATCAGTTGTGTCACTCCACGTTACATGTACATCTGTACTAACAACTCCTCAAACAGTTAGGCTATGCAAAATATCCAGAGTTACAGAGTTTTGTGCTTTGCATGTCAGATCAGCTGCAGGCCTGCAGAGAGTGTCTGATTAAAGACAAACCTAACATCACTAATACAACCCAAATGCAGTCACCACAACACAGGCAAACAGATGTCAAGTGTGCCGTCTCTGCAAGGACTCTGGCACATCCTGAATACACGCCAGCCACAGCTTGCAGTCACGGTGTTTAGACAGCAGCTTTGGTGGCATTCAGATCTGTGCTTAGCTTCTATGTTTAGCCTGTTACAGAAATTGTAATGGATTCAAAGGTTCTGGACTCTTGAACAACAGAATCCTCAGACTCTTTTGACATCTGTGGCCAAAAGAGCTGAGCACATCTGTTTAAGCTTTTGTTTTGTTTGGTTTGTTTATAAAAAGTGAAATTTTGGCATGAAATTTGGTTTGTGGATTGAATTTGTCGTCGTTGATTTGCAGAGTCACTTTAAGTTGTTCCTTGTTATTTATTGAACATGACACGAGTTTCAGGTGAGGCCTTGTATGACACCTGGAAGGTCATGGAAAAATAAATAATGAGTGAGGGTGTTGTTTCTGCGATGGAAAATTATTATTTTACTTAACTCATTGTTATGATCAGACAATTAATCTTAATACGTCTTCTGTGTTTCCTGTACACCATGAAGTCTCACCCAGCACATTTATCATGCGCTGCAAAGATTATAAATAACCTTCTTCATGGTAACTTCGTAGATCTCCAGCTGCACTCAAACGCCTCTCCACAAAGCTGGTTAAGACCGGTCTTGCAGCCACTGATGGCGCTTTAGTCACCTCTCACTCAGTCGAGGATATTTTCAATACCTTTAGTTTGTCTCTTCTGTCTGACGTGCAGATATAAACACATCCTGTTTCCTACTGCTCTTTGTCAGTCCGTTTGAATGCTGTGACTCTAAACTTGCTCTCAGATCTTTAATTAAATAATCACAAAGACAAGTTTTTGACGACTTTGTCTTTTTTCTTCTCACCAAAATTTATTTCCACCACACTTCCTTTCCTGCAATATTGAGTAATTTGAGTGATTTTCTCGACTTCAGTTGTGGGCATCACTGAGGCCTGTTGTCAAAGTCTGGACATTCTTTGAGATGATATTTGAAAGAGGTTAAAGTACAGAAAAAAAAGAGCGAGAGAGAAAGAAAACAAAGGCTGCTGCTGATATTTGAGTGAGGCAAGCTGCTAAACCTCCTCACACCACCTACATATCCCACAGATCTGAGGAAACATGAAGGGATCAAGGTTTACGAGTTTAGATCTGAGGATTTTTTTCCGTGGGGCTACAGAGTCCCTAAGGATTGTCAGTTTCACTCTTTTCCAGAGTGAAAATTCTCACTCTTGCCATAATTATAACTATTCCTGCTGGTGTCGCTCCCTTCACCTACATGCATTACACAGGTAGCGATGAGCCACACTGCACAGTGCGGCGCCTGCAATGTCTTCTGTACATGAAAGTAAATGACATCTCTTCATCAGAAAATGGCCTCTGGAATGCACAGATTGGGGTGAGGCTTGGGTGGAACTCTCCTTTTGGTTCATTTTACACCCACTCAAATTACTAACAAGCCTCTCAGTGGATACCCGATAAATAGATGCCAAATGGGTTTCCTCACTAAGCAGCTCTGGCCTACAGACTCTCCCTTTAATGTCGCAAGCCAGCCAGTTAACCCTGCTGCCTTCGCACACCAGCCTCTTCACTCTGATTTATTGCCCAAACCCTCCTAGAATGCCAGCAGAAACCACATTCCATGGGTCCCGTGTGTTTAAGGAATCTTTCCTTTCCTCAGTTCAAGTTGACCAGACACAAATTCATTAAGGCTTGGGTCGGCATGAGCATCAAAGAGAAAGAGACACCGACTACCTGCCATGAAGCGATTTCTCTTCATTTGTGATTCAATTTTTTTTCCCACAAGAAATCATTAGGGTAAAAAGGGTAGCACTGCCTTCATTTTCCGACCCTTGCTCAGAAGTGCTTGGTGGAGCTATTAAAGGTGAAGCTATTTTGTGATTTTTTTGTATTAATGTAATTTAAACAAGACCCAAGGGTGCCTCAATACAATCTTTGTTCTTTGACACATTTGTGGTGCAGAAAACCACATTTTGGATTTAATTTTCTTAAGACCTTTTGCTACTAATGCTGAATTAAACACAAAGTGAAAAAACAAAGCGTGAAAATGACATCACCCAATTCACCAGCACCACCACCAAAAGCATAAATGCCACATCATTTATCAAGCAGATGGATTCAGCACAAACTAATCTTTCATTGCGTGGTGAAAGCAGGCTTTGGGCTTGATTTTCATAGCAGCAAATACAAAGCATAAGCAGCTCTCTTACAATATATGTTGTTATGGTATTGCTCTGGCCACAAAATGTACATGATCCATGTCTTTGGTACATTCATGCACACTGATGAATGGATGATGCAAAGGTTGTTGGAAGGCACAACGAGATGGAAGCTCGATGCAGATGAAGGAAGACAAGGTGAGGAGATGATACAGAACAAAGTGGTGGTGGAGACGTGCGAGGAGCAGATTTGTTTCCAGGAAAGCTCATGCAGTGTCCAGCTGTAGACGGGAAAAAGATGTCCTCAGGAATATCCATACAAAATTTCATGCTGCAAACGTGCAGCCAGAAAGTCAATGAGAGAAAAGTCTGTAAAACCCAAAACAATACGATTACAGTGTTTCAAAAAGTGTCTTGCAAGCTAATGCAAATGCCTTCATATGCAATGCGATTACTGTCACTTCCTATCCAACCGTGTATTCAGCAATAACGCATTGCGGCCGATAAAAACTTGGGCCTTACTTCACTTATCATCGCTTCCTATCTGCTGGTGGGCCATCTAATCTCTCCGCCTCTTTGAGAGCGTCCCCGCAGTAAATCCACTGGTGGGGAGCAGATATCATCTCATGTCAAGAAGAATCCACCTCATTCATCTCACTGGGGGAGACAACGCGCCTCACTCGTATGTGCCTTCAAAGACATTTCATATATATGCAGTGCATTTCTTTGATAGCACGGCCTGAGGAAATAAATACAATATATGACAAAAAAACCTGAGAGAAACAAGTGTTTCGTTAGAGTGTTTCGTTTTGATATGAACTGCACTGGGATCTGCCATACCAATCTCACCAGTCCTGGTAACATGCTCGTTTCCAGCAGTTGTGTCTATTCTGGGATTCTCTGTGAGTTATTTTAGACAGATGGTGCACAGGATGATCTCAATCATTTTGATGACAATAAATGAGGGGAAAAGAAAGAAAGAAAGAAAGAAATGCAGTGTAGATGTTTTAGCGGGGAAAATCAATAAGGCATCTTGGGTTCAGCAAAGCCATTTGCCTATAGAGGAAAAAAAAGTCACAGCATGGAGTCAGTGCATTCCCATCCACCCATCCGTTAGTCATTTATCTGTTGCTGGGCTGTTGTTGTTGAGTCCCGGAGCCTACGAGCTCACACTGTCTTGTGAATTTTCTAGAAGAGTCGTCATACTCACATGGCATGAAAGGTAATATCTGAGTGCCTTCCAAAACAACTCATATGCTTGTTATTTGATTTGTCACATGTATGGTTTGGGTTTGGTTGAGTTTGGTTAAGGCTGAGGTTACGGTTAAAGAAAGACACAATGTTCGATGAGAGACAACTGCTGTCTTCAGTGTTGAAGTCACATATTTCCCATGTTGATCCGTCCACACTGACTTCCTCCCTCATGGGGTGATTGTAAGAACAACAGCCAATGCTGTTTATCTATATTTGAACATACAGATGACTGAAAGGACCTCGAGGGTCCAGGAGGCCTTGTTCATAAAAATAATTTCCAATAACATGCTTGTGTTTGATTCCCAAAGGATGCCGAGCAAAACCTTGAGCAGGTTTTAAAAATCCCGTTTGTGACTTGCGGACCTGTGATCTATAAATCTCAGATCAACCTGAATGAACAGCACCTGCCTTGCCATTTCCAGCTTAGCAACCGACCAGAAGGGAAAATCTTTTTGCAAGACATGATCAAGAGGAGACGGAGGGAAGGCAACATGTATTATTCAGTGGTGTATAGATACTGGGTTGACAAACAGCTTGGGAGTGTGTTTCAAAGAGTAACATTATTGCTTTAGGATTCAATATAGAAAGATTACATGATTTCGTATTGAAAAAGGTCTTCCAGTTCTTCACACCTTTAACTGATAATCCATATCACATTTTTAATAAAGCTCGGGAAAAGTTCACCACAAGCTTTGATGCACATGCGTCCCAAACCACAATACTTAACCAGCAGGAAAAGCACTTCCATCCAATGTAGTCTTGGGATAAGATCATTTCCAAGTTAAAGGCTTTACTAATAACTTTATATGTGTTTCCTCCTTAAGATCAAAACTGATCATGAGTCTGTTTTATAAACAGTTTGTTGCCATTGATTCTCCAACTTGAACTGGACTGAAGGTTCCAAAAAGAAATTCCCTCAACTGGTGTTTTAATGGTGATGGAGGAAGGTGTTAACACGTCGCCACAAAACCTCCTGTCGCCTCCAGACTCGGTTGACATTTGGTGACTGAGAAGGCTTCGTATAACTGTATCTTCTCACATTACTGAATACATCTTTTCAACAATATGTCCAACAATATGAGTTATGTTGTTTTCTAGACTCATAAAGCTTTCCTGTCCCGCGTGGAAGCATCCGCATTTGTTGTGCTTCTCCGGCTTTGTTTGTCACCTGTGTACATGTTGTTCAAAGGGATAAAGGAAAGGAAAGAAAAACAAACGACACAGACTTAATGAGAGCACAGAAAATAAAGCCTCCAGCTCCATTATGACTGAGGTGGTATTTACCAGCAGCAGTCCTGTGAAACCGTTACAATATAAAGCCGCTATCCATAATGATGATGTCACCCTCTGCTAATTCCCTGTACGCTTCGACAGCATTTTCTGGAAGGCTATTGTCTCAGCAACTACACCTCTTTCCAGACACACTGCCTGTTTGCTAAGGTGATTAACACCACATGTTCTTCAGGATAATCCTGGAAAGTAGTAATGTCATCACCGCTCACGTGGCAGAGAGCAAACGGATAGAAGCAACTGAAGAAAGCTGCAACGGCTTGAACGCAACGGTCACGTACGCAAACCTTGAAGCTTCGAGTCAAACCATGACTGGCGTACAGTCAGAGAGTTTCTTGTCACTATGCTTGTCTTCCTTGTGACCAGTACTGAATGGTTATTGTGTACGTGTGTGTGTGTGTGTGTGCGCACAGGCCACAAGCTATAAGCTGTTAGCCTACTTTCAGTTGTGAAAATGGACACAAACTCTCCAGTGTCTTTTTGTCTCTCACCAGTACCCTCCAACACCCACACATGCACTCATAGAGATGCATTACAGCCACCAGGCCCCACCGTAGCCCAGCTGCCACTGCCTGCACTGCAGTTGCTATGGAAACACCTGCATCTCTGGTAATCCTATGAATAGGATGCAATGAGTAGGGCTTCAGGGGGGAAAACAGCTTAACATAGGGGCAGGTGGAGACCGTAAACTGAAGCATGTCGCTCAAAAGGACACTTGACTCCGATTCTCTTGTGTTTTCTAAACACCAGGTGTTAAAGTTGAATTATGTTGTGTTTTTTTTAATCTAAATATTACTATTGATTCTGCATTTTGCTTTCAACATTACTGATGTACTGATTTGTTCTGACTGCATTTTGCCTCAGTTTTTGTGCACATTAAACAAGAGAGACACAACATATTGGGCCTGAGAGGTTCCAGTAGCTGGATGTTGTTACCTTGACTGGCTTCTTTTTCCTTTTCAAAGGCTGAACACTTGAACGCTGTCAGCCACAACCTTGTCCACATCGAGCTGTGTTCTCACATTTATACTGTCCTGTTACAAAATCATGCTGGCCCCCGGAAACTCCGTAGCTACCCACACATTACAAAGCATGCACTTTATTCATAATAAACTGCTGAACCAAAGGTTGTTTTCTTTTGTTTGCTCTACATTAATGTATTTTTCCTTCCAGAATGGATGCACTGAATCCGGGTCAATGTTTTAGTTTGGAGCAGGACCATTTTCAATGACCTTTTTTGCATTAAAGTGTTTAAAAACACCTACAAATGAGTTGAGGCGTAGATTATTGTTATGTATGCAGCTCAATCACTTGCTTTGTATAATTTTCTAATTTGCTGACAGGGTCCTTAGCCTGAAGTCATAGCAACAATGTAGACTTTTGAAAACCTTTTCTCATTAAATGTGACCGAGTGTGACTTGAAGCCTGGCCTGAAGTCTTGGCAGGTACTTAAACTGTGAGCAGATTTATTTAGCTAACAAACAGTTCAGAAACGTGGAGCAGGAAGCTCATGGTTACAGAGGACTCGTTTTAGTCTAGAATTTAAAATTGTAATTCTAGTAACACTAGAATCTATTTTAACTTTTTTAGTCGTCTCTTCCAAATTTTGAAGCAATCGTCTGATATATTTTGGTTAGTATGTTTCAAATTCATATTCTGCCTTGTAACTTCCGCACTACATTCAAGAGTAAAGCAGATATAAATACATTCAACCACTAAACACAAGCTCGAAAGCCGTGAGCTCTCAGATTAAACTTCGGTGCCCAAAAGGTGTCTGATTGTCTTTCTTTTCACCTCTAAAGCTGTTGACATGATGTGGGACCCAGAATCCTTTGCACAGAACCAGGAGAACAGATCGTACACTCCTAACAAACAGAACTGGTTCCAAAAGAGAACAGATTTGCAAATTAAGAGCACAACACTTTAATTTACTGCTGTCATTCTGTCTCCATCTGCCTTTGGAACAGGTCAATGGGTTTGTCAGGGAAATGAAAAATGGCTGCTGTTAATGCTCTGCTGCAGCTGTACTGTATCTCTGCTCATCTCTTTCCTGTATGACCCTATTTAGCTGGCCCTGATAGCCTCAGTGCCGTGTCTGCTGTGGAACATCCTCGCTTTTCTGCTTTCCACTTGGTTTATCTTACAAGTCAACGTAGACAGAAAACAAACTGGAATTAAAAGGAAACACAATATGATTTCTTTCTGGGGTGTGAAGCGGATGTAAGAGTGAAAATGAGTATCTAAAGCCAGAGGAGATATCGAGATTGAAAAAGAGAGAGCATGTAAGAGACAGAGGAAGAGAAAGATAAGACAGGACAGCTAAGACAAAGAAAGAACAGTGAGGCAGAAGACAAGGAAGCACAATGAGGACGAGACTGAAGTGAATGTCCTTAATTGGTCTCTGTTTGGCTTATTCTGAGAGGACTGGTCAGGTGTCATCTGGTGATGGCAGCCACTTATCTCTTCAGAGGCTGGGCTGTAGACGACGCAGTGTTTGCTAACAGCAGTGCTCCCTAATTCCCCATCAGGGTCTGCACTCGCTGCTGGCTGCCATGACACCAATCGATGAACCTGCTGCGCTCAAACCCTAAAAGGAAAGTTTATTCAGGAAAATGGGGCCATGTGATAGTTCATAATGACTATTGCAAGCTGTCCATTTTTTTTGGGGGGGGGGGGGGGGTTCTATCAAACTCAACTAAATGCTGTGTCACAGTGACACAGTGTTTCAGCTGCTCCACAGAGTGCCGCAATTTTGAAGGTGAGTTGCAGGGGAAAAAACATCTGGGCCATATCAATCAACGTGCCAAAGAATAGCGTGGGTATTTTTGCCTGAGACAGGCAGCATAAGTCACCCTGTCAGTAACTTTCAAAGAGCTTTACCTTTACAACTTTGAGCCTCTATCATTATCAGATTAGCTAATTTAATAAAGCAGGGCTGTGCTTTAAGTGCAAATTGCGGGCTTATTTAAACACAAGTCCAAACAAAATTTACAACTATATAATAAACTACAGAAATGTATTTGCTACATTTTCCTGAAAAGACATTTCAAAAACCTGGTTTTCTCATGAAACAGTAGACTTATCTCAGGACAAAAGATGGGATTTTTAAATGGAATTCCATACATTCTTGGAGTTGTCAAAGGAACAGAAGCTTCGAGTCAAATTCAGACTAACCTTAGCATGGCATCATAAAAATGTCTTCATGTTCATTTTATCAAAACCACAAAGTGGGGGTTATGAAGCAAAGGGCACTTTCGCAGCAAAGCAATTCAGAACTTGCAATTGCGGTTGTCACTTGTATAAAACAGACACAAACTGCATCCACGCAGTTAAAATATAGGATCTTTTAAAATGTAGCTCAAAGCCTTTGTGGACTGTGGGTATGATGCTTGAGCTGATTCAGCAGCAGAGATGGCCAATAGAAAACAACTGAGAGCAATAACTGTACTGTGTGATTTCTAACTTTGGACATTTCAATGCAACACAATGCAGCAGTGAGGCGGCTTTGATCGATTTCAGAGGGATCATTCCATCCATTCCTGATGCCTCCTGACGGCGGTGGAGCTTGTGGGTTAGGCAGATTCATTTCAGAACGTTTCTTTTCAGGAAGTGTTTTCTCCCTTAATATGTAGCCCCTGCACTCCTCTTCTCGGGGGATTTTTCCCTGGCTGGTGTTTAATCCACAGTTCAACACTGATGTGAAGAACCAGCCTCTGACTGCAGGGCTGCTACCTTTACTCATATCATGCCAGCATCACCTAAAAGCTGACAACAATGACATTTGTATGATTGTGCTAAGGAAGAATGCAGCGACCTGCGCCAGCGTTGGTAATTACTACCACACTGCTGGCCCTTCAGAAAATCAAAACAAACCTTTGTCAAGAGAGGCTCCTTGATATTTTGCTGGGCCAAAGGCTTTTTTTGTCCCTGGTGCTGGTGCAACCCCCCACCCCACCCCCTTTACACAGCCCAGGGTGTTTTTGTGTGCATTTCCCTGAATTTGAGATAAACTGTTAGAGTAGAAAAGCGTGATGGACATGAGGGAAAACAATGCCAGCAAAAACAAAGAGGAGATTAGACCCAGGATTGCAATGGCAGGCTCTTGGGAGATAAGGCACAAAGGAAAGCCATATTCCTTTTTCCTGGTTTGTGCTTCTGGTTCCTATTCTTGCATCTGTTTAATTGAATCTGCTGTGCTTCATAATAGTGTCTGATCCGAAAGAGCGGAAATATGCTTTAAATTGGAATGAACTACAGGGATGAACTCTGTGTGGTTACTTTGTGTTGTTTCCAAGTGTTTGCTTGGAGTCAAGGAAGACTGTTGTGCTTGGCGGAGGTACTGATTCAGTTATATTGTTTATGACTTCCTGTTGCCCTGCACCACAAATTACACAGTTATGCTGGAGATGCGGTAGGTCGGCGCTAAGTATACGCTGTGCTATCTTAAAAGCATATCAGAGTGATTACACATATGTTTCTCTCACTTTTGCGCCTCACTTTTGTCTATTTTAAAATTCTCACTTCATTTCACACTCATTCAGAGCTGGAAAGAAAAGGAAAATGATTATTTTTTTTCCTGTCTCGCTCCATGAGCTGTGACAGATGTAGAGCTTTATGTAAAATAAAGAATAAAGAAAAGAGCAGGAAGAAGACTGTGACAGTGCTGAGGATGAGTCCCAGAGGACTTTTGACTTCATGCTTTAGAGGACGATTAATCATGTTCCCCGAGTCCTGATGAGTTTGATGCTGTAATATCATTCTCTGATTTTTTTTTTAATTGAATGGTGTACCCAAGTCATTATTCTCAAAAAACAGCTAATATCAAAAGCCCGAGATAAATACCATTTACACATGCATTTAATTTCACCCAAACAGCAGCATCAGAAGGATAATCGGGTTTGATAAATTAATCTCTGCAGTTTTTGAGCTTGAAAAATGCCAATGCAACGGCAACATTAGCGGAAGAGCAGCTTTGATTGTTTTCAAAGGCAGCAGGGCTGATGGCTGATTCCTAATGGCTGTGGAGGAGCTCGGGGGTGAGGGAGATTAACTTCAAACTTTCCAAGTATTCATTTATGAATGTTTCCCTTCTTAATAAGGCACTGCCTCAAAAGCAAGTGCTGTTTCAGCACTGTCCTCAAGTGTGGCGGCTACTCGTCTGAAGTCAAGGGCGCACTGCCCAGGATCATCACCTCAGAGGGTCCCCGCCTGTCAGGTTTCCTGCTTTCCAAGCAAAGGTTCATCTTGTTCCATCACATCTGAAGTGACTCCATTTTAACTAATTTTCTTAAATGCAGTACAACAATTTAAATGAGTCGTAGCTTTTAACAAGAATCAAAACGAAACAGGTATTGTTCACACATCCTACAGCACCACAAATGCTTCTAGAAGGCAAAATTATTACCTTTAAGCAGGAATCACCAGGCAGCAGCAATGGGGAAGCAGGGAGATGGAGAGAAGAAAGAAAGAGAGAAAATATTTTAACTTTTCAGTGACTGCACAACTCAACCATGTGGTGTGTTTTCAATTGTTTTCAGATGAATGGGTATGATTTGAGGCACTGTTACAATAAAACCCACATAGCTTTATATGAGACAGCTCTAGCAACTCACAACATGTATTCATAGAACAGAAACGTTTTTACAAAGCCACAGCGGAGAAAAGGCATCACGGTTTTATTTAAGATTATAAAAACAAAGAAACGCTTCTCAGTGGTCAGATGGTGAAGAAATGCCAGGCGTGGATCAGACATCTGGATACCCTAATCACTTTGGATATTAGGATTTTTGTTTAGGATGACTCAGTCATTACACGGTTGACAGGTTCTGACACACCTGAAAAGTGTTATTTACAGTTATTACATAAAGGTCCAAAAAGCCAAAGACTGGCAGTGTGGTCTGTCTGTGACTTTGGTCCAGAGCAAGAACTACTGCATGGCTTGGATATTATTACTCCCAGAGTATTGTTGTTTTTTTAATGCTTTAAGCCATCCAGTAAAGGCTTTTTACTACTGTAATTCCATGCAGAGACAGGAATTTACCACCGACACTACCGACACCACTGCTGTAGTAGCAATTTCTATTTTTGTTTGACTGGAGCATATGTGGAAGCCTGATCTCATTCCCAGGGCATCAAATATGTTTTGTCATGGCCCTCGGCATCTCATTCACATGCAGAAGATACCCTTCAGTGTCTGAATGAGACACACAGGGTTTTAATGTTCCTCCAGTGCAAACACATCCACGTCAGAGCAGCTGCAAAACCAAGTTTACAAAGTGAGAAAGTCCCAAGAAGGGTGGAGGATCAGGACTGAGAGGTTAGTCAGTATCTGAAAACCTGAGAAGACAATACATCGCTGGAAAAGGGACACCTTAAATACTTTCTTATTTCTCAAAAATACCAAAATCTTATGGGCAGCTTGACATGAAATAAATCAATAAAACATGAATAAAAAAATTGAGGATTAGAGGTCTGCACTCTCTGGTTAACCTTATATCATACTGTCTTCGCATACAGTACAGTCCTGATCTCTAAAATGGAACCACTGAGGACTTTCCATCTGACTGGGTTTTAATTTAACTCAAACAGAAGCAACAATCCACATTCCTTAGTTCACTCCGAGTCACGGTTTTAACATTGCCACTGAATATCCAGCAGCAGCCGATCCAAACACAGCCAGGGCATCACAAAACACAGGAGACAACAGTGGGAGGAAAGCTTTTGCAGCTGATAAACAGCTGAAGAGAAAAGGTTACTCAAACATTTGTTCCTCTAAGGAACATCATACCTTGAAATCCATGCTTTTTCTGCATGACAATGTTTTGTGAACCCTTGGGCAACCTCAATTGTTTCTTTAAAAGCAAAGCTATTATTTGCTCTGATAAAACAATTGTGGAGTAGCGGCTGCTTCTGAGCAAATGCGAAGGCCTTCGATATTGCACAGACCTTCACCTTCTCTTTCCAGATGAGCAGCATATATTGACGGTGAGATGTGATGAGTGTAGAAACGCCATACTGTGTGTCAAACTGTCAGAGAAAACACACACAGCAGGGAAGCCCACAGGAAAGTCAAGACAAAAGAAACTTGTCTCTTGTAGAAGCCCTCGATGTGGTCCGTCTGGGGCTCAGAGAGGAAGGTTGCTGGTTTGAATCCCTGCATGGCCTGTGAGTAAAACGTTCCCTTCATTCGAACCACAGCTACAGCCTTTAAACAAGGTTCCCAGATGATTATTACGACTTGGCTTACTGTGTATTCGCACCCGTCTTGTTTGAAGCAGCTGTTTCCAAACCGAACACCGGTTCATTTAGACACAGCACAGCAATCACACTCTGATGTGCGACAAAATAAGTGGACCAAGAAAGGATGGTCTCTGCTCACGTCCAATCAAACCCCACAGCAGTTTGTTGGTGATGTGAAAGAAAAAGAACCAACCACAGGATGTTATCATAGTAGATATTCAAACGTTATACTGCTCATAAATCCATTGTCTGATCATGAAGTGATCTTATAACCAATCTGTTACATCCATGTGAATATTTATGCAAATTATTTGGTCAACCATACACATCAACAAAGGTATTTTCCTTGATTACAAGGTCAAGCGCTGTTGTGTTCGTGTCAGTTCACATCCATTAAAACTGTCCAATGGTGATCGCGCAGTAACAAGCCCCAAATCATCACCCCGCTTCCTGGGCTTGGGATAATTTTCATGATAAACTACAGAAAGACATGCAGCCTTCATTGCAGGTACTCAAGTGCCACATTTCAAAAATGTTTCACGAAGAATGTGAATGTTTCTTCAAACTTCAAACTCCTTCATGCCTCTCAGGCTTCTCAGTGATTTTTGTAAATGAAGTGTGTGGATATGATTATTTTGGCCAAAAGAGAAAAAAGACTCTAAGAGAGTTCACAGCATTACAGAAATGATCACTTGCCACTACAGCAGCTGATTACTTCAGGGTAGGTTAGATTAAGGTTACATAACAACTATGGCTATGGTTAAAACAAACCACTGTCATCTGCTGCTCAGAAACAGGATACAAACACTCCTCAGGGTCAAAGTCACATAGTCTTTGAAAGCATGCAGCTGAATTAAGTTTGAGGGGGTACACATCAGTTACTCAGTTCCTTTTTATCTGCTCTAAATAAAAAGTGCAGTTAAAAAATATAATAATGAATAAGAATCAATAAGATCATGAATATTAGCTGGGAACTCATACTAGATGAGATGTGCACTGCATCTGGAGAATATTCAGGGATTGTGAAAGATTGTATGGAAATGAAGAAAGGAGGGAAAGAGCAGTAAGCATGAAAAGAAAAGGTGAATGCTGAAACAACCACCACAGGCAATCTCTGCCTCTAATGCTGCAAATTAGCACTGATGAATTAGCCACTGTCAGCAGCTCCTTTGCATGCTCTGGGGAACTGTTAATATGAATACAAAAATTTTAATATTACTAAAGCAGCATACTGAAAGATTAAACTCAGTGTTTCAGTATTCAGGGTCAAGGCTACATGCATTCTGCAAGGAGAAGTTCAACGCCACGTTCAGAAGGTGATACACGCTAACTGGAGTCATAAAGAGGGAAACAAATGACTCAGATTAGTGCTATCACCTGACAGTTCACAGCCTCCTTCACCGTGTCTGGTCTTAATATTCAATATCCTCTTTTTTACACTTTTTTGTTTAGGAAATCTCCTTAAGGTTTTGTTTTTAACAAATGTGACAAATACAAATTATGTTTATTGTTGAACAACTAACCCTTGATGATAACAGTGAACACAAACAGCAGAATACTGTGCATTCTTATCTGTGATCTGCCTGCTGATACCGAGAACGATGGTGAGGAGACTTGGTCACTACGAGTCAACAGTGTTGCTTTTGACAGTTACCTCAACAACTGGAACACAAAGGCAGTAACCAGCACAAGGAGGGACATATGAACAGAACCAAGCCGACATCATAACCACACAAACAGAACAAACAGACTCTTACAAGGCAGGAACCTTTGCAGGTCACTTATAGTGTTTCACGTAATCACCAGGGCATCTTGTAAAATATGTCATTTTTGGTCAGTAGTCTGGATTGAGTTCTCTGATAAGCAGGACCTGTGGAGTCAAGGACCAGTACTCTTTCTCTTTAATCTATACATGCTGCTGTTCAGCCAAATCTTTCAAAACATCCATAATCCATCCATCAGACAGGGCCAAAACCAATCCCAGCAGATGCTAAGCAGAAGCTGAATACGTCCTAAAGAGGTCACCGGGTTGTTGGGCTGTGCCGAAACCGGAGCACTCGGCAAGGCAAGAACAGGGAAATTCTAGCCAGCAGGTTCAAACCCTGAACCTGCATCTTGCTAAATAAAGACAAAGGTGGCAGACGGTGTCACCTCATGAAGACAGAAAATCATTGCACGCCATAATGCAGTTGTAGTATCAGCCTTTTAACATCTAAAAAACACCGATTGAGCACTCATGTCCAAACATGATTTCAAAAAATTAGTCCATCCACTCATATTGAGCTGATGAGATTACAACAATTCTCCCATGATTATCAGAGAGCCCTGCAACTACAGTTTGTCCAAAACACAAAGCCTGGATTCAGTGGCACAAACCTTGTCACATTGCCTGCCTGCTATGGTATGGACAGGACAAAACCAGTTGCTTTCCTGTACCAAAATCTTATTACACTGTTTGAAAACACCAACACATCACAGATAACGACAGGAATCAAAACTAAAGAGAGAAGAACTGGTCAGACTTATACAAAAAGGATCATTGGGTTATGTCCTTGCACTACTGCATATTTAGTGGCAGTCACACAACTAAAGCTGAGCACAGCTCTGGCCTTTGGGAATCTGTTTCAGACCAAACTGTCAGACTGAATCTGTCAGCTCTCACCCACACAGCGGGAAAATGGAACAAGTGGAGCCAGTCAGAACACAGCGGTCAGTTGGCTGAAACTGACCTACATGTGAAAGGAGAGAGAGAGAGCGCGAGGGCGAGAGAAAAAGCCTCATTATGGACAGTATTCTGTGTCAAAATTAAAACCACAGGCAAGGAAAAAAGTCACTGGCTTTCACAGATCTCTTTTCTCCATGAGAAACTATGGAGCAGCAGCTCACTTTGCTCATATGCACTTGAGCACCCTGATATTTCGGCAAAGAAGCATCATATTTTCCATCATCACAGGCTACTTTAAAAGTTTTGTAAAAAAAAAAAACAAACAAAACAACTTTTTTGTAGTGTTTCACTGACAGTGACTTTAAATTCACTTTTAAGTTGATTTGGAAAAAAGGGAAACAAAGTACATGTGCGGTGAGTTGTAGTGCATCTTCTTGTTTTATACTATCACATACTAATGAGTCCAATATTGCCAAATTTATTTACATTTATACTGTTATGCACACAAACACATACTGACTCATACGCGGTGATTCATAAACACTCAGTGTGAATCATTGCATTATGTGCCAGAGTTGCCTCCATGTTTCACGCATGTAATCACAGCAACAAATGCACATGGATCACACACACACACACACACACACACACACACACACACAGTCACAGATGGGAGCTTGTGCAGTGACCTTGGAAACAAGCAGGCGATCCATTTGGAAAAGTGGGAGAGTGCTTTATCACTGGTTGAGCTCCGGACGTGACGCATTCGCTTTCTGCCAGCGGATGAAGGAGGGCAATTGATTTCTCAAGTACACAAAATCTGACAATTGAATTTTTGTACACAAATGCAACCCTTACACACTCGCTCCCACCCCGGGACATCAATAAATGGATCCGGGCCAAACATGCTGAATAATAAAAGAAAATCAAAATCTGGAATCAAAACTCACATCGTCACATCTACTGTTTATTTCTCACTCCTTTTTTACGCATCAAAAACAACAGGCAAAATTTCAATAAGAGCTTCATCTTGGTTTGTCGTGATGCCCAGCAGCCACTGAATCACATAAAACCACCACCACTGAAGCCGTTAGTCTCACGGTATCATTTCACATTCTGAAGATGTGTTCGCTTGCTTTGGCTGAACCAGAGGGACGACATCAGTCATTTAGGAGACGTTTATACAGCATTTAAAGGTACTGTTAAAACCTTCTTCTTAACAACACTTGAACGTTTTTAATTATTTATTTTTCTGACAATCCAGGTGAAAATTTGTGTCTTTTGGCACTCGCCTCAGTGGCCTTGTGTTGGTACATGTGGGTTGGGTATTCCCACTACATTAAGCCTCAATATGATGGGACGGCATGAGGGACAGTGAAGACAGAAATGATCATTTGTCACTGCTGGCAAGTGCAGCCCTATTTTTAAATTTGAACTTGAATTGTATTTTTAGGTTTGTTCAGTTTGCTCCTTCTTTCTGACAGAGTATCATAAACACAAGGCTGCTGCTTTTTTCCAGCCACTAGCAGGAGTCTGAAACTGACCTGAATAAAATGTGAAAACAAGAGAATCGTTGTTGATGTTGTTGTCACATCGTATGTACGGAGGAAGTTTGTCGTTTAAGGACGATGGTGGTCAATGAAAGGACGATACAATTCAGTAAGAACTGGGTCTCAATTACAAATTTGGTTTAGTTTTTATTCACAATATTTGAGGTCTATGCTGTAATTCGTACACCATATAGACAAAAATATTATTGAATTCAGGTGTGGTGTGGGGCTGTTCCTCAGGTGTTGGGCTCGGCCCCTGACTTCCAGTGAAGGAGAATCTTAATGCTTCAGCACACCAAGACATTTTGGACAATGCTATGCTTCCAACTTTGTGGCAACAGTTTGTTGAAGGCCCTTTTCTATTCCAGCATGACTGTGCCCCAGTGCACAAAGCAAAGCTCCATAAAGACATGGTTGGATGAGTTTGGTGTGGAAGAACTTGACTGGCCCACACAGAGCCCTGACCTCAACCCCATCCAACACCTTTGGGATGAACTGGAACGGAGATTGTGAGCCAGGCCTTTTGGTCCAACATCAGTGTGTGACCTCACAAATGCTCTACTGCATGAATGGGCACAAATTCCCACAGAAACACTCACACATGTTGTGGAAAGCCTTCACAGAAGAGTGGAAGCTGTTAGAGCTGCAAAGCTGTCTGTGTGTTTAGAATGAGACGCCATTAAAGTCCCTGTTGGTGTAATGGGTTGGTGTCCCAAAACTTTTGCCTATATAGTGCACTTTCCAAAGCAAGTAACACACATTCACATCCTATGTTTGCATGCTGATCAAATTACTGCACAGAAAGCAAAAACAAACAGTGAAAATGATGATACATTTGTAGAGATTCGGAAGCACCTGCCCAGTTTGTATGTAATGTCTGGCACTGCCAATTTGAAAAAAAGAGAAAGAAAACTAACTGAAAAAACAAAACCCTGTTATGATTGCCAAGTCACGCAGTGCAGCACAACAACCAACACACAGGAACAGAATGCTTGACACTATAAGGACCTAAAAAAATAATGTGACAGGTTATAATTGCACATAAAATCTACATTAAGTGTCTTTAATTACGCGCAAAGTACAGTCCAGCACTCCAGCATGACAGGTGAGAGTTGAAAGCCTTGCTCAAGGGTACTTCAGGAGGAAGTAGTAGGCGAAGAGAGAGGGATACTCGCTTTTCTCAGCGTGCTGATTGGAATCTTTGACCTTCTGGCCACAATTTCATCTCCTCTACACTCTCGATTTATTTCCTCACCCTGTATACAGTTTCATCACAGAACTGATTCAGTGCTTCTTCATATTTACCCTCATGATGTACAGCATGGAGGATAGCAGGTCTCTTGCTGAGCTGGCTGCGATGACTATCTCCTTCCACATTTTCAAGTGATTATGGGCAGCGCACTGGATGCGTCTCCTTCAATTATCTCGGCTGCTTAACAGCAGACCTCGCTCTGCTGTGCTGCGCCGTCACCCACAAAAGTCAAACTCCTAGACTTGGAGCTCACCAGATTGTTTCTTCTTGTGCTGGCACACAGCACAGCGAGTGAGCTGGCACTGAGCCCAAAATGCAGCACAGGGCTGCGGCTGAGAATAATCCCTTTCTTTAAGTGGGGAAAGGGGAAGCGGACAGCCAGACCCGCCGATGTAAACTGCCGCTCTGACTGAAGCGCTATTAATCCAGATGTTGAATTAATCATAATTCCACTCCATTCTGTATGCAGCTGATAGTTCTTTTAAGTCATAATACCCTGAATTATTCACATTTCCCCTCTGAAGAGTAATTTCTCTTTGAATTATTGAATTTCACAATTCTACCACAGTTGGCCCTGATTGGCCTGTTAATACTGGGCCTTCGACATCTCATATACACATATATACTGTTAGAAGTTGAGAACCACATTCAACAAATTCCCTTTGAGTTTCTGCCACTCTGAATAACAAAGTGAGTCTTCGGATTAAGGAAATATTTCGCTTCAGTGTTGTCATTTTTCAATATGCTCACCCTGTGTGGCTCGTTACTGCAGTTGTCAGCGACCGACAGCCAGTGTGTATATTCCTGCCATTTGGACTTCCTCGCTCTTTAATAATTAATGCAGAATGACGACTATTATTTCCAATTCCAGTCCAACAGTAGGGGACAGAGATGTACCACTGCTGGGACTTTTCTGGCCAGTTTGAGAGAGCAGATGTGGCACTTCTGGTACATAACTGTTCTCTTTCAACAATTTTCCAGCTGAACCGGCTATACTCAGAATCAGAATCAGAAATTCCTTTATTTATCCCTGAAGGGAAATTCTTGAGATACTGTGGCAGAATGTGGTACCAGCGACATTTTGACTTGTAACAGCAGAAAAAACTTACTTGCTGGACAGCTCAGGTCCATTAAGTGTACTCGCAGTAACAATGAGCTCTAAGTGGTATGCAGAAGTTATTAATACACCTGTGAGGTTCTCTGCTGTCCAGCCAGTCCATTGTGCTCTTTATTTTCTCAGAATTAAACAAACTTATTTCACACCATACAGATAACTGAATTGGAACTGAGCAACAGGAGTTTGATTCATGACCAGACACCATGAATTTCCTTGAAATTTTCTGTGAAGTAAAGGCTAACGTTAAATATTTACCTTGAACATGCAAGACATATTACAGCCAACAGGAACATTTTTATGAAGTTTACTGAGCACATTCAAGCTCCACGGGTTTGTGTTTGTGAAAGCTCGTCTGACATTGCTGTGGCATTATAAACCTGCAGCAAAGCAGAATATTGCCAAAAGCGAATCTCAGCAAATTACTGTTGATGGTCTGCGAGCCAAAACCTAATTCTCCTTCTGACATTTTATGCCAAATAACCTTGATTAGCATTCACATAATTTGTTTACAAATCCCTCTGTTGTGGATACCTCATTATACCTCATTTTTCAAGTACCACACCCCCCCACGGAGACCTGAAAGGAGTTCTGCACTGGCTGCTGCTCAGTCTTGTATTTGGATGGGTAAATGACTTGTCATGATGTACTGGATATGCAGATGGTAACGAAGTTTTCCAACTTGTTACGTGTTGATGATCCTGTATGTTCTGTTTATGTCCAGATTTAACTGTTATTTTAGCTCAAAGTAACTGATAACATAAGAAATGACAGACGATCTTTGAGTAATGCAGCACAAAAACAGACAAAAAACCCAGCAACAGTTAACATAAACTGTCTGTTAAAGAGTGCCTCCCTCCTGGAAACATCAGCCTCAGAAAATAAAGACTGAGGAAGATCTGAAGTATTGATTTGGCCTTTCTAAAGGCAGCTGCTGATCATTTTCATGAATTTCAGCGTGGAACACAGCACAGGCTTGTATTGGTCGGCATCGGCTGGAAAAGAGGGACGTGACATTCTGTCAAAAATGTCGAGCGAGAAAGGACTGGAGCTAAAAACGCCTTGCAGTTGTTTCACAGAGTGCTCGACTCCCAGAAGCTCTCTAACGTCGCTCTCATGAATATGAATGACGCTTAACCCCTGGGAGGAAAGCTGTCATGTCGGACACAAGTGCAGCATTGGCACATTTCTCCAGACAGACCCCAGAAGCAGCCAGCACGACTGGGCGTCCAGCACAGGTGATTCAATCTACCTGCACTTTAACACTCAAATGCATTTTATTTTCCAGTCAACTGTATTTTCATTTCCTCAACTTTGTGGTAATACCCTGAGGGACAGCTGCAAAGCCCTGGTAAAAAAAATATTCACTGTTTGACGCATTACACAGGGATCATTTTAGTGCCATGACAGACAATGTAACAGACTGTAAAAACACTCTGCTGGTGAAAATTATGTGAACAGCATGCATCACTGTCAAGGATTCATCCTAATAACATCTGCTGCTCTTGCCAAACATAAATTACTTCCATTATTTCAAGATTTCTACCAAATTTACAGACTTGTGTTACTGCAGTTTTGGAATTTCCTTAACAATAAAAGGAAGAAAATAAACGTCCACCTCCAAACCTCCACCAACATCTTGAGGAATTACTTTCTTTTGCCCGTTTTACGTTTAAGAAGGTCTTTGAAATACATACGTATATTTCGTCATATGCCACTTCCCTTTCAGTGCAACCTGGCAAATTAAAAATCAACCAACTTCAAGGAAAAAGAAGAGGAAGGCTCCATGCTGCCTGTAGCCTGTCAACGGCTGCCAGCCGAAGGTAGAGGTAAGACAAGAAAGCTAACAAGGGTTAGCGTCCCTATGAATCTGGAAAGTTTTCTTTTGTCATAAAGCTTCCCCGACACAAACCATACCTGAAGCAAGGTCTGAAGGACAGACCTTACTGCCAGGCAACATGGAGAAAAAATGATGTAAGTCAGCAAGCTTACGCACAAGCTTAAGCACAAGCACACGACCGATTCACAGAATACACCTGCCACAACGCTGGCGGCCACGGGGACCGCGGGCGAGGCCGAAGCAGCGTGCTCCTTCAGCTGACGCTCGGCGCCGAGTGGCGAAGATGGAGCTGGTCTCTAACAGGACTGAGATACCAGAGGATCTAAGTGAGGACAGATTCTCTTTTTGGCTTGGAGGCAAAAAAAAGAAGCTCAGTCAGCTGGCAGGCCTTGTTGAGTCAGTGCTGTGCTCAGGGTGAATACGGACAAATATGTTGACTAATAACACGTTTCCATTCAGACAACTAAACATATTTATTTATACATACGTCATTTGTTTGATTTTATTTCATTTATTTATTTTTTTATTTCATATTTACATCCCAGGGATAATGCACATTAGTCACCATCTCAGCTTACACATCAAAGTTAATGTGCCGCCGTAATGAGCTGATTTTATCCGTATTCCCTGGGCAGGTTAGAACAAATTAGTAGCAAGCTTCAGGGCAGTTTTCTTCATGAGGTTTGTTTCTGACTTGATGATTTTATAGCTAACTACATGACTTTGATTAAGGCTAATAATTAATCACCAGACGGGGAGAGAAATGGATGCACAGTTCAAGTAAGTTATGGTATAACGCAACATGAGGTGTAGTTAACAAGCACAAGTGAGCAGCATACAGTAACAGATTTATAACTTCTATGTAAGATAAAGAACAAAAGAAAGACAAAGACCATCAGAGGAATAACCTAAAGTGTCTATTGTAAGATATTCACATTACTGTATTAAAACTATTTGAAAGGCCAATGTGAGCAAACGTAAAACTTGTTAAGTACAACATTACGCAGCAAAGATGAAGGCACACTGACATGAAAATAACTTAAAATGGCTGCAGTGAGGACGCCATGCAGCTCTGAAATATGTTTATTGTGCTCCCAGTTCTGAATCTGAATCTCACTATTGCAGCTTGGGAGGAAAACATTCAGCACAATCATATTATTGTTTTAGCACTTTAACTACAAATGACATGTGCTTTACATTCTTGTCAGCTTATTTCAGTATATTATTAGAATTTTTTATTAGAAGTTGTGAAGGTTTCAAGTTTGTTTGTTTCAAAAATCACTCCATTTTTCCTTTCTTTAGTTCTTCTTCTGTTAATTCTCGTGCAGCATGGGGCTTTATTTTCAAACCACCAGAAAGTGTTGCACTGCATTCTATAAATCTTCTGATTTGTTGCAATTAATGAAGCTGTGTTCAGCAGCCAACTAACTTGTCTCAGCGTGGTCCAGCGTGTCTCAGAGTGCCCTTGAACGCACCAGCATGCAGCTGCATTGCCCATCTGAAGTAAGTTTTAATTCTGTATATCATATAGTACAACGATAGCACCACATTGAAGGTTTCAAACATGTATTTCATGCTTTGAAATTATTTTGACGGTTATGTAACTCACAGTATAATGTGTGACAGGTGAAAACATTCAAAGCAACTCTATTAACTCCATCAAAAGTGAGTTACATGCACACATCCCTGTGTTTAGTCTCAGAAGTGGTGTATTATTTAAGAATAAAAAGGTTTGTTCTGACATGTTACTTTGCTCTGCTTGTTAATCCTGCCACATGTTGTTGTGGCGTCCCCTCAACACTGGCAGGAAGAGCTTAGGATCACTTGAGTCTCTATAGGCGGGAGGCAGGTAGAATTTGCTGAGGGATGGAGGGAAAAGAGGGATATGAAGTGGAGGGGTGTTTGTGCAAGTGAAGGATAAGCGGGGCTGGATATGTGACAAAAAATGGGATCAATGGGAGGAAAGAAAGAGATAGGGAGGAAGAAAATCCCAAACCTAAGAAGAGACAGATGCTTCACAGCCAGCAGTGCTCCACCTCCAACACAACATGGATGAGGGATGATGGTAAGAGGGGGAGGGAGGGAGGAGGTAGGGAGGGGCAGCAGCTGGTAGAGAGACAGACTGTACAGTCTGAAAACTGTCCTCACCAAGTTGTTGTCCATTATCAAAAAAGTTCCAGCTCTCTTTGGTAGCTCACTCTCTTACAAAGCCCATTTTAGGAGCTTATAAACCTGAAAAAATAGCACCAATTACCTAAGTGAAAGACTTTTTCAGGTGTGAGCTGGAAGGACAGCGAGGAGATGAAAGACAACAAAGTCTATTAATGCTCAGTCACGATGGTTTAATGAGTATATGCCTTGTTTTGTTGTTTTTTTTTTTGATAACTAAAGGTTTGTTTATGTCCAACTGCCCTGCAGGAACACAGAAGTAATCACCAGACACATTCGCATGTACTTATGTGATTTAGTTCATTTTCACGTCTAGCAAAGAGAATAAAAATCAATATACAATATACAGACAAAAGTATTGGGACGGCTGACTAGCAGGGACTTTAATGACGTCTCATTGTAAACACACAGACAGCTTTGCAGCTCTAACAGCTTCCACTCTTCTGTGAAGGCTTTCCACAACATGTTGGAGTGTTTCTGTGGGAATTTGTGCCCATTCATGCAGTAGAGCATTTGTGAGGTCACACACTGATGTTGGACCAAAAGGCCTGGCTCACAATCTCCGTTCCAGTTCATCCCAAAGGTGTTGGATGGGGTTGAGGTCAGGGCTCTGTGTGGGCCAGTCAAGTTCTTCCACACCAAACTCATCCAACCATGTCTTTATGGAGCTTTGCTTTGTGCACTGGGGCACAGTCATGCTGGAATAGAAAAGGGCCTTCAACAAACTGTTGCCACAATGTTGGAAGCATAGCATTGTCCAAAATGTCTTGGTGTGCTGAAGCATTAAGATTTCCCTTCACTGGAAGTCAGGGGCCGAGCCCAAACCCTGAGGAACAGCCCCATCGAGAGGGGTGTCTGGATACTTCTGTCTATATGGTGCAGTTCACAGCTAAGTTTCCAGACCTCATTGGAGAGCTGCAAGAGGTGTTTTTAGGACTGACTGATACGTAACAGTAAAATGTGACAGGGTTGATTGTAGGACTACACTTTAGAGTACTGGGATTGGAGTACCTTAGAATTCTATTTAAACTGTACACACTGTTGAATTTCCATATTTTCTATGAAACTGAAGCTATTTGTTGAATAAGCTGAATGACTCAAATCACAAGATATTTATTATTCCTCTTTATTGTTCTTATTTTCCACAAATCCCATGAAATCACCCAAACCAACCATATTATTTGAGTAAACGTCCTGCTGCTGTAAATGTCCACTGAAGTGCCTGTAAATAGTCTCCAACAAATGCACATCTTACTTTTTGTTGGGCCATATTTCATATTGAGTATTTGTTATCTACTCGAATGTGAAAATCTGAACCCCAAAAAACACAACAGGTCTGTTATGTACTGTGCACCAGAGCTGCAGAATTCTTAGACCCTGATGCATTTTCACTTTGTTCTGTGTTGATCCCAGTGCTCTGCCACACATAAATTAACGTGTGTGTTTCTTGTTTTGTTTTTGTTTTGTTTTTTTTTTGCCATCTGCTGGCAAACTCACACGATTCCACATATAGCCACATCATCAGGGCTTTGTGAAGTCAGGGATATCCTCCTGGAGGAAAATGCTATAGTGACACTGGAAAGGAGGTGTTTACTGTCTCCGGCAGCAGCAACAGTTTGTTTAGGCTGAACACAAAAAGAATGAGGCACTTAGCATGAGCAACAATAGTCAGTAGTGCTGAGCAGACTGAGAGAGACAAAGACAGACAAAAGACAAAAGCAACACCTTTGCTTCGAGGTGCTTAGCAACAACAAGCCTTCAGGACCAGCAGAAGAGCTCGACTGACAGTCAGTGCTGCATGAAGCTGCTGTTCCATTATCAGCACACAGCCCTTTTTCTGTTTTAATCTGGGGAAATCTCATCGCTTAGAGGAAGCACCCGTCATCACCTTCTGTTTCTGCTGCATGACCACTTCCTTTGCAATTTAACAGATAGCTCCATCTGAGAGGGAAAGCCAGAGAGCGCGAATAAGGAGATGACAAATGGCTTCAAGCTGCACGATCCCATCTCTCAGACTGAAAATCTAATTTGTATGACTAAGAGATGTCCTGCTGGAGCATTTCCTCTGACCATGTTTTGTACAGCAAACAAGCACAAGCACACACTCAGCTGTGAACTGTTCTGTGATGCAGGAGCTCAGCAGTGACAGACCTGTTGCTTTAACGTCGACACACGACCCTCCCACAGTGACGTGTAGCGAGATACGGCTTCCCATCAACTAGCTGAGGTCATTTGTTTGACAAACAAGAATCTGTGTGTACAATATAATGGACTCCCCTTCATAAAAATGAATCCAACATTGTTTTTGATGTTCTGGTCACAGATGATGACTTATTGATGAAGTCATTATGTTGTCTTCCATTAGTCAGGCTATGCATGTTTATGATAAACGACATGATGCCAAATTGACACAGTCCGTCCTTTCTCTAAAATGATGAGTGGCAGGCTCCATCTCTTGTCCAGTTTTTCTGATTATCTGCTGAATCGACTTGCTCACATTGTCAGGTGGCTCTGCTGTGCTTTGAGTTCATAATTTAAAAACAGCAACAACCCCAGTGTCACTTAAGCTCTGAAGCACAGATTTATTTTGACAAGTGCTTGTCAAGAGTCTTCTGCCAGCACCTCTGAAAAAACACACAAAGTCCATTTCCTGCATTTCTACACGCAGTGCACTGATGACTGCTGTGCAGCTACCACACTGCAATTAAGTTAGTCATCACACTTTCATTCATGATAGTGGAAACTGAAAATGAAAAGTAGAAATACATTCTGTGTATTACCACTGCATTAAACCTACACATGTCACAACACGTCATTTCATTTCATTTTTACACACATTGTATTTGTAACCTCTTACAAAAAGGGGAAATGAGAAAATATATTTCATCAAAAATATTGCACTTTAAGGCCTCAGCATTAAGTTAAAATATAAGCCGTATATCCCTGTTGTTTGGCTGTGTGTCTATCAACAGTGACCTGTGGGATTTGAGTGGTTTGGTGGGGCGCACATTATCTTTAAATACAAAGTTCCCAATTCTAGAAAACAATTTGGGACTTTTACACAGAAAACAGGTGAACAAATTAAAGTTCAAACTTTGTAAATAGTATGATGAAATATCGATATGGACTATTTAACCCCATGAAAACAAACTGGTGCTATTTTACATTCGGTATTAACAGTCCCCCAAATGATTAAGTTCTGTGAGCCATTATTACAGACCCTGAGTGATGATGCACTCTAATTTTCCCAAATGAAAATGCAGAAAATACTGTATGTAACACAGTCTTTTTCCTGATGAGACTATAAGGTTTGGTTGTTTATTATGCATATTTTATATTCCAACAAATTTTTATATTCACTCAAAGAAATAAATAGTAAAATCTCTGCTAGAAGTAGGTCCAATCCAATCAAACTGTATTTTAAAAGAAACATTACTGACATCAGTCTTCCAAAATATCCAGATATTTTGATATAGTACAATGAAAGCCCTCCGAGTCTCGTTAAAGTGTGATGTACTGGCATTCTAATAAAGGGAATATGAAATACGATGTGGGGCATCCTGCCTAATAGTGCTTCACTTCTGCTAAAGGTGTTCAGAGACCAGGGGACTGTTCAGGTTCGCTATTCCCATTGTCCTCTTGGGGAAGACTTGGCGTTCTTTGGTTTCGTTTATTTTAACAGGGAAAAGATGATGATGAATACACGATACGCTGCAGGGTCCGACTCGGGGTGGTAATTCAAACAACGTCACAACAGAACACAAGAAGCTACAAGAGCTGATGCAGGAGAGCTCAATGAGTGGAACCACAACCACTGGAAATCGAGTGTGACCGACGCCCTACCCGCCACAGCTGATCAGTCGGTACTTTCAAATATGTTGCGTGGCAAAACATAGATATAAAATATACAGATTTGCATGTGCTGACTGCAAACTAAGGCAGAAAAACGATGTAAGCTGTAAACACTGACTGACTGAGGAAAGGATCTCGTCTTTAAAATAGCCTGTTGGAATGGTTAGCGAGTGATTTACAAGTTGCAGAAGGCGTGAAGTGTACACTGTCACAGTGCAAACTCCACTGGCATCCTCCTGAACTATTTATGTTATGAAACACAACCGGCAACGACGTCTGTGCTGCACGAGGGTGACGACATGAGCGCAGTGTCCTTACCCTGCTCCACGTCTCTGAGGAACAGCATGAAGTCTAACATTCAGCTTTAATCACTGCTGAAGCCCCGTTTGTTTGTCTCCTGATGAAGCTGAAGACAGGCAGCAAGCCCCAAAGTACCGAGGCAGGAACCGTGTTTACGCCAGCAGCGTCTCTGCCTGAGTCCTGACGGCGGTGGCAACGATCCAGTCACAACAGCAGAGCTCAACGAATGCACTGATAAGAGGCCATCAAGTTTCTTCTTTGCGTCCTCTCACTTTCAAGGGACAGAGGAGTTTATGTAGTGGGTCACAAAACCATCCGGGGAGCTGAAATTGAGCTTTTCAAGTGGATAAAGAAAACGCTAAGATTTAAAATACGCTTGCTGCAGAATTTCTGACTCAGCTTAATTGTATATGGGAATAAGTTGTTTTATTATTCTGGCAGTAATTTTATTTGCTAAATTTTGTACTGAGGTTTTGACCAGAAGCACAATCAAACTGTGATATTCCTCAATACTGACCTGTTTACCTATCAGGTGTAAAAGTGTGACGGCGTGAGACATGTGGGCAGTCAAAAAGGTTTTAAACAAACACTCTGGCAAGCTAAGAAAACAATACAGAAGTGATACAAGAGGGGGGAGCAGTCAAACTATGACACACTTCCTGTTACTGTGGTGAGCACAATGTGATCATGATAGAAAATGATAACGATCTACAAAAACACAGCCCAAGTTATTCCTTCACATTTATTCAAATCAGTGTGGTTGCACATGAAACACTTTGACTCGCTGTGAGGAGGCTAAATGGCCAAACTAGAAATAAGCAGCTTTTTCACAGCTTCCAACATGTCATTATCTCAGTATGCAACGGTTCAGCAGTTTCGCTTGATATCCACTGGATTTCTAGTCAATTTCCATTCCATGTGCAACCCACATGTACTTCTCTTTCCTCATGGCACGTTGCTACGGCCAGCGAGATGATGATGATCGGGACACAGAACGTCTCTATGGTTAACTTGAAGATATGCAAGCTTCCCCAACATGTGCAGAACGTCGTGAAACAAACAAACCTGATGCTCAAATACGCAACAGAAAACTGACAACATTTCAGTCCTCATTTTGTTTCCATCATACTGCCACAGCAACTCTTTCTGATAACGAAAATGAGAGTTTGTTGTTTGTGTCGATTACAGATGATTATATGAGAGTTTGCTCGATTCCTACAGGTCGCAAACACGTCCAAACATCCCGAGTACCGCAACGAAGGAGCAGCGCTGATGAAATTAAGAACGTTTATGAGAGGCCTACTTCATACTGATGTGACCATGAGCATCTCTGATTATTATCTACATGTGAGACAACATACCTCATTTGTTTGTTGGATACAAGAGCTGTGGTTACAAAATTACTGAGCGACAGCTGGACTTCCCGAGGCTTTCAGCCCGCAGTGGAAGGTGGGCGTGATGTGGGTGGCAGCTCTACATTCCTAAGGCAAACACAAGCATTGCCCGGGTGAATCTACAGAACATCTCTGCTCGTCACCCCTGCTGGGCCTCTACCCCATAAAAATGAGACAACTGCCTTCATGACAGACTGAGAAGGAGCAGAAGTAGCTTCCTGTCGCGGCGAGGGCATGTTGTTCACCCTCGGATGCTGTCAAACAACGGCCAAGTTTATCACTTCCTCTCAGGGTCCTGTTGGGCCATCTCACTCGGCTACACTGATGAATGGGTTTGCCAATGAAATTCAAAAATAAAAACCATGCAAAATAAGATATTTTATGCATCAGCATGAGCTCTAGGGTTACGATATGAAAACAGACGGTTATCATTACCATAATTATTTGCTGTGTACAGTATTGAATTCTCTTGTATTAGTGTTATCAAAAAAATATTTCAAGTTTATATCAAGTTTCATGTTTTTCAGGACATGATACTTTATGAAATGATCACAAAGTTCTTTTGTTCAACCAAAGAAAACGTTCTCTGTTCATCTGTTTTCACTCCTCAAACGGTCACTGTGATAATTTCTGAGATTACCTTAACATGAAAATCTTATCCTGTTCCAACCTTGATGAAATCAAGTGTGAGTCAGAGACACGAGACAACGAGGACAGGCACTTTGCGAAAATAAACTCGTTAGCAGACAAAGATAATCGATGATCACTGTGCTCGCGGCTTGGCCTAAGGCAAACACATTACGTTATTATCGCAGCTGGAATCCCAGACCCCAGGGAGGACCTTTAATACATGTTGTGTTTAAGGTCTCCATTCATTAAAAAGCCTCGTTCACAAAGAGACACAGGAGCCAGGAGCAGTTGTGTAATGGAGGGAAGTCAACAATTCTGGAGAGAGACGCCCAAATGCTGTGTCGGGGTTAGACTTAAAAGATGACTAATCAATTCTTCCACGAGTCATTCGACTTGAAGTGCAACTAAAATCTGACCTTTAAATCTGTTTCTATTGAATTAAGGTCATTTTTGGAAGTCAAGGCTGACTTGTTTGAACAACAGCTCACAAAGGAAAAAAAAAATCACCTTGAAGTTTGGTTCACGGCTCGTCCACCGGCACAGACTTTTATCAAAATCATCAGTATGTTGTACATTCCGTCCGAAGCTGTCGCCGTGTGGATGTAATGAATTGTCCAGCCTCGAGGGACTGCTCGCCAAAGTTTACACTTTCTGTGTCCCTCGAAAACCAATTCCTATTGTGACAAATGACTAAATTTATAGCACAGCTCTCAGGACAAACAATTTAAAAGTTCATTTTATTTCTACTCTGATGTCAAACCAAAACAATATTTGTTATAAGTACGTTTGTTCCATTTCCCACACACTCAGTGCGATGAAAGGACGGTGTTGGTGCCGAACGCATGTCCTCGTTGTTTATCTGCTTGCTTGTTTGTTTGCTTGCTTGTTTGGGAGGCGATTGTTGGGGGGTGTTATATGACATCTGTTATTCCAAATCTGCCAAATAAGCAACAAACCAGAGATGGAAAGGAGAAATGAACAAGTATTGATTGGCTGTAAAAAACAAATAGGATGGGGCTGTATTGAATGTCTCTGCTCATTTACTGAGCACAAAATGTCAGATGTGTTTTCTGTACTGTACACAACAGCAGAAGGTTTCAAAATCTCTGTCTTATTGCTTCTTACTCACAACTATGTACCTCCCCCCTCCCGCCCTTGTTTTGCTGAAAGTAATGTTTAATATACTCTGTATTGTCCATATTTATCAGCAATATAGGCCCATATTTTTATGAAAACCATTTCATCCTGTAGGGATCCTGAAGGGATTACTCTGCTCAGCTAACATCTTTCTTATTAAAGCAATGCTAAACGGATGAGCCATCGCTGGAAATGAAACGCATGGTTGATGATGAACAAAAGTGACAAGTGAACAACAAATAAATTACAGTTTAAGGAAGGTTGCTGCCATCAAGGACAAAGTGAGGCTGGGGGTAACACACTTAGTCAGTGACTGCGTTATGCATCTCAGGTATGATGTAGTCGAGGCAATATGTTAGGATTTAAACACAGCAATATCAGCCAGCAACACAAGGACCAGAGAAATGATGTACTGCGCAGATCTCCGCTTGCACTGCAAATGTAAGCTGTTCTTTGTCGGGGAATGAAAATAAGAAACATGACAAAAGATGGCAGGAACGTTGTATCTGATTTAAATAACAGTTTTGACTATTTTCCGCCCCAGAGCTTATTAAAATATTGTTTCACATCATATATCACTGTGCATTGGACAGATCTGCTGATAGCTCCGGATGTGAACCCAACCTCACTGAGCAGATTTTTGCTATCCAATCATTCACGCTCAGATTAATTTTGTATTTAATGAAAGGAAACTCACATGTAGTCAGACATTTTTCTTCAGAAATAAGAAGTCACACATGGAGTCACAGTCCAGACTCCATGTAAGTTCACAAATTCTAACCCTATTTTGCAAATTTGCAAAACCGTATTTGACAGACACAGTTGCAACACACAGCAGAAATGGGAAAGCAATGCAAAATGTTCATGAAGGTGTGAAATCTCCCTGTGAAAGGAGGGAAATCATATAGCGTTTGTCTGATTTTTAAACTTCAGACTTGAAGCATTTTTTGTAGTAGTTATAGACACACTCTACTGGTCTGGAAATTCAACTGCTGCTGCAAAGCTGATGCTGACTGATTTGATGCCATGTACGAAGGATTTCAAGGCACTCTGATCCAAGATGGCAAGAAATGTTTATCCCGGCACATTCGCGTTGACATACCCTTTGGTTTGTTTTTAGTGGCACTGGTTACTTGGTTACTCATTACTTGTAGTTTAAAAATTCAAAAGTTCATAGTTTTTAAATACAAGTGCACACAAACTAATTAAAAAGTATCTTGCAATGTGGTCTTGTCAGGGTAAAATAAATATGTTCTGATTTGAATTAACAGTCTGAGGAGCTGGCAAAAGTTTTAGCAGCTATATCTGTGGTGGCACTCCTCCAGACTCTCCCCTCATTTGCAACCCATTAGGTAGTTGCATATTCATTATATAAGACTTGGGGAACACATTTCAGATTCATCTGAACTACTGGGATTGTTTTTCCTCTAAAAATATCCAGGATTTTTTAGATTGACGTGGGTTTCAACAGGCAGGTGGTGAGGAAGAACAAGAGACCATCAGCAAGATGAAAGAAAACATTTCTGATCAGCCGAGGGGGTTTTATTACCGCAGCAATAGGATTAAGGGGGAGAAAAGGACAAATAGAACAAATGGAAACGGTGGCAAATTGTTGTCAAGAAATCAGTTTATGCTATGATTCAATCACAGCGTTTGGGCTTCATTCATGAAAAATGACGTTAAAATGAGTTTAAAGTGCAATTGAGATTGAACAAGAGATGAGATGTCTCTGTGATGCCAGCATTTTTTTTAAAGCAGGTTAGTGGTTTTATACTTTACTGAATCTAAGGTGAATTTTTGTTATGAAGCCACCTTATATGCTCTTGACACTCATGAGCCCTGTAATGCCAGTCATTGAAAAGCTACTGAAAATGATGATTCAGATGGCTCCTCGCACGGGTTTCACTTATGCAAATGCACATAGCAGAGTGATGAGAGCGTTGGCTCTGGCCGAAAGGTTTGACCACTTGCGGTAACCACGTGGAGTCCACAGATTTCCAGAAAACTCATTTTTCCTCTGTGACTGGAAAAGTCAACATGGGGGGAAAGGGGAAATTCTAAGTGAGCATGAGGTATTCCAGATGTACAGTGATGTCTCCTCCACTTCTTCTACGGCCTCATGCATTATTGGGTCCCTGCGCCTGAGAGGCTAAATGCGAAATGCAACTCTAGCATCTGTGCAAAATCTGAAAAAGCCGATCAAAGTCACAGCACTATCCTGGCTTCTGTGCCACAAAGCTCTTCAAAGTTTCCTCAAACTGCCCTGGGTAGCAGCACAAGCACAAGCACAAGAAAATACAGCAGTGTTTGTCTGTTTTCCTAATTTCCTGAGAACTCAGACAAACAGTATTATGACTAGAAGCTAAAGAGTTAAACTGAGGCCTGTGAAATTTATTTTTCTTTGTCTCAGGAAAGTGGAGATGATGTTCTTGTAGAACTTCGGCTCTGATCTGCAATATTTCATGCAAGACCAAATGAGAACACAGAAGTTTCAGTGAAGTTACAGCTTCATGGTTTTGGGCCTTAGGATTACAGAAACAAGTCTGTGACTGGAGCTGACTGAAGTTAAAGTTTTATGGAAGAATGTTCCAAGTTCAAATCTCTAAAACAAATGGACCACTGACCTCATCTTCTCCTATAGGCCTGCAGCATTTCTTTTATTATCAATTAATCTGCCTGTCATTTTCATGACTGTTTAGTCTGTGAAATGTCAAAAAACAAATTGTAAAAATACTCCTCACAAGTTTCTAACTGCTTCTTCTGTCCATCGTACAATCCAACCTTTTAATTTACGATAATGAATGATAAAATAAAGCAGCAAATTCTTCATCTGTTCAGACAGAAGCTGGAAACAGCAAATGTTTCAAGTGACTGTCAAAAACAGCTGTAGATTAACTTTCATTCGACAAACTAACTGATTTATCCACTTATTGCTGCAGCTCTGTCTATAACTTAAAGTGCCAAAGCAGAAATCTGTTTAAGATTGCATGTCTTACTTCACTGCTGAGGACTTGTTGAGGAACACACCTGTTTTTAAGGCCTGAATCACACTGTGGGTCTCCAGCAGAGAACAGTGTGAGAAACACCTGAGTCAGCACGCTTCCCTCCCCACCAATCATTAATTGAATCTTTTCAGTGAAACACAATGCCTCCTGATCAGCAGTGACTAAGCACTTTGGCCAGAGAGAACTGGACCAGTCCTTCGCCTCTGTTTGGTTTTTGGCATCCTTTGATATGTGAATCATAGACTGCCTGTGAGTGTGCAGTTTACTGGTATCAACTTGCAGGATTTTTGGCTATTGAAGTCAACATTTTTATACTTTTTCTCACTGCCATGTGGGGCCACAAGCGTGCAAAGATGGGAAATGCAGCCGCTGTTTTCCATGCTGGAATGAGCTTAGAAGAGCAGTCATGGAGGGAAAATTGGTAATGTGAGACTTGCAATGTCATACCCTCTAACCCCCAAATACCTCCATTTAATTCTGTGGATGTTCCGACTGAGCACAGTTCTCCATTTCTACTTGATCCAGTGCTACTGTGGTTGTTGCGATACTTTCCCCGTGAGCACAGTTTTAATTAATTTCAAATGAAAACATATCTGAGCATTTAGGTCATTTGTGGGCTGAGTCTGGTTGAATATTGGACTGCAAGGAGGTGGTTCAAGTGACATAATGGGACTTTAACCTGCTCCTTTGGTTGTGTGATTACGAGTGGTCATGAGGAAGCTCGATCAACGCTGTCCTGTTTCAAAGATGGCATCGGAGTCAATGAGAACCTTAGTGTTTAAATTATGTACCAGTCACTTTGCAGAACAGGATTTCAGTGACTAAATTCTGAAAAAATAAAGATTTGCATGTATGTTCCTCTCTCTCTCTTTCATCCTCTCTGTCCTGTCTACCTCTTCTTCTCCTCCTTCACCCAGCCGACTATCAGCAGGATGGTTCTCCCTTGTGAGTCGGGTCCTGCTCAGGGTTTCTTGCTGTTAAAGGCAGTTTTTCCTTGCCACTGTCTGCTTGCTCGGGGGTTCAGGCTCTGAGTTTCTGGTGCTTTATAAATAAAATTGAAATTAAAAATTTGAAATGAAATAAATTCCAAGGTATATCCTACTTTTGAACATACCTGTTAAAATGCTTTTTGAACTATGGTTATGCTACCCATGCGTTCCTGTGTCCACCAAATTGTGATGTGCTGCTCTCAGCCAGATGTGGCTGTTTGTAGCTGCAACAGTGGAAAAGAGGGTTTTCTTAACGTGAGTATATTAAGACAGAGTTGAGACGCTGAACCAAGGTAAACAGTGAATAAGGCGACGAGAGACTCTGGAATCTTGAGGAGCACCAGATATGGCAAATAAACACACCTCACATAGACTACACGTGGTCTTAGCAACAGGAAACAAAGACGATCCAGCCCACGATGAAAAATAAATGGTGCTAGGAAACATACACAAACACTGCGCGTGCACGCACACACACACACACACCCAGGTGCTTTGCTCAGCCAATGAAAGCTATTCCCAGTCTGAGGTCCACTCACACTCCACGCCCCCCAGATTTCACAAACCATTTGTTTCTAATTAAGAGAATCTGTTTGTTTAATATGTGGGCATTAAGGCAACAGACGTCTGCAAAAGAAAAGAACCTTCCAGAATCGTATTTTAACAGATGGTTGAATTAACTTGCGGTGTTTGCCAAAGTGGGGCCGAGGGAACTGCGGTGGTCTTTGAGACAGTTCCAACGAGTCTGCAGCAAAATTAGAATTTGTTTAAATATTTACTGAATTCTTTGATTTGTTGCGATTATATGACCTTTGAATTCATTTGGATGGCATGTGTGTTTTTGTTTACTGAAAAGCAAGACAATACCAGAGCAAACCGGTGAAGACTTTGTGTTGATGAGGGCGAGCCGCTGCTGGACACCACAGTGTGTTTCTTTGATCAAACTCAAATTCAATTTCAGATTCTGCACAGCAGCTTGCAGAATTAAAGAGCGCACTCTGAAGACTGGCTCCATCCGTGACATTTTTACCTACATAGAAACATCTCCGGTGGACATTACCGGAACAGAGATCTTTACCAAAGGTCATGATCTCTTCAGCTTATCTTGACAAGGCTCTTTAATGCGGAAAGTTTTAAGAACATCTGTGCGTCCCAGAGCACAATGAATGTGAGGACGAAGCCCCGCAGACACAAAGATAACAGAGAACGTCTCTCTTCATTCACTCCAGATCACTGAAATGCAGCTTGGCAAAACTGGTGGTTGGCCATTTTGTGCTCATTTCAGCGACAAACTTTAATTGAGACCTGGGGGGGAGGGGCGTGCTTTCTCGGGTGGCGAACAGAGAGTTTTTGCAGTGGCAGTTTGCTCTGGTGGATCCAGTCTGTGAGCTCTCCCCCTTTTTTCCCAGGACAGCTCATCAAGCCAAGACTAGAGGCTGATTTTTCCCATTGTCAGCAAATGCCAGCATGCATTTGCATCAGCACACTGCCTCTGAAAAGACACCCAGACTTCTTCACTGCCACCATGCACCAGTATCCAGGGATGGGGAAATTAAGTGCAGCTCTTATAAATGGATCTTCAACCCTCGCACACCAAAAGCACTAATTAGGCAATCCTTTGAAAATTTCATTACCATCATATAAAGTATGGCACTGGCACTCAGTGCGCATTTGTAAGTAAGGGTTTTTACTGTGTCAAAGCACTAAATGGGTATAATACATTTGTGAGGCTGTTGATCAATACCAATAAGTTTCAAACCACAGTCTCTCGCCTGTAATGCAGTTTGGAACAAAGCCTTCCTGTCTGTTGCAGTTTATGCACAGAGTCAGACAAAAGAGCAGAGTTCAGAAATAATGAAGCCATGTGCAGGCTGAAACTAAGTGAGTGATGAGAGCATCGACGAGCTGTGACGTCACCCATGGTCATCGGATCAGAGATGTCTGAGTCTGGGCTGCATGTGGTTCAACAAAACCTTATTTTCCCTCAATGTCGTCCCTTTATTGAGCACTCAAGATGTTTCTGAAGTACAAGTGACCCTCAGGTCCTTCAGAGGGGCACAAGGACATCAACTGAGGATAGAATAAAAAGGCCTGATAAATGCTAAAAGCAAGTGTTAGGGAATAAATCTGCTCAGACTGAATGAATTACAGCCGACATTATCAACTTTAGGAATGTTTTTCAGCCAGATGAAAGACCAAAAGCACTGAGTGCAGTGACGGACAAACGGTTTGGTCTACACAGTTTAAAACTTTTTATCTAACTTTATACTCAACGTGATAATGCACTACATTGTAAGAAGTTTTTTATTACAATGCAGTAATGCGGCAAAGAGAATCCGGACTACGAAAGAAGAGTTGCTTTCATCAAAGGGAGAAAAAATGTTCTTGTATTTTTGCATAATCGTGACAAAGTGTTCAAAAAAAGAAGAAAAAATTAACATCTGAAAACTACAATAAAGAACAAAAAAGAAGAAGCTGTCCCTTGCCATGACACATTTACAGCAGCACTGTGCTGCTACTCACCCGCAGCTGGAAACAAGCATTTTATACTGCTGCTGGAAGGTAACAACAAGGGGAGGATATTGTTTCCTTTGCTTCATATAAATCTGAAAAAATATTCACTTTTGGCAGCTATCTTTCATCTGGGGATTTAATTCAGAAGAAAACATTTAATGTGGAACCATAGAATACAGAACAGACTGAGGAGATGTGAGGAACTTATATACTCATTTTTCTTCATTTCTTTCTGTGTTTCTTTTTAAATTAAAAGTGATGTAGCAGCCAGCCCAGGCCTGCTGGGTTTAATAAGTCAACATGATTTTCTAAAAATGCAGCTGACTTTATAAAGTTAAGCTTTTTGTGTGTACACGCCTCTGCTCTGTTAAAATCTTTTGAATGGACTCACCATCGAACTGGGACTTCTTTATTTACAAATCTTGATGGGGCACATCGTGTGAAAAGACTGGCATGACAACAGTGAATATATTGCTCATAGCACAAATGTATAACAAAATAGTTAAGCTGGACAAAACTTGCTGTTGTGATATTAAAGGTGCATTGTATGCTCTTTGTGCTTTGTTAATGTCCTTTATCAGTGACTACCAGGCACTGCAAAAATTAGTGGCCTTGACAGCTCATTGTTACCCATGTTAATGTACATGAACGGCCAAGAATCAGAGGATTATGCACAAGCAGCCTTTTCTGTAAAAAAGTAAAAGCAGATTCCTGTTTGTAGGCTGTGCGTGATTAAGAACCTTGTTCCACACATGTGTAAACGAGCTGTGGAAATTTGACAGATTTAGACAGTGTAATAATAATCCAACAGCTCGAGCAGAAGACTTTCAGCTTCAGCAGCCCGTTTGTGAGCCTCGTCTCTCCACAAAGCCTGCAGCACAGCAGCCCACAGCGAGTCCTGGGTGGTAACGTACAGACACCAAACACATACAATCATGCTGAGAACTGCTGACAGTCATTGCCTGCGTTGGACACCTACGCAAAAACAGGTTAATTTGGAGGGAGAGATCGTCAGATGAGATTATGTTAATAGGCTAATCAACAAAAATGATAATATTCCTAATGTTCCTGCACCAAAATGGCAAATGCCATCACAATATTATCTCAGCTATGGATGTTAAGGAAACAAGTGACAACAAGAGCAGCCGTTAGCAGTTTCCCGCTTGCTTTAAACAGAATTAAGCCTTTGTGCACTCATAGTGTCAGTGGAAAGAGACTGAACAGAACACTGCAAAAACAACCAAATGACACACAATGAAGAACAGCAGCTTTTTTAAGGCTGATCAATCTGACAGCAAGAAAACACAAGGAAGCATTACTGTCCTTTGAAAGCCACGGTTCAACAACAGTTTGTGGCATGAAAATTTCTTTGCAGGTGATAGAAAATTTTAATTTAGCTAAAACCACAGAGGATCATCCTGTACGAAAGAAATAATGGCTGACCAATATATAACGAAAAATTAAATAAATACATTGTAACGTATGAAAGATACGTATTTTTTGATTGCCCAAAGTGATGGATTGAATCAAACACCGACTCACCTACTCCCTGATAATAAAGCAGAGCAGAAACACACTGGATGTAGGCTTTCAGCCCAGAGGTGATAACATCCATGAAAAAGATGGTTTAACATGCTGAAGGTTCCAGCTACATTTTATTACCCCCCATTGGGCAGGATTAAAGGGCTGCTGTCCTATTGGCTTCCTCTGTGGCTGAGGAAAGCTGATAAAGGTTGCCTGTACACGCTGCTGTCAAAGTTTTCCTGCAGCCTTAAATGGCCAAACATCATCTTTGACTTTATTGAAGGAAAAAAACTCGATTTTTCATCTACTCAGTGTCAAATGTTGTGCTGCTCACTGGCCCAAGAAAAGTGTCAGCCTTTTGTGTGTTTTCATTTTGAGAGTTTTGAGACCATTTTGGTTTTGGGCTCACTACATTACATGTGAGGGGTGGGGTAGGCTACACAACCAAAAAGTCTGATAAAAGTATACTATTTATGCACCTCACAACATTCATGTAAAGACAGAAAACAGCCGCAGCTGAAAAAACTGTGCCTGTTGTCTACCGTTCCCACAATACGCCACTTAGCTGCTTAAACGGTGCGTCCTCCTTTCTCAGAGATGTGGCGAGTGATGTGCACCACTTTCTATCCTCGAAAGGCTCGGGTGCTTCCTCCCTCCCTCCTTACCTCCCTCCCTCGGTGTTGTATCACTTAACTAATCAGATTATCTCCACTCTTCAAGAAACTCGCCAGCAGCCCTAAAACCGATCAGTGGAAAGGCGGGATAACACTCGCTGTCGTTCTCGTCTTTTGTCCTCGTGGCAGGTACCTTTGCGTTATATGAAGCAGCTGACGGGTGGTGAATGGTGAGTTGCCCTGAAATCCCTGAAATCCCTGTTATCCAGCTCAGTATTCTTATAGTGCATTTCAAATCGAGGTGCCTCATTAAGAGAAAGCCTCAAATCAAAACGTTTTATTCACACTAAAACCTGTAATAAATGAGATGACATTTAGATATAATGGACAAAGTACATTACAATTAATCCAACAAAGAAAGTGCTTTCTTCCATCGATTGATCAAATCTTCCAATTACTAAATATTAATTGTTCAGATTTTCCAGTTGTAGTAGTGACAGTGGAAGGATTTGGGACAATCTGAACAATGACGAGGCTCCCTGTTTGGGCTTACATGGCTGATGATAATACATGAAACCTGCTAATTAGGAGACACATCTAACAAACTGTACCAAATGATTTTGTTGTGGTTTGATTGTCTGCATGGGGTTGGGATTTATGTAAACACTTACAATACACCTGTTTATTTCTTGGTCCATGCTGCTTCTTGCATTTGGTTAACTATGGGACACCCCATAAAACTGAAATATTTTGATGCTATATACCATGACTTTCTAAAAACCAATACTGATAGAAAAAAGAAATCATTGGCCTCTGGTGGATAAAAGCTTTATATAATCCTTTGAATGTGTATATGCCAAAATAAATAAATAAAAACAAGAGTCTCTCTCCTCTCAGTTTCTGCTACTCTGAATAAAACTATGTAAACAGTCTTGAATTATACTTCATCAAAAGGTACTCCAACAAAACAATTTCTAATGCAAACACACAAAAATAAGACAATCAATTCAGATTATTCTTCCAGAAGCTGACATGCACAGCGGTGATGCTTATGGATGACTTCCCTAATTACACCTCTTTGAGGTTAGGGACCAAGATTAAGATTTGTTAAATTCTTTGAGTGGCACCTTTAAACTTCAAGATCCTTTGATTGTGTTTATTCTTGTTCTGCACAAGTTATTAAGCAATTAGACATTACAGAACCACCAACTTTGTAATTTAAGTAAATGAATCCATTTGTTTGTCTTTTAATTCTTCAGTTGGCACTTTATTTGTAAGGCGTTTTGATCAAAATATCACCATTACTGAGTTCAAATGAAACATATTTTAGTGTTAGCTGGTGTGTGTGCATATGTGGGAGGTTGTTTTTCTTATTGTTTTGCCCAGCATTTATTGTCTTTTAATATTACTGTTCCTACTACTACTGGGATCATAATAAAATAAAATTGCACTGAATAATTAAAATCCAGCAACGTCTCCTTCTTGCAACAATGTTAAATAGGCTTTCAACAGAGGCAGTTTCACTGTTTGTCAAAGAGAAGTCACTCCAACCTTCACCGTTTTGGTCCTCAGGGGGGGAATTAAACCAAATAACTTGTAATTAACTAAGTGGCTGTAGCTGCTGCCCATTGTTTTGCAGCTCGCCCATCTGTGACCATGCAGCCATCCAATCTCCACGCTGTTGCTAATGGAAAAATATTGATCCTGACTGTTCCATATTCAGAGAGAACCCCCCCCCCCCCCACACACACACACGAGTGTGAGAGACGTAAAACAGAGTCAGTTTAGTTTGCAGCCCTGCCTTTCTGTGCTGTGACAGATGGAGTTATTGATCTGATGTACAGTATTCGTCTATAGGAAGGAGAACCAGTCAAAAAACGAAGTCAGAATATATAGAATATGACAGAAGTGGAACATAAAAGTCACAGCACACGAGATTCGAGGTTAAACAGTCACTCATTTTCCTTTAACAGCAAACAACACTGAGCAGGCAGGCATTTTATTTATTGAATGAGAGTCTGTTTAACCTTGACTGTTCAAACTGCCCCCAACAGACCTGGCACTGGTCTGGCACCACCTCCTGTTGTCCTGCATGTCTTGGCATGGCTGTTTCTCAGAGTCACTTTGTCATAAAAGTGTAACCTTTCCAAAGAGCAGCAGAGGCACACAGGCACAGCTGATCGATGCAGCGGCCGAAGCAACAGAAAATGTTGCTTATTATTGCCATTTGATGGGATGCACACAGACGGCCTGATCAATCTGATGGGAAAGACACTTTTAAACTTTTGCTGAGTGAATGGCAAGGATCACTCACACATTATCCAAAGAAAGTAATGGACTTTTTTGGGAGCAAATAATATATATCCTTTTTTTCTATTTTGTATTTTATACAAAAATGAAAACCAAGTAAAGTTTCTAAAAACTAAAAAGTGGGTTAACTTATGCTGCAAAGAGCTGAAAGTGTCTTAAATGTTGTTTGTTTACACCGTTCTGTGACGCTGAAGGACTGACAGTCTCTTTAAGTGCGCTTGAATGCATGTGGCGCCCACACATGTTGCCATGCAAAACATTGCCAGTATTTTCAAGTCAAAAGACTCAAGTGCAAGTGAAGTCACAAGTCACTGAAGTTAAAGTCCATGTGGAGTCGAGCTGAAAGTAGTGTTTGACTTGGTCACATTGAGTCATGGGACTTGAGTCCACATCTTTGGTAAGCACTGCAGGTCTTCATACTTCAAGTCAATGCAAGCATTTGTTGTTTCCCTTGCAGAAAGTCCAAAAAAGGTGCTCATATATTGATAGATGAGTTATTGTTTTAAAATGAATAATTCAACCCTGGTGACCTAAAACAGACGTTTGGCCACATGCTTGCACACAGTGACAGTTAAGGATAAGCAGAGACTCATCGCGATCTCATCCTTTGTTTTACTGACGACATCCTGCTCCTCTTAACACAGTCTGATTTGCCAAATGGACTCGGTCCAACTGAACCTTCTGTCTGCAGCTGATGGGTGACTGTGACCCACTCAGTGTCCTGGTCTTTGAGCCACACTACCAGCCAAACAACAGACCAAAGGAATGAAAAGTCCATGCAGTCCTGCACAAACCGGATGTGTGAGGGAGAGAGAGCACAACATTAATAACATAAATTTGCGATTTTATGAGAACAACCTCTGGGTTTACATTGACTGGTCTACTAGTGGACAAATAAGGACACAGACTGCAGAAAATAAATCCTCCACTTGTTGTGGTTCTGTTCCCCTATGCAACAATATTTATCTATACCGTTAAATAGTAAGTAAGAAATAAATTATGTACTGCTGCGGTGAAATAACAGTTTGTTTGCCACAATGCAAGTCTTATCCTGACAGGGTTTGGCCCAACGCTCCTCCTCCATCTCTCATTTCCACCCTGAGTGACCATAATAACAACAAATAAAACCTGTTGATACAGGAATCTCTCCACAAAATTTGTTTTTCTAGATAGGACATTGTGGTCTTTCAGGGTTTATCATATCATCACGTTAGGTTTCAGTTACCTTTTCATTCAGCCGTGCGTAGAGACAGTCGTCTGAAGAAACTCCTCTCCATATTGGATGTGATACATTACAATAGATTTTATTTGAATTTCATAAGAATAGGAGGTGAACTCAGTTACAGCTGCCAGTGAGGAAGGCTGTAGCGAGGTACCCCTGGTGGCAAGCAGCCGGTCAGGAACCAGCACTGGTGGCGAGGTGGGACAAACTTCAGAGAAATTCTCCTGCATTGGCATACAGTATCTCCCTGTTCTGGAAAACATTTATGTCACACTGTGCCAACTCTGAAATAATCTGTGTGACAGCTTTTATGAAGACATTAAATAATGTTAAAATGCTGGCAGTAGTGGAAAATTTTAGTATTCTTTGCCAAAGCTGAGCCAACACTCTGTCAGGATAAGTTTTGACCATCAAGTGCTGCCACCAACTTCTTTTTATTGCACAGCTTTTGCCTTTACAGACCATAATCACACAGGCCATTAAATAAATTAGCCCACCTCGAGTTATAAATTGTCATTATTTTTACTGCAAAAAAAATATATTATTTCACTTGTTCATTCATTTCTCAGGGTTTAAGGCTTAAATTCAACTGGCTTTTGAAAAACTACTCATCGATCAAAGAACTAATGGGTGGGCAACAAGGAAATGCAATCACTGCACTTCTCTCAAAAAGCTGGAAGACATTCATGTGGTTCTCACTGAGGAAAACAGAGCAAATAATGCCTACAAAGATGCTGCAAATGCCCATGTGCATATACGATTTGCACACGTGGGAATGTTCAGATCACCAGAGGATATCGAATTCCAGGCTTTTTACTGGCCGATAATGAAGATCACGCGCAATGGGGGCCAAAAAGGAGACAGTAATCAAGCTCAAGAGCTCTTGGAAGTAATGGCTTGGCATTTTGAATTTCAGTTTCTTTTTTTCTCCACTGTCATGAGAAAAAAAAAGTTTGAGTTTTTATCCTGCTGTTTCTCTAAAATGACTTATCGGCCTTTGTTACTGATCCCGACTGAAAGCGCTGAAATTCAAAATGTCAAGGTTTCTCTTCAAGTTGTGATCACACGGACTTCAGAAAGAGCCATGATCCACTGCTCATTTGAATAGTTTCACACATGCTGCTCTGCTGTGGCTCCAAAATGGAAAGGATGGAAGGTGTGTGTGTGTGTGTGTGTGTGTGTGTGTGAATGATGATCAGTGCAGTTTTGCTAGCAAATCAGCAGCTATTGATTCATCTGATAAATAAAGCTGGCAAGTCGTGAGGAATATGTGTGTGTGTGTGTGTGTGTGTGTGTGTGTGTGTGTGTGTGTGTGTGTGTGTGTGTGTGTGTGTGTGTGTGTGCGTGTGTGAGAAGAAGCCCAGAAAGCGTTTCACAGTAGCTTGAAGCTGCAGTGATCCAGTAATGGGCTTGTGCTGCCTTGTTCCTCATTGATTGGGGCATTGGAGGGCTTGCCGATGGCTTATGAGCCATATCCTGCGGCCCCGACACTGGCATTTATGCTAGTCCATTAAACCTCCTAACACCTCAAAATGAACCCATATGGGGGACATCTCAATTATTAGATCATCAAGGTACTGGTTCCGCTTTTATGTTATTTGCTTTTTTAAATGCCTCGCCCCCATCACAAGGCTCTCGATGCCTCTCATGCAATTACAAAAACAACATGGTGTTGGGTTCAATTTGCTGGCATTATTAATTAGAAAATAAAATTAAATCTGGCCAGACCAGATGTCCTTCTGCTTAACAGAGCATCGTGTTGCATTAACTCCATGTTGTATGTTGGTCACAAACCACTGAACAATGCTGAAGCCGCAGCAGAAAACCTTTTTTCTGACTGATTTAATACATGGAGGGTCGTGAGCGTATCAGAACTGCACTATATCTGGGTTCACAGGTTGAGAGCTTGATTTACCAGCTCACCTCTATAAGAGACATTGCCTGGTGCATATTTTCATCTTACAGGAGTGTGAAATAAAGCAAATACAAACTTGCTTCAGCACCCCCTCCTGGAAAGGTTACAGACAGCCCTCACAAGAAAAATGACAGCATTAGTCCTTTGTTCAATTAGCTGTGACAATCTTTGTTTATGTTTCCTTGACAAGGAGCTCTAGTGGCCACGTGATTTATGACTCTCACCCGTTTGAAACAACGGCGGAAGTGCCGAGATATTTTAATAGCACCTCAAGAGTTCTTAGGGAGGAGATCAGGATGGACGAAAGGGCCAAAAAAGTGTGACTTTGACCCCAAGGAGACCTCTGCTCCTGGCCTGCCTCACACCGACAGTCAACACTGTTTGCTTTCAAGCATGACTGAAATCTTTCCTTAAGCATAAAAGTAGCAGTTGTTGCTCTTAAACTCAACCAAACCTTAACAACTGCAGAGCAAGAAACAGTTAAACACCACACTGACCGACACACTGGGAGGTTGGGACTGAGGAAGCAAGTGGAGTACATCACTGGTGAGCTTTGCTCAACTGGATTACCAAATCAAAATATTATTCGAACCTCAAACCGGGCAACAGAACTCAATCATATGTGATGTACTGCTTTTCTTTGGAAGAAAAATAGGAGCACTGAGGCTAAATTCACACAGGCTTAGTTTTTCGGGGGTTTTCTTTTTAGTTTTACCATCACATCAGTGGGGAATTTGGTTTCGCTTTGCATCTTGGTGTGTAAAAATTTGGAGAAAGGCCCACTGATCTGATCCACGTCTCTTCTCTGTGAGGTCACAGAAGTTCTAAGCAGTCGTGTATTATCATGCATTAAGAGCACACATGTTCACATTAGACTGCAGTCTGCTTTTTGCAGTCGCCTGCTCTAAGCCCTTTGATCCACACTGTGTTCAGCAAGCTTACACAGCACGCTGGAATTAAAGGAACATTCCGTGATCTCAAAGCAAACCGCATAAAGCATGCAAAGACATAAATTAACCTGTCAATTTATATGCAATCTAAAGTGTTGTCAAAACCAGTGACGGTTCGATATGCAACTGTTAACATTATATATTTAAAATTCTGACTTTAGTTAATTTTGCATTGTGAGAATATAACTAAGAAATATTCTGCATCTACATGTTCGCCATCCAGTCTTTAACTACTGCCCTTAAAGTCTTTAACTGCATGTGATCGTACGTGATTATTTGTGATGTTGAAAAACGACCTCCTCTCATTGTGTTTAGAGCGACTTCTTTTGCTCGTGTTGGCTTTCACCTTCATATCAGAGTACAAATGAACTCATGCTGGTTTGTGGTAATTTGTTGAAGCATTACCATGTGTCCATGTGCTTTTACATCAAAGCCAAATGCTTTTTATTAAAGCCATAATATTTAAGCTGCTCCTTTATCACTGATGCTGCTACCACCAACATTTCTCTTAAGCATTAATGCCCATCACTAGGAATTTGCATTTTTAAACATAACAGCAAAAAATGCCCTCAATTCAGCTTAGCTGTTCTTAGCTATCTGCCCCCCCTCTAAGACTGCACGATTTCAAGGCTGGGAGAGCAGTAAATGTGCACTGCTTTTGCTATTATAGTTTCAGAAAACAATCTGGGAGAAGTGGGCTGTGTCACACAGCCATCAGTCTCAAAGCCCACACAGTGTCATGAGGGAAGCCAGGTGAAGAATTACAACTGGAGCGCAGCAGAATGTCCCACCTGTTGGACACACTGAGGGAGGAAGACATCAACTGAAGTCATGTTTGTATTTCCTGAACCTGCAGTCAAAAATCAGTTGAATGTTTGTGCATCTGGTAGAAAGTGACTTTTATTCCCTCTGTGTTGTTAACTGGGGCTCAGTGGAATTAACCCGTCCTGTAGAAATGCATTTGGCAAAGTATTGTATTGCAGCCTCTGCATTAAATGCTGTTGGCCTGCGGACCAAAAGTGAAATTTTGGACACCAGTGAAAGACAAAAGTGAAAATCCTAGTCTTAAATTTAAGGTTAAACTTATTCCCTGAACATACTTGTGATCAGTGGACTCCGACAAACATTTTACTCCAAGTATGAATACGTTTCCTGATAAATGTGTAATTTTCTTGACTTTTAGCAAAGAACTGTTTTTTTTTAATTATTATTATTTCTGATTTAGAGCTTCAGAGCATCTTACTTGCTGATGTTTGATAAATGAGGGCCCAGACAGCTGGGTGACTGTCCTCTTCCTGTAAGCCACACTAAACAAGCCTTGACATTAAAAACACATGTTGGGTAAATGCCAATCACTTCAGACACCATAAATTAAAACGTACACAGAAGTGATGTGTTTGGCATTGCTTTCTAGGTAAGTGGCTCACATAAAGACTATTATTATTACGACCAAGCAGAAAGAACTTGAAATGCAAATTTATGCAAGGCATCAAACTCTTCCCTGGTGTACTTTTTAGTGATTCGGTTTTTAGATCACAGACACATTTCTGCTTCAGGCGGACGACAACGGGCTCCTGTTCTCCTTCCATGACGTCTTCCTTTTCAAGAATTAATGATCCCAATCTAGTCTGTGTGATTTGAATATCATGGGAGGCCTGGAGGAAAGAGGAGAGGATGTTGCATTGTTGTGATTCAGTGTGTCATCAGCGGTTTGGGATGAAGGTCGGCATCTACAACAATTAGTCATCGCACTCACCTTGCACACACACACACACACACACACACACACACACACACACACACACACACACACACACACACACAGACTGGTCTCAATAAACGTCAGCAACAACAGACCTACTGGTTGCTATGACGATGTCTTGAGCAGCTGAACACACTATGTGAATAACAATATGGCCGGGTGCTGCTGACTTCAGAGAGTGACCAACGCCAGCAGGCCTTTCCTCACCTCCTCAAATAATGACCGTGGGATTTTTACCCTCCACAGACACTTCCTCAGTTTGCAGATCAGGGAGGAGGAGCTGGCTGTGAATAGCACCCTCATTCTCAGTGCCACGACTGCATTTTGTGCCGTATGTCATCTTCATGGTCACAGATATGTACACGAACACTGAAAATGCAAACAAAGATTTCTTTTTGCCGGAGAAACTTCAGCCAATCCATGCGCCGCTGTGTCTTTGACAAACAGTGTTGTTATTTATCTGGAGCAATTCAAATTAGGGGTGTCACTGATGATGGGGTAATTTATCTCTCGAAAAACAAGACTAAACACACAATAAACAAAGATAAAGATGGATTTGGAGCAAAGTCACTGTCTCCATCCTTACACCATCTCCTGCACAGACTCGTGTGTGACGTGCACGTATCTGCTGCTGTGAAAGGGTCTGGCATTGCAAAATAACCTGGCTGTTTGTGCTGCAGTGAAATCTACAGCAAACAGAGCAGAAACCCTGCCCCATGTGAGCGCTGTTTAAATCAGCTCACAGAGTCTCCCTTTTGGAGCGTAGGCTTCAGGAATCTTCAAAAGCTGGGATGACAATTTGACTAAATTGCGGTAATTTAACCAGAAATCATGTAGATGTTTGCTTTACATGTTATTTAATTTTTTACTGTTGGTCACACTAACCATGAATCAACCACCACCAAACAGCAGTGTGAGGTCCACTGAGATGCTGCACATTTTGAAAGCTGGTCAGCAAGCAAACAACGATTTCATTAATTAACTGTTCAAGACAAGACTGCTCAAGACACCCATCACCACAACAATACGCATTTTATGTATCATGAAACTGACAAAAAAGAAACAAAAATACACAGGCTGCCCTCTGTGACGGTAAAGTCAACTTTTACCATTTTATTTATTCATGTTTTTTTTTTCTTTTGTTGGCCATTTGAAAAACTGCACCTGAAGGCACTTCAGCGCTGGCTTCACCACTCGGTTATTGGTATCATTTAATTATTCAGTACCAAGGATCAAAATCATGTTTAATACATTCTGACGAGCTAAAAATGAAACATTGAGGCAACGCTGGAAGGTAAAAGCCTCTGTGAAGAAATGCTGTTGGATTTTATTCGAAGGTAAAATGTTGAGAGTTCACCAACTTGTGAGAACGAGAACCTCTCAACTCACGACACGCCCCAACAGAGTTGTGATGAGCGTGACGCAGCATTTAGGTTAATAAGAAATCGCTCGCTTTTGAAAGGCCAAATCATGGTTTAGCTGAGATGAAGAAGACTTTAAAATAACTCAATAAGGGAGACAGTTTTTGCAGGTGGCAGCCCATCGGGTACTTCTATGAAAATGAAGGCCAATTTAAAGAGTTTGTACCTCTGTTTCCAATTTCAGGCCTATTTCTCTTTAATTAAAGCTGCGTAACTGAAAGAAGGTCAATTTCAAATTCACAAACAAATCCAGTAGCTAAAATATTTGTATGAGTGCAACCACAAACTGCTGCCTCTGATGATGATAGAGCGGTGCTGCACAACATAAGAACTGTTTCCCTCCGCAACAAAACCAGGCATGGCAAACTAACTGGAAAAAATGTTCCTGTGCAGCTCCCACTGTGCTTCCAACCATCCTTTTTATTAACGTGAAGTATTGTCGCAGTCTGGCACCAAAACGCCTCTCTGATCCAAAACTCCCCCAGAGAGAGGAAATGAGGGGCAGGGAAATGAAGAGGGGGAGAGAGAGAGGGGAAAAACAGCAAAAGAAAGAACAGAACAAAGTCAGAGTTAAAGTACAGAGAAAGGAGGTGAGAACAAAGACACAGAGAGAAAACAGCAATAGGAGGGAGAAGGGAGGGAATGCAAGGCGAAGCAATATACTGTATAAGAAAAGAGAATGACGATAAAAGAAAGGAAACGCAGGCTCAGGCGCTCAGATGTAGCTTTCCCTGAAGAAGAAGGATTTCAGAGTAGCCAAATTGGCACTTTTTTTTTTCCTTCTGACTTGTCACAGGTAACAGGGCTGTGCTGCTGAGCCCCGGCAATAAACCCACTGCATGCAGCATTTACAAATGCAATTCATTTACAAAGGAAGTCTGTCAAAGGAATAGGAGGAAGAATGCAAATTAGAGCATATCAGAGAGGAGCACGGCGCAGGAAGTAACATGAAAGGTATGTTTTCAGATGCTGTGCCGAAACCAGGAAACACAAGCTGAGCGGTAAATCAAGTGTGTGCCTAATAAGGTGCAAGGCCACGAAAGTCTCCACAGAAATACAAAGTCACTACATGTCACTCTCAAGATGTGCTCTTTAAACCCTGCATTCAAACACTTAATGACACTTTTCTTTTTGGTAGATTTGTTCCAGATTGTTTGTGTTTGCATCACGGGCCAAAGGACAGACATATTACAGCTGATGGTTACACAACATTTCACGAATTAACAGCTCACGGTGGTGTTGCGGCGAAAAGTGTGGCAGTGCACCCACAACAGGCAAAAATATGGACAATCTGCTTTGCGAATGTTTAAAGAGTGAGGAAAAACACTCATCAGGTAAGTTGGAAGGGAATCTTTAAAGCAATCGTGTCGTATCTCGGTCTGTCACAGTCAGATCCACATGGATTTTCTCTCCTTTTTCTTCGTCCAGAGCTGACAGAGTGTGAGCACAAAAACACTGGCAGTAAACCTACATGGAGCCTCGATGGCTTCAGCCGATGGAGAATGTGAACAAAAACCTTCACCAGAGGACGTGTGGGTCACTTCACAAAGCTCCATCCAAATTGTCTTTTTAAGAAACCCAAGATGGCGCCGCAGGTAACGTTAAAAAGTGTTTCCTTGTTTAATCTGTGGAGAACAGCTGTGCTATGATCAGATGTACAATGACCCTACATGACAGAACAATTAAGAGCCTGATTTGGCTTTCAAATGAAGTCTTACCAGTGTGATAGTGACACTTTGCGTTCATAACTGCTGTGTTTGCAGCACTCCTTTATTTCCTGGAACAACTTAGGTTATTTTTGATTGAAAGGGTTTTTTTGCATTACAAGCAAGATGCAGCAAGCAAGTTAAAATAAAGTGAAAATAAAGTTCAGTGACACACAAAACACAAATCTTGATAATGAGCAAAAACAATCTGGATAACGACGTATCCACTGCACAGCTCCCCATTTCTTCCACTATCTGAGGCTGAAGTGCTGGAGTCTTACTCAGACACATGCTTGTCATGGTTAAGCACTCACCTTGGAATGATATGCTCATGCATTTTGCTTTCCCAGACAATCCATCACTATTGCTTGAGGAAAATGTCAGAAGTGCTTGCTTAGGACAGGTAGGGGTTATTTGTGCACACTGCTGTCAAACAGCATCAAAGCACTCAGTGACCTTTGGAGAGTTCAAGAAGGATTTATATCTGCATGCAAAAATCAACCTTGGAAGAAAAATACGTCAAAGTGTTCTGCAGTGAACTGTCAGAGTACACGGAGGACACAAAAACAAAGCCTAAAAAGGAGACTGAAACATAAACAAAACTGGCGATCAATTTTTTCTGTTTGTGTGTTCTGTTTATGAGAAGAGAAGGCGCATCTACTGGGAGCGATTACTTATGATCGCTCACATGGGAAGCAGTGATAAACACAGTATTGCCTTTCCACCTACATACTGTAAATCAGATAAGCAGAATAAACAGTGTTCCCTGCAGAACTTAATTAATTCTTGTTCCAGGCCAAAAAAAAAACTCAGTTACCACAAACGCAATGAATCCCCTCATTCAGTGAACTGATCCTCGTTACAGTGGTGTCATACATTTTTCAAGGACACAAACCTGTCTTATCTTCAATATCTAATGCCTTCCTGCTCAAACAAAAGGGCACCAGAAACCGTTTGAGTTTAACGTCTGTAAGTCACTTCATATATCTACTCATATTTCATTAAAAAGGCTTTATGGTGGACCTGACGGAGAACCTGAAAGCATTACGCCACGACAGCAACTTCTCAGTCACAAGGCAGACTTAAAACTGGTGACTGAGACAATAAATCCAAGAGGAAACTTTACTGAGGCATTAAATCGAAAGAGAACTGAGGTAATTTTCTAACATACGATCTGACTTCTTTTGAGAATCAATGAAGCCTGTTGGTCATTAGAAAAAATGCACATTTTAAACACACTGCATTGGCTTCAGTGTTCACCACTTTTATAAGGTCTATTGGTTAGACCAAATTTATGGTCAAAGTTTGTAGTATGAAATTTTCCCTGTGGACAGTGTTTCTTTGCTGAGATATAGTGGACTTAACGTCTGTGTAATGCTTATAAGATTCTTGCTATAACCTACCTGTTTCATGTAAACCAACTGACAGCTTGAGGTGAATTGACAAATAAAGATTGCTGAGGCCTCATAAGCTTCAAAATAGGAAGTACGGAACAACAATTCTGGAGTTTTTGTTCTGTTTCTTAATGTGTAGTTTGTGGTCATTTCATACCACCTTTAAGGTACGCATGATGTGACAAATCCAAAGCTGTCCTTGAACATTCTTCATTTTCAGTCTAAGCATGGGATTTTGAACTTCAAAAATTAAAAACAAAAGAGAAAACTTTGCTCGTAAGAAACTTCTCAAGAATGCTTAGCCAGTGTCCCAGACAAAGTCATTTCAAAACCAATTCCAATCAAACTGACCCTTTCAAAGTTCAGGTGAAATGAAAATAAGTGAGCCAAAAACAGCAGAGCAAATTGCCCGGGATTTGGTCTGGTGGGTTTGAATCCCTTCAGTCGCAACTCTCGGATCAGCAGCACAGCAGCCCTCAGCATACACATCAAACAATCATCTGATGATGATATTCCATTCCCATTTGGTGTCTAACGATGGAAACATGCACATACAGATACAGAGCGATGCACTGAAGTCAATGTGCACACACAGCCTGATTACACCCAGGGATGATCTGTGATTGAATGATTCATACAGCTCCACCCCACTCTGGTGTGCAACAAGGCAAAAGATGTCTGATAACTCAATCCAGTTGAACGCCAGCCATGCCCCACAGCCACACTGCCAAAATGAAACGCTTCATTCCTCCGTGAGCACTAAAGGTGAACTCAGAAAACCCATGGCACGTGATCAGAATGCACAGAAAGCCTTAAAAATCTACTGCTGTCACTAAAAAAAACAACAACAAATGTCAAAGAGATCTAGGGATTCGCTTATTTCAGCTAGATCTTTGGTCATTGTGGAGTAATCGCCTTCAGGGACCAGCGTGTAAGACTTAGTGGCATCTGGTGGTGAGGCTGCAGACTGCAACCAACTAAAAACACCCTTCCGCTCAAAGCCTGGTCTCTCCAAACGCCAGATGAATAACACGCTGTTTTCTTAAGTCATTCCACATGGTTTGAAAATGCATTCTTTGCTTTTCATTGAATGTCGCCTAAATTTACGTTTTCTCTTGTCATTTTAGCCACGAATGCATCCACACAGAGAAGGCCGGGATGGTTGACGGGTCAAACAAACACAGAATTTGTCGAGGAGGCCAGTGTTTGAAATGGCTCACTACACCCGACACAATCATAGAACTGGATGAAACTAACATCATAGTTTTGTTGTTCTTTGAGCCTTCTGTTCAAGCTTCAGAACCCGATGGCTGACCTTACAGACAACAAAAAAAGAAATCATTAACCAGTGCAGTGCATGTTGACAGCTATGGTAGAAAGGATGACCTTTAGATGATGTAAAATCATAACAAATGTCCTATTGACTGGCGATTCGATCCTGCTTTTGACCTGGTTAACCCCAGTCTCCAGTAAACCCAGCTTTGAAGCCCCGCTGCTCTTACATTCCACTCAGAATAATGAAACAATTGGATGGGCTGAGGCAGCGTCAGACGAAGGGGGGCCTCCTCATTAGAAAAAGCCCTTTATTCATTCTTATTGAATTACAGACATCTTTTATGCTGCTTTCTTCCTCCAGTCCGTCTTCTAATGTATTCACCATAGCCTCTCACTGGGTAGAAACCTTGCGAAGTCACCAGGTGGTGGGAGAGCTGCAGTCAATAGATACGAGTGTAGACTATGTGTCACCGCGCGAATTACGAGAACCATGAAGGACATCCTGAGACATCATGTGACATCACTGTTATGCACATGAGGCAGAGCTCAAGTCATTCATTCAGCATGTTTCGAGCAACACACTGTAACTGTGAAAGTTTTATTTCTCTTGTTCTAGATTGTTTTGCAAGGCCAGAACGAAAATTTTTTCTAATTAAGGTTGCATCAGGGAGCTTCAAAATGATGAATTCAAAGAGAAGCGTTCTGCGGTTCACTGAGAGGCAGAAGCAAACCTTATGATTATATTGCACACATGCATTCATATGAAATGTTAAATGCAGATTCTGATGAAAGATGTGCATTAAATTCCAAGTAACGCAGCGTGGTTTTCCTCTACACCGAGAGGAGAAAATCCCAAATTGTCTGGATGAAAGATGACTGTCAAACCAAGTAAAATCAACTTCCAAGCAAGGGGAGAAAAGCCTTCTTCTTCTTCTCTCTTTTTCCTCCAGATTGGGTATAAAACGTTTGCTTCCATGAAGTGTATAAAACTGAGGGTCATTCTTGCATTTGTTCAGACTGAAAAAGTTTGTCCTTTATTAGCTGTGCAGTTGATCCATTGTCCATGTCTCCTTGATGAAGACCAGAAGGGTTCTTGTCTTTTATACCATCATTTTCATAATTAGAGAAACTCTGAAAGAAGGACATCAAAAGAAGACAGTCCCCTGATGTTGGTGAAGCCAGAAAGCATTCATTTAGAGTCTGGATGGGATGAGGAAAATTTGCTTCTTTTGTCCCAACACTTCATTTGCTATCATAAATAAGAAGGAAAAGCAGTATGTCCTTATGAAGATAGAAAACCTCAAGAAGATGGTAAATGTTGGACATTTTTGTTTGGAAAAATGAAAACTGGAATGATGAATTCATCATCAAAACAGCTGGCAAATAATTTTACTTCAATCAACTTGTTTATGCTGGAATTGAAGTCAGTAACTCAGACCTGCACCAGGATAAGAAAGTGAAGTACGTACATTTTTCTCATCCTGTAAATTTTTGTGGTACAAACTCTTCACTAAAACTGTGTAAAGAGGAAAGATCTTATTTTTGTCTATGAATACCATCCATGTACCTCTTGCGTCACATCATGTCACATTTAAACAGAGGCAGCCATCTGTCTGGCACCTTGGATGAATCCCAGCAGGTGAAAGACTTGAATACTTGCAAGTGATAGCCATGAAATGCCATCCTGTTCCACTCCTTCCACTGTGACACGAATCTGGCATTAATTCAACCGCTCTCCTCCCCTCATTACCAAATCTGTATTAGCTGGTCTTAGGACTGCATTTCTATCTTATCCTCTGAGCCTCTGTGGCTTCAGAACAGTTTGCCACAAAAGATACGGCTACAGACTTTTAATATTTGCAGTAAGTTCCCCTCAGCCCTCTTGGACAGCTGTGAAATATATTCAGAAGAACGAAGACAGGGGCAGAGACAGGGAGACAGACAGAGAGAGAGAGAGTGTACTATTCATCCATGTCAAACAGAATCCAGCCTATTGTTTCTGCAAGAGCGCAGGAGGACGGGAGGAGGGATATTTGCATTTAACATGTCCTCTAACCTGCTCTCTCCATGCTCACCTTCTCTCTCATCTCCTCCCAGACAGAGCAGTACAACCCTGTAAGTCACCAGCAAGGCTCTCAAATACACTGCAGCAAACACACACACACACACACACACACACACACACACACACACACACACACACACACCACTGTTCTGCACTCAAATATTAGAATTGTTAAAAAGGCATGTTGTTTGCCTACTAGGGAGACTCATTAAACCAGAACACTATGTGATTATCTCTATGATGATTCTGAAATACTGGAGATATCAAAATAACAGAAGCGAAAGAAAAATGTGGGATTGTTCCTGAGAATGTGGCTAAGATGGAGGTGGATGGTGTAATGCAATATGCTCCAGCTTAGCTGCCCAGTCTGTGCTGCAATATTATTAAAGTGACAGCAGCCTTGCCCTGACTGAACTATGAGTTGTTAGACTGGAGACAATGAATCCTTACTTGCCTTCAGCCAACAGCAAACCTAACCTGAATTTCAATCTAACCTTTTGAGAATTAGAAAGGAGGACAAACAACTAGGTCATGGGAGGCCATATGTGCACTCACACTTGCATCTCTTTCAATCCAGCACTTCTCCATGACCATGCTCTCACCAAATCAACTTGAAAACCGCAATCGGAAAATAAACCTGATGCGGACTCTAGTCTTAAGTCTTATTTTGATTCATTTTAACTGTGATCATAACCTTAACACACAGTTACAGCACACCAGGGCCCATTTAAGAGCCCTAAAATGGTAAAAACTCCAGCAGTTACATCCTTGTACAGCTGCAATCTTAATAGAAAATGGGTTTTCAGGGCCTATGGAATAAGTACGCTGCAGGTTGGACTATTCTATCCAACTACTAGATGACTTTCCTCATCTGTCCACGGGTTTTTAATGTTCTGTACAAATCAGTATATAAATACATGGAGGAAAATGTAGATGTGCCACGGATTTAAGAATCACATCAACAGACTATACTGAGCCTCTGCACTGTCAGAAAACTGTAATTTCAAGGTTTAACAAAAAAAAAAGATTGATTTTACACCTGGCGTATATTCACCTCAGAAAGTGATGTAAGCACACCGTTTATCTGATTCCTAAATCTGAATTATGATGTTTATTGACAAGAGATTCTCTGTTTTCTCAGCTACGAGAAATAACGAAGAAATAAGATACGATTTTTGACGTGTCAGCCTGGTTCAAAGGTGGTGAATTGAGCTGCAAGCACAGATTAAATAGAAAAGACTGTGCATTTTTAAAACCCCATTTTATACTTTTCATAGGAACATCAAAGAAAGACAGTCTGAGACATCTCCTGTGACCTGACAGCCTTAACCCAATGACAGACATTCAAGGGTAAATACACATTACTGCCACCACAGAATAAACAGGCTTTCCACCATTAGTTTGGGAGAAAACAGAGCTCCATGCAGGCACTGCTAACCAGATAAAGAATATAAAAACATCTGCTCTCCACTTCCACAGTCAAATAGTGGCATTCTGTGGAGGATGAGACAAGTAGATGAAAAAATAGAGGATTTCTCCTGTCTGCTCAAAATGATGTAGCAGAAGCTAAACTAGGACTCCTTTGAAAATGATAAATTCCCAGAGCCAGCGGGATGAGGATGCTGAAGGTACAACGTTCTTGTAAGGCTGAGCCGAGGAGTGAAAAAGCTCCTCTCTGGACTCGTGTGAGGAGGTTCACAGGCGGATTCGGGAAGAGAGACAATGAACCTTTTCTCAGCTGATAGGCATTTTAAAATTCACTGAACTCATCACTGCCAGTACAGTATGTACAACAGACTTTGAGTGATTTTTAAGGACATCTTGGAGCAATGAATGCTGAGCGTCAGGACTGTGGTTTATGTAGAGTTCTGGCTTTTTCTCTTTCGTAACAGTTTGCTCAAGGAAATGACTTCCTGGAACTTCATAAAACAAGATTCTCAGGGGGCATAATGAAAAAGTTCTCTTACCTTAATGGGATAGATGAGGCCATTCAGGGTCACCATGTGGGAGAAGGGGAGAAAAAAAAAGAAAATAAATTAGTGAAAATTACATTCTTTTCATACCCATAGATTAGGCAGTGGGAGAGCTCTAATCAAAGTGATTTAGGTTGAAATCAGCAATGTTATGCCTGCATGTGTGGACATTAAATGACACAGTACTGGGAAAATGGGTCGAATGTAAGTAATTGGTTCAGGCCAACGCTTTCCCGAGCAAAGGAAAAAGACTTTTCTTTAAAGATTTATGGTGTCTGCTGAACGCAATTTTAAGTTTCTGAACCAAAGATAGGAACAGTTCTTGTAAAATGAAATGTCAAGTGGAGAACTTCATTTCTACACAATAATCGAACAAGCTGTTACTTTTTAAAACTTATTCTCGTACCAGTACTTCTGATATATGAGCAAGGAATGAATCAGGTACAACAATTTTATCCCACGTAGTTGTCACAGTGGAAGACCAATTCTGCATCATGAGACCTCACAAATGACAAAGCCATGCAAGATTTGGTGTTTCTTCCCTTTGGTCTTCTAGACTGATAGCCACAACATGCCTCATGATGCTTTAGAAGGAATATTTGTTGACCTTCCTTATCATAGATGCCAGTCTCAGATCCCTGCTATCCAATGCACCTTTGCAGTGACTTCATGCAGGTCATGTAAGACCACAACATGTCAAATAGAGCACAGAATTGGCATTATCATGCCAAAACATGACCAACATAAATAATAAGGTGTCAGACCACAACAGAATATAGATTGAGCACCCTGGGTTTCATGAACTGCAGCACTGCCCTGTTGAGTCTACTGGCTACTGATTTCCTTTAGCCTTTGGGTGCCATGCTGGCTGGAACCATTCATCACCATTAGCCAAAGCATGAGGCTGTCCCATAGCTCATACAACAGCACACACTCAGACAGAAACAGAAGTTGGCCGAGTTCCTACACACAAAGGTACATCTCGTGAAAGCTCGAGGTGAGCTATATAAACAATGTGAAAAGGCCATACTGATTGTAGATGTTGTAGCCCATTAACTGCAAATTACATGTACACTAAATTCCAGCTGAGTATTTTCCAACACATCTTGACTTTTGTTTTTTTCAGATCAATTTCTTACTTTCCTGGCATCTTTCCCAGGGTTTGTTTCTTTCAGCTGCAAAAGTTAACTTTGCAGCTACTTGAAGCTTATTGTCCTTATTGTTATTATTGTAAGATACAGCGCTGTCAGAAAAAGCCTTTAAAACGTTGCCTGCTCAGTTACAATGAAGATCTCTGACATCACTGACTCCTCACTGCAACACATTTCTGTGGCTGTGTTTGACATGACTGTAAAGCAATTCTTTCTTGTGATTGCATTACCATAAAAAAGAAAATAAATAATCCACAGTGACAGATTAACAAGAATCACAAACAAGTATCACAGTTGTTTGTGTAGCATTGTAGAGTAACTGAAAGAAACCGACTGTTAAACAAACTGATGGCATGATTTGTTAAATAGTGAGCAGGAATGTAATGAAAAAGTTCCAAAAAATTTGCTCAGTGCACCTTTAAAAATTCAAATGGATTCCCTGTTAATAAAACTGAATCTGGTGGATGCCTTGAAATGCATTCAATGCGACTTTGTAACACCACCGTGGTTCATCAATAAATCTTAAAAGCAATTTGCATCTGTCAGCCCCTGCCTCTATCCCTGACAGTTGTGCTTTTTATAGGGTAATCATAAATCAGAGGGGTCTGGCTACTGAAAAGGAGGGACATACTATGCAAATGAGTCCTTTAGACTTTCCAATGCACAATGGCAGCAAAAAAGATGGCACTCAGAAACGTTTCTTCTGCATGGTTGCAGAGGCGCACATGGCCAAGTGGAAGGAGGCTGAATGGGTGGATCAGTGGGTGGTGGTGGCCAACACTAAACACTAATAGATGTAGCATTCGCATTTACAGATTTTATCAACCCCCAGGTCAGACCTAACCCAAATAAATGAAGGAATATATTTTCTTGTCTTGAACCTGTAATCAGCAAAAAGTGATCAAAGTCACATTTGCTTATTGTACAGTAGATCAAAATACGGCCACCTATCGATCATTAAAGGCAAGTGAGAGGCACCTTAATGACATGAGAGTTTCCAAAGCAAATACAAATGAGCATGTACAAACAAGGTTTTCCAAACAAGTTTACAAAGTGAAATGAGAGGAACAAATCCAGTACAATAACATTCAGCTTTAAGAGAGGGGGGCTGTGCTGCTCAGCGAAAGGGAATTAACAACATTTGCTGGGATTATAATTATAATAACAAAAATAAAATAATGATTCAATAAGCTTTACAGTCTTTTCAACACTTCAGTGACCAGAAGTATTATTAAGTACGGAATCTACCCACCACACAGAACAACAAGTACTCAGACCCATTAAGACCAAATCAGTAACATTCAGAAAACAACACAAACCAGTGAAGTCACCACAATGACGGCAATGGAAGCGTGTAACAAGACTAAAGTCAGAAAACTTCACTGCAGCTCATTTTTCATGTTGAGAATATAAGAATGAGAAGATAAAGTTCATTCTCAGGTAGAAAATAAAGGACACAGGATCATTAAACCCAAAGGTGTAATTAGGGACATGGAGGCGTCCAGCAAAATTTATGATTAGATCAATTATTAGATAAGCAGAGATGACATTTTGTCATGCGGGCTGTGCTAGAAGAAGGTATAAATGGGCAGCGTAAACGAGGCCTGGTGGACTTTTAACTTCTCAGAGATTTTGGTGTGATGTGTTAACTAAAAGAAGTGGCAGTGGGTCATTCAAGTCTCAAAGATTCATCTCCTTCAGAAATTTATAATGGAAATTAGATAGATGTTTTTTGAAATACCTCGTCATTATTCAGACTGTTGGACAAAGGGACATCCTGATCCATTAGTGACAAAATGTCAGGGGTCTCTACAATCTATAGAATATATTCTCTGTGGAAAATCAGTGTCCATACCAAATTATATTTGGTCATTTGAGCTGCTGAGATAGTTTGCCCTGGACAGAAAGGCTGACGGCTGCACCACTGATGGGATGAAAACCTTTTAATTTGAAAGGATAAACAAACTTAATCCACCAAATAAATTTAAAGCATCCCATAAAAATTGCTGTATTTCCACTGAACACAAGCTTGAAACAGAGAGGGAATCTCAACCAGAAAGGACAGAGAAGGAACAAGAACAACTGGCATCATAATTGCAAAGAAAGAGTTTGGGCTGGTAGTGGACAAAGCTCTCATGCAAAGCAAAGCTGTCTTTGTTCAGGTCGGCTCTGGGGTCATCTGCTTCATCTGTTGTTTTTGATGTGAGGAATGCAGGGGCTGAAACCATTTAATATCCTCTGAATGTACGGGGTGTTGCAAATATTATGGTAAACGATGGTAACTTTGAAGTGGGCTATTGATTTTGCCTAATATCTCCAGTGAATGTCAGGAGGGTTATGGGGATTGTGGGGTGTATGAAGTCTGGCTGGCTCGCTGTGTTCTGTGCGGTCGGTTCTGCAGAGAAACACACCCCTGTGGATTTTTGGAATTAGATTAGGAATGTGGTGCGAGGTAGCAGGGTTCAGGGGTTCAATTGCTGTCTTTTAACATCAAAGTGATCTCTGGTGTTCAGATTTAAATACTTAAGATATAAACCAGCACATACTGGCCGAGTATGGAACAGATTTGAGTCGGGGCGTACGTTTTATGAGAAAAACTGCTTCAGTGGGTGCAGCATTGTTTAAGGTAGCACCACCTTCTCAGCACAAAAGTTTATTTTTGTCTCCTTTCTAAGTTTGGGTTATAATTCTGATGGTTAATGAAAACATTTTGACCAGCAATTTAATTTCTGATAAGTGAACAGAAGTGAGAGAGGGCAAGAAACAGATGAGAAGCTCGGAGGGGCTGAAAACAAACACCCATTTAATTTGTAAGAGAAGATGAAGTAAAATTATTTTGCAAACAGAGTGGACAGAAAAGCAATCACAGCAGAGGATTCTCCAATATGTAATAATATAATAATCATCTGAATTTATGACAGTATCTGTACTGGAGAAGAAACCATTAAAAGGCTGAATGACCTGTCATGAACTACATAAGTAACATATGAGAGTAGAACACTAATACATATCACTGAGGTGGTTCTGTTTACTGCGGCTTTTGTATTTGTATTTGATGCACAACTACTTTTTAACTGTAACAATATATGTGCTTGATTTTGTTTAGAAGTAATTTCTTTTACATGTTTATTTATCTGTTTGTTTTTGCTTCTTGTTTAAATATTTTTTTAAAACAGCAATTTTAAAATGTTCTCAATGTCTCATTCTCAGTGTATCTCTATGTCCCTGTACAGCACTCTGAATCGCCTTGTGTCTGAGTGGTGCTGTATAAATAAACCCTCCTCCTTTGTCCACAGACGCTGCAGGTTCAGGGCCTGCAGTGAAGAACAGAAACACCTGCACTGCATATGCCTCAGTCTGCAAAACTGCAAATTCCCTACGTGATCAGGAGGATTGTGAGCGCGGTGGCTGTGCACATCTGTTGAGTTGCACAAGTTCTTTCGAGACACGATTCTCTTCGATTGCATGATCTTCATGATGTCCATCCAATCAGCACAGTTAAGCCCAAAAAGGGGCCAGGTCTCATCACTTTCAAAGTAATATTACCTCTAAGATGAGTCATTCTTCAGCCGATGTCGCTTCTGAACACGGTTCATCGGTTTGATAAACCGCGTTAAAGAATTTCCCCTCGGGGATAAATAAAGGAATTCTGATTCTGATAAGCTCCATGAGAGAACTTTCTGTAAGCAAAACACTTCTGTGCACTTGTACATTTAATAAAACCATCAATAACTGAAAGCAATGGTGTCATAGTGTTTGATCCATATATACCTGTACAGGTACATTATGTGGTGTTAGTATAAACATTCATAACAATACTGAAGAGGTCAAGAAATCTAAAACTAGTGCAAGCTGATTTTGTTTGTGTTTCAAAGGCAAGTGAGGTTTATATATTTTTAAGACACGTATCAAGTGACTTATTTTTACCATCCTAATTTGCCAGGTAGCACCACTCGTGCAGCAATAGCACTGCAAAAAGGAAAACTGCCAGTTCCCACTGTAGTTGGCAATTCAGTCATGCAGCCTCATCAGTCATGTGGTCTCTTGTGCCAACTTAATCACCCATTAACCAGGGAGAAGCGAACTGTGGACAAACAGCATCAATTCCACAGAGTGAACCCAATGAACCTCAACATCATGACTTAGTCATCCAGAACTGCCTTGTCAGTGCGAATGGATCAACTGGATCTCGGAGACAGGTCGACATGCTGATGGCTAGCGATGAGCTGTTTGCTCAGTATGTTGAAATATTGCAGCCGACAAGAAATTCTTATTCGCCTGGTGCACATTTTTCCTCGGGGGAGGTAAGCTAATCTTCAGGAGGACGCTTGTGATTGGCCAAGCGTAGGTAGGACTCTCCTGTAAGTGCCGTCTACAAATACAGCTTGTTTGTCTACTGTACAGCGAGGCTGCATTACAGAGCTGCTGCCAGCTTTACTGATTGAAATGCCGTAGACCTTCTCCTATTTGCACAAATTAACATCTGCTATAGACACTGGTGGTAAGTGCTCTGCCCACAGGGAGAGATAAATGGAAATTTAGAGGTTGGTAAACACAAATATGCTCCATGATGTTACATGGTTTGCAGTTTCCCGTTTCCAGTTTGTACTTTCAGTCTGTGCGTTAAGTTAGAATAAATATTTATATCTGTATTGCACTTAAAAAGCAAACATATCTCATCCGTCATCCGTTTCTGAGAAACATCTTTTGATGTCTCTCTGATTTTCAGCTGTCCAAAGGTCTCCGTCACACCAGAATGTGAAAACAGTGAAATCTTCTGGACAGGATGCAAATCATTCCAGTGCAATCACTTACGGATAATTTAAGTTTGTGCAGTGCTTATGTGAGTAGATGGCAAATTAAAGTCAAGTTTTATTTATATCGCCCAAAAGCACAAATTACAATGCCTCTGTGGGCTTCACAATCTGTAATGAACAACACTGTCTGTCCTTAGACTCTTGAGCGGAATCCCTCTATCTGGACCAACAGAAAGAACATGCCATCCAAATCATAGAAACATATGAAAAAACTGACCAGGAACAAAACCAAAATTCAGGGAGCTTCCATAGTAGCTGTTTCACCATCCAATTTTAGATCTTCCTAAGCCCCGTAATTGATTTTTCCATGAATAAACAAAACAAAACATACAGCTAACCTAAGCCACTGCATGACGTATGACCGCATGATGCACAAGCACTCACTACAACAACGAGATTACTGCAACACCTATGTTGTGAAGATGAGCATATGAATGTCACTGTAGACAATTTTATTAAAGAGGCTCATTATGAAACACGAGCCCAGACCTGGCTGCTTATTTCTGCCTTTGTGCTGTATCTCCACGTGTTGTCCCTTCAGTTCAACACACAAACTTGATGGAAAGGTCGCTTTACACCCAATTAACTGTGATGTTTAGAATTATGATCGCTGATGACAGTTAACATGAGTTCCACAGGGCCACAAGGTAATCAGCAATAGGTCATCCATTAGGGAATATACCCATCCAGTAGCAGGGGGTAACTCAAGAATAGTTGGGCTCTTAATTATGTATATCAAATGCACAAACACACAACAGACTATGGGAAAACACAGGCAATAATCAACCATAAGTGTTTATTTACCTCTCGAGTGTAACACAAAAGGAGGAACAAAAACAAAAAGATGTGACTGCCATTTTAAACATGGCTGTGAAAAATTTGGTATAGGCTGTGCCATCCCTGTGTTGATTCCCTTCACCACCTGCTACAGGAAGATAAATTTCACAACCAATGAACAGCCACTTAGGTTCGCAATGCTGTAGAGGATGAAAGCAATGATGTATTTGTACTAAGACACAGAGAATAAAACTCCCAGCACTGGCAAGCACAGTTCACCCCAGAAGAGATGAATTCGAGGCTCACTAAGGAAAAAAAAAAAAAAAAAAAAGGCAAGGTTTTCTTTGGAGCTAAATTTTCTTGGAGTTGAAGCCTCAACACTGGCACAGCCGTGCACTGGTGTAGCAGTTGGATGTTCTGGGTATTCAATGTTGGCTGTTATTCTGTGTTTTTCAGCATACCCTGCTGATTTGGGACCAGTGCCCAAAAGCCTTGAGTTCATCCCAGCTTAAAGGTCTCTGAATTGAAGCGTGCTAACATCCTGGTTGCACTCTGTACTCTGCACGGTGAGGCATGAGAAATCACATAAGAAATCTCGTGTCTCGACTGTGTTTTGCCTCTTCATTCATTCTGCACAGCTGTTCAGGCGGACAAGCCCTCACAGAGGGAAGTACTGACCAACACAAATGAATCCACTCCAGCTTAAACTGTCAGAAAAAAAATGAACCTTTCCAGCTTTTTGACAGGTTTGCCACAGCTTTGGATTCCCAGAAGAATGTCCTCCTACAGGTATGTCTTCCTCTGCCCTATTCCAACAACCTGATTGTTCATGTGCTTCTGCACTGCCCCTGTGGCTTTACTTCCAAGCTTAGCTGTGGCCCAAAAGTCACCACCCAACAACTGAAACCTTAAGGGCAATTAAGAGCAAGATAGATTCCCATGGCAAACACATGTTCACCCAGTCACAAAACCAATTTATCTAGTGTGGCAGCCCACCAACCAACGACTACATTTGCCCTTCCCCCAGTGACAGACAGGGATTTGTGTGGTACAAGCTCGCCAATCATTCTGTGTGGGCCATACATGCTCAGTGATGTGACATAAAGCCACATAGTTGAGTTCCTCTAACAAATAATGAGGCAGTTAATTTGGGTGGCATTGGAGGGTAGTGGCCCAATTTTGAGCACACTGTACTTTAAATTCATTGTTAAAGACCATTTGTCAAAGATCAAAGAGGGCTTTACCCCTTTTGTTTAGCTTAGCACAAATACTTTAATTTCACTAGAAATAGCACAGAGGAGATAAAGCTACCCAGTATTTTGTGTGTGTGTGTGTGTGTGTGTCTCTCTCTCTCTTTCGTATATTGTTAGTCATCTCATCTCCCCATCTCCCTCATATTCATCCTGGGACCCCTATTGGTCCTGGATTATAGGTTGGAAAAAAAAAATGATACAAAGGCTGTTTTAGAGGCATGCAAAGGTAAAATTCCACGTGAGCCTTAATGCTTAATTTCTGTAAGCCTTCACAGCAAAATTCTCAGAGTTAATTTTCTAGTGTTAAGCAAAAGTGTTAAAATACAGATTTGAAATGACACTGTTAAAAGTTAATTTAACAGCAAAGGAGCCGTAGGAGAGTTGGAGTCTTTGGGTGGCGTTTGGGACTCAACTCAGCATAATGTTAGAAATGACTCTCTTGGAGTTGACTGAACACTATAAAATTTGCAGGGTTTTTTTGTTGTTTGTGTTCTTTAACAATTATTTCTATGAGATGTTGATGTATGAGATACATTGTTGTTTCCAACAGTCCATACTAATCTATGAGTCCATCAAAAAAATGTTTGGAAATTTTAGAAAACGCACCTGAACTGCCTGTGCAACAGTGAGGTTGTAAAACAGACTGAACTGTACACCAACTTAAACAATTTGACTTTGCCTCTACGGCCCCTGTGAGAAAGAAGACATTAGCAACATGGTTCTTCTGTGGGTCTAAATGGTTGGTGCTAAATGTACCATAGGTCAAAGGTGAGTTGACAATTGGCTCCATTGTCTTGCCTCTGAAATGACCACTTTCCCAGAGATTGTTGGCGCCCTTCAGCTCTGCAGGTTTCCACACTGACCTCCACACAACCTCTCATCATAGGGAGCTCATAGGGAGCTTCAACATTGCTGCCTCTTAATTCTATGCCAACTAGACAAAAGTGAATGAGGGGAGTTTCAGAGCATGGGAAGCTTCCACATGGTGTTTGACAACGCTCTGTCAGAAAAATTTGTCAGGACAATGAGGTTAAGTGTGACAAGTGCTATCGGCCATGGAAACTTTGTTCGCTTCTCGGATGTCTTGATTTGTTATTGTTTCATAACGCCTTCAAGAAGGGGAAGACTTTGAAATCGTGCCTCAGGGAGTCTTCTCTAACAGAGAACTCTCCTCTTAGAAGTCGACATGGAGATTATGGTTACATAGCTGCGACTTGGTCTTAAAATCTATTTCTTAACTAAACAGTTTAAGATAACACACAGCGTAAGGCACCGATTTTCAACATGAATAATTCAAGAGGCAGACTCCCCTGTGTATGGAAGCTAAAAATATTCCAGTTTCCTAAAAGATTTCCAGATGGAAAATCAATGATCCAGTTCAGCAGGAATGAGCCACTGTGACTCTTTTTTTCTTAATAATATGAACACATCTTCTGCAGTACATTAAAATCCCAATTAGATCTTGTGTGGCTAACACATATATTCCAGATGACACTCCAGAATTGTTAACGCTGTCTAGACAGAGGTCAGGAAGCAACCAATAACTTTCCAAGTGGCTCCAACGGAGCGAGACCCAACCCCCTCCCCATGTCTTTTTCCATCCTTAAATTTAGTGATATTTTCCTTTTCTTTGCATGGCCAAACCCCATAAAGTCGATGCTACATACCAGTTATCTGTCTGCCCTGCATGCGGGCAAAGGAAAGGTCTGAGAAATTCAATGCCCCATGAATAGTTTATCAGTCTGAGAATCTGTGGCTCCAAACAAATCAGAAAAGGTCAAAAGGGCAAAGCTGCATATGAAAGGATGCTTAGTTGGCTTCTCTGTCCTGATATTTGCTGACAGGGCAGAGTTCTTTGGATTTTAAATGAAAAGTTAAAAGTATGGTTTCTTAGTTGACCCTTTCAGTGGTTAGACAATCGTCCGGTTAGGGGAGAACACAAACGCTAAAATGGCTAGAAAAACTTTCAGTAATAAACACTCATCACAGACTGACTAACCTGTCTGATCAAATGGCTGGTCTTGTTTCGTTTCTGATAGAAATAATTGTCATGAATAAATAAACAAATAAATAAGCATGTAATAAATCAAAATTATGTTTATCTCTGTATTCTTACAGTGACTTCAAAGAAAATTTGCGAGTTAGTGTGGAAGAGTCTGCCTGTCTGAATAATAGGCAGGGATGAATGCTGTCTGCGCATGGCTGACTAAGTGACAGTCGGCTACAACGCTGCACAGCACATGGAAATTGGTAGCAAGCATTGCTGCATGAAGTCAGCTTCCCTCCCCCATGTTCACCCCAACTCTCAGCACAGTCTACAGGTCTGGTGGAGCAGACATATATTTCATTCCTATTGTGTCATCTGTTACACTCTTCACACAATGAATTCTCTCGGGCGTTTCATGCCCCAGGACTCTGTCATGCACAATATAACAACCACGACTGTTGGGGTCTGCTAAACGAATGACATCTTTCAAGATCCTCTTAAGTGTACACAGCTGCATAGATGTGCAGGAGGGCGCGGAAAATGTAAAATATCTTAGCAAACAATACCCTATTCTTGGAATCCAAATGGGAGTCTGTATTTTATTCCGACCACTGCTGGAAAGCAGCGGGTTCAGCGTGAGCAGACGGCGACTACAGTATAGAAGTGTGTACATCAAAGTCAGGGGTCCATAATCTTTTCATCAAGGCGAGCTGGTACTGAGTGTGGTCACAGCTGGTCTCCATAGAAGAGAGCTGTCGGGCCCACAATACACAAGCAGAGCGAAGGCATTTTTATTCAGCAGCCTTGTGCTGCTCTGTGGATTTTGCATTCCAGTTGGTGCTGCTTTTTCAGTATACACAGAAATCATTACAATGTGCATAATCATGCTCCTCGCAACAACAACAAAAGCCCATGGATGCATATGTTAATACAGTATATCTGTTTATTTGTTCAGCTAAGGCCAGTGAGTCAGGCTGGAAAGCTTTTTTACACTCAAATGAAAGTGTTACAAGACACCACACACACACACACACACACTTACCCCTGAGGCCCAAAAATAGTCACAACCCTAGACGTTTCAGTATTATGTCACTTTCAGGGATGCCAGATTTGACAATGGCTAAACAAAGCCTGAGTGTAATTTCCACTGGTTCAGTGAGACAGTGGATGCGAACAGTTGGGTGCTTGGAATCTAATGGATCTACTTTAAAGAGGAGGGAAAACCTCTCCAAAAACATTTCAATACTTAACAGATGTTGGTCTGCTGTTTGGTACGTCAGTAGCCTCTAATCTCCATTTATGTGCCGACACCATGTGATATGAGCAAAATAAAAATCTATGCAGCTGGCAAGCAGTAACTTTGTTGTTAATGTGGGCTCATGGCCTGTGATATTAAAAACAAATGCAGCGAAGTATTAATTTTCATTTTCTGGCTACCCACAGAAATAAGCACATCGTGTCTCGGTTATTAATAAAAGCTTCTCACTGTTGGGATCATATGTCTATCACTGCAAAACATTAAGGTTTTATTTTAAAGATTTAAAGAGTACATGAAAGCATGAAGCAGGATTTGATCAGAACGCTTAGTCTTTAACCACTCTGCATTCTGCTGTTTTTATTTGAAGACAAAAAGTTCCAGCTGAAAGAGCAATGAAAGTTACTAAACATTGTTTACTCCAGGCTACCAAACATTTCAAAGGTTTTAGCTTGGAATCTTCTGCACTAAACGTGAATTACTGCTTTTTACAAATTGGGTCTTATTTTTGTTTTGGACATCATTTCTATCACCTACAATTACATTGTACTCATTAAAAATTATGAGAATATTAATAATACATAAATAAATACATATAAATCCATAAATTTATGAGACTGCAGAACATGGAGATTATGAAATGAAAAAATTGCCGTAACAAAGTCAAACTGGGGAAACACGAGCAGTCAGATGATCCGACAGGCTATAATCAAGGAACTATTTTATGTGGTGGTGAAACTTAAATCGAGTGCCTGTCTGTCAGGAGCAAAGGGAGAAGCAGCAGGCCACTGATACTGAGCGTCAAAGCTTCATACGGAGGAGGTCGAGGTGGATGGATGGGTGAAAAGAGCATGCTAGCTCTTGCTTGTTTCCCTCTTCCTACCAGCAGACAGTTCAGGCTTCTTTCAGTCACGTTAAAATAGACCTGGACCACAACGTTTGCCTAACCTGGACTATGTACCGCAGTTGCTTCTAATCCCAACAACCCTTTATTCTCTCACCCTAACCAAGTCAGGGTGTCTAAACCCAAACAGATCAGAAAACGCTGATAGGAATGTTTTTGAAACACAACACCCAATATGTAATAATGAGAATTTCTAATGATTTTTTTATTTAAACAGAGAACTGGAGTAGAGCGTAGCTGCAAACAGAACAGCATGTTGACATTGCCCTGAAGGAAAACAATTTAAACGTCTATACTTTGCTCTCATCTTTGTTCTGATTTGGTTTTGACCCGTTTTAGACCTGTCCTTGACCTGGACCACACTAATGTGCTCTACCCTGCAGCCATGAGTGAGGAGGGTCTTAAATCCATTACGGTGGGGCTGAACACTCTATCCATCCCATGTGTCTCAGGTTCGTATGCTCCTTAAGGGGCCCGCTTGGGGACATAAATTAGAGGGATGTCTTCGACCATAAAGCAGCCTCTTAAAAAGGAGTGTGGTTGATGCAGCTGGCCCTCTTTGTAACAAACAGGCATATTCAACCATATATGGAGGAAGCTTCCTTAGGCAAACAATATACCAAATATAACTAAGACTCAAGGCCAAATTTCCCCTTCGGTGGGGAGGGAATGCAGCGTTCAAGACAGCAGATGAATCAATGTAAAATAAATTTACAGTGATTCTGACAATTCCACCCCGACCAGTGTTACTGTTATACAGCTCAAAATGGCAGGAAGCATTTCAGGACATTATATAACCTATAAGGCAATTGCTCAAATGGCCCTTTAATTTAGTTATGGCAGCAGCTGAGATAGGTTTTCCCTCCTCCTCAGTGGGTTCAGTTACTAGCGTTAAGAGCAAATGTGTTTAGCAGCTGGTAGCATATGGGGTCTCTCCCTTTCTCTGCTTGTATGGGATAAGAGCACAAAGACGCCAGCAGTGCACAGCTGTCTAGACAAAAGCAGGCAAAAAAACCCCAATGAAGTCAATGAAGTTAAACTGGACACCGGGACAGGGGGATATATGGGGAACTCCAAATGGGTGATGTTAAGAAAGTGTGGCAAACGTGGCTTTCATTCATTCTGACATACTGCAAGCTCTGACCATGCTGTCCTAAAGCAAAGCTCAGTCAACACTGATGAGAGCTATCTGGTCCTGCGTGGAGTCGTGAGGGCTAAAACTGTAACTTTACTCCGCAACACATGTTTCTCGGCTCCCTTCTCCTGTACAGGGGGGCTGAGGGGTTGGATTAGGATGGAGGAGTGCAGCTAGCCTGAGTGAGCAACAACATCACACATGAAAGAGAATAGCAAAAAAAAAAAAAAAAAAGACACTGGACCAGCTACTAAGTATGTAACCCAAAAACAGCAACCCCCCAGCAGTGAACTGGAACTATAGGACAGCATGTTCTCTGTTGACAGAAAAAAATAATGAGACGAGAACAAAGGTGCAGATCTGTTTTTGCAGAACCGAGTGTGAAGGCAGAATATGTTCAGGGCAGGCCTAGAGTGCATATTTTAAAGGTTATAATTAAAATTTCTACCGATCTCTGTCCATGATGTGGTCGGGGCTGGTGATCAATAGATATTGAGATTACTGGCTTTTAAACCTCAGTTAGAGGACTGCGAGTACATCTCGATTCTGTGCTACAACTCAATTATCCAGGGCTCTTATCCTCATGTAGTCTGCACCACCATTTTGATCCTATTAGTTATGGACTTTGAGTGCCTTTCATTTTGTTCCTCACAAGGCGGAGGGGAGTGTTTACATCAGTAACGAGTGCAACCAAGATCAATGGCTGCAGTAGATATAAAGAAACATTTGATTTTACGTTTACTCACTGGTTACATGTACATAAAAAGAGTTTATCTGGGCAGCTTAGGCAGTCCAGAGGCTAAAGTAGATAATGCATGCAGCCTGTTTAACTCATTAGCACAGAAACACTCACGACAACAAAACATTCACCTGTGTCTGAATGAAAGTATTAAAATAATAGCCCAGACACACGGCCTGTTTTGAGTTCTTACAGTTTCTCTCATTAGGTTTAATTACTTACTTTCCCACAGCTGAGGGAAAACCATTACTGAAATCATAACAATCTAAATTTGGTCTCATGAAAATGAGTATTGTCAGCTCATTTTGTTTTAGCTCTCCTCTGGGCTTTGGAGTCATTTTCAGTGTTTATCATGTGCCCTAACAGCCCCCAGCCTTTGGGAAACTGCACGCTATGAGCCAGCTAAAGTTCCTTCGCTTTGTTCTTGGAGCCAAGCGGCAGAAAGGAAAGACTCGAATCATCTGCTTGTCTTCGTTAATGTGGGAGAGGAGAGATCTTACTCCCCTTTTCAAGTGCGATGGCATTAATGCAATCGCACTGACATGTACTGTAGATGACCACTGAACAAAAACTGTAGGAACTTCAAAAAGGAGCCTCAGTGTTTGGAGAACAAAGTGGAATCAAATAATCCAGCACTTCTTTGGTGCACACAGATGACTGAAGGCAGGGGATTGTCAGGTAAATTAATGCAGTTTGTTTAATCAAAGGTCATTTTTAAAACATCGTAGTGATGGACAAATCATATTACTGTGGGCAAGGCTGCAAGCCCAACTCGTTGATTTATAAAACAACCCTTCACAGTTTGGTCTGTGAGATTACTTTTCTAAAATCTCTCACTTTAACCCATCAGCCTGCACTAGGAAAGCCTTAAGCCTATTCTCCCAGGACTTAAAAACCAGTTAGGTAAATCATTGATAGTAATCTGCCCATGGTGATATTTTGTCATATCAGTAGTTCAGTGAATTTCTTAATTCAACGGGTTGTCATTTTCACCCACAGTAGTAGATCTACTAAGGCTTGCTTTTTTATTGTGTGTGATACACATTAAGGTGAACACATTCACCGGTCAGTAAGCAAGCACACGGATTAGTGTTTACAATTCTTCACCTTAACCACATGTGAAGGAGGGAAAGCTTTTACTGCCTTATAATCCCCAAGACTCCACACCAGGCCACAGACTAACATGCACAAACACTCCCTCAGGTAGCAGTCTAACACAAGTGCTGTTTGGAGGAAACTGATCCAGAGGGGTAAAGGTAAAAAACGACTGAAAGATGTTTTCTGTCTCGCTAATTAAAAGGTTGTTTGAGCAGCATAAAGTTGGGGTTCACAGTGGAGTGGCATGGCTTTATATGCTGGTGGAAAATCCACTGGCTGCATGTACAAAGCCAACGTTAGCAGCTGCTGAAACCATGAAGCTCTTCACAGTTTCACCTAATCTGCAAATGATCAGTCCATTACTCAGATCCACCAGGCTCCAGACTAAATAATATCAAACTACAGCTCCTGACAGAAAAGGGGAAACAGTCACAGCAGCTTTTAATGGATTCAAAGTCTGCATGCAAAAGTAGAAGAATTATGTATTGTTTTGCAGAGATAAATGTCATCAATGGAAATGAGCTTCACTCATATCACAGCGTCTGCTGCAGTCTCTGTGATGTTTGAAACAGTTTCTTTTGAAGGTTGGATCGGGTTTACTGCTCAGCACCAGTTCAGTTTTTATGTCAAAGTGAAGGAAAGGCGATGGTACAAGCAAGTGGGAAACACCACGGCTGAAGGTGACCGACTGTGACTGTGACCAGTCAGTCAAACAAACATTTTCCTTCAATGTCTTAAGCTCCTTTGGGTGGAGAAAAATGTTCTAAAAAGCAACTGGTTCAGGTGAGAGATCCACAGTAGTCTAATACCCATCTGTTACATAATAACATTCATTAGCCATGGATGTATTTCTTATTTAGTCCTGTTAGTCCTGACTTTTTTTGTGGAATCATGATGACAGTGATGATGATGATGATGATGGGTGATAACTGCTGCACAAACATTTGTGTTTCCATGAAGTGTACAGCAGCATTATGAATTTAAATGTCTATAACTTTAACATTTTGCACAATTCATCCTGTAGACAATCCCAAGATATATTCCCAGTATTCCCAAGGTATTAGGTATTCACCCAGCATCTAAATCCTGCATTATTTCTTACTCTCTCCTGCTGTTACAATAATGTATTAAAAAGGACTGTGCAGCCTTGGTGGAGGTCTGCACTATCACAGCACACATTAAGCAGACACTCCAAACTGTGCATTTCTAGTGACTGATTAGAGATCTCGGAAATTGTGCAAACTGGTCATTATCATTACAGATGCCACATCCTAAGCACCACTTTACATAAATTGTCCTAAATGTTTCCTATCCAAATAGGATGTCTATTCCGGTCTTATAAAAGTTGTTTTTCCACCCAAACATGATTTATAGTCTGTGACAGGTTTTGTATCTTAAAGCACTTTTCCAGCTTCAAAAAACTTTTTCACCTTTCCACACAAATACCTGTACAGGAGTTCAGGGGCAGGTTGTGTCTGACATGAGCTGCCCTGGGGATCTGCTGTCACGACTGGCATCTAGCATTTTTTCCTCAACTGTCAAGATCAATAATTGTATAAGGACCTCAGACTTCAATAGACCTCTTTAGCATGTTTGTATGTGCAGCCATCCAGCTTTTAGTACTTTTTCCCATATTTTTGTGGGGGTATTTTTGTTGATAGATTTTGTGATGCTCTGTTATGGAAAGCAGAGATGGAAAGTCATTTTATTTATGTTTTGATTTTGCACCACACACTCTTTGAGCACTAATCAGGAATGGCAACTGCTGTACCCAATGAATTTAAAGTGTATTAAGTCTCTCAAAATAAGGGTTAAGAAGCTTTCAGCTGCTCCATGAATCAGAACTTTGAAGAGGAGTTCATCGTTCCCTCCATAACCAAGAAAAGAATGACTTCATTTCGAGGTCATCGAAAGCTGAAATTATACTTTCCCCATCCACAAGAACGTGAGCGTCCACTGGAGTCCACATTAAGTAAACTGGTCATCGTTTGGTGTACGAGTAGGCTCATACAACAGGTGTGGAATGTGTCCTCCATGCAGACTCCAGAAAGTAGTATAAACACCACTGCTACGCATCTGATCTGAGGCAGTAAGTCACAATACCTCCGCTGCAAATACTGAAGAGGAGGCAGCTGGTGCGTCACTGAGATGAGGGCCATCGGAGCAAACAAAAGTAGATGATTTGTTGTCACCTCAATCTGGATATTTAAATATTTAACTGAGAAGATAGCGGGACACTTGGGAGACAATTTCCTGTGCACAAAACACACTTCCTGACAGCAAAAAATACAGGCAGCCTTAAAGCCAATTCTGAAGAGAGCCTGTCAATTTCTGCCCTTCAATGACACTTCCAGCCATGACAGATACAGTGGCAGACAAATTAAATTTCAGCACGAGGGCAACTGGCTCTTTTCTTCCTCGCTCTGTTTGACTTCACTGTATGTAGCTCTGATTATATGCCATCTGTTCTTATGGCAGCACTGACTTGGACTCAACATTATCATCATAATTACTTTTAACTGGATCCATGGTATTATCTGTAATAAGCTGAAATTCCTCGCCATTGGCTTTCTCTTGACAGCTAATTAATAGACCTATATGCCTCTGAAATTCAAGTCATGCAGAGACCCAACTATGTTCTTCAGACTGTTGAGTGCTGATGCTAAAATGCCCAAAGCTGACAGTCGCTTACAAAATGGGACACAATTTGTGAATGGGAAAATAAAGTTGGCTTCCTTCAATTATTTAAAAGACTCGGGGCCGCGTTCACAAACATTCAGGGAACACTCATTGAGAGCATTTGGACTGAAAATTCCTGGCAAGTAGTCCCAGTTCAGGAACAATTCAGCAAAGTTATCAGTGACACAGATACAGAGACGTACAGTGCTTTCGTGTAAACGTTTGATCTGTCAGTCCATAAGAATCCTCTACAGTAACAGTTCAGCTGAATTATATGATAAATATTTACAGTACAAAGCCTGCATACAGTATATTTAAAAAGTCAGAACTGGAGACAAAAGAAAGTTTATCTCTTCTGGAAATAGGAAAAAGAAATAGGAAGGAGCTCAGCCTTTAGGTTTTGCAAGACAACATCCACGAAACAACCTCTCAGGCACTTCCTCCATCCACAGGCCGTGTCCGTTTATGGGATAGAAGTTGTTGGGTAGTGCATAGGTTGAATGAGAGAGCAAGAGAGAGAGAGAGAGAGAGAGAGCTTCTTCAATGGCTCAAAGCCAATAAACACATAAATAAACATTATAGCAGCAGATACTTTTACAGGGGCAGGTGGTGAAAGGCTGGTTAAGTGTCACAGAAAGCCAGTAAAACGCCAAGAGTCCAGCCTTTAATCAAGTTTTGGTGGGGCTCTCAGCAGAGATCTGATTAGATGCAGACACCGGGCTCCCTATGATGAATGCGGGAGGGACTGAGTGCTCCAACTTTCCTGCTCTGCTTCCCCCACCACACACACACACACACACACACACACACACACACACACACACACACACACACACACACACACACACACACACACACACCGCCTCCCTCACCGCGCCTCCCCCACCCCATCACTCTCCGAGGTGCAGGCGCAAGATGGCAGCTGAGCAGCTTCCCAAACACATGGATTTCCAACCGTTTGGCTGGATGCACCATATGGCGAAGGCTATCAGCACAGCTCCTGCCAGATTCACAGCACATAAGTAAACAGAGCTAGATGATTAGTTCATTTTGGTTGTTACAGTCAATGCACCGAGTTGAGGATTTCCTCTGTTACTGTTTTTCCTGGGAACAGAAGGTATTGAAAGGCCAAGAATCGGGAGTTCTATCAATAATAAGACAAGCAGATGAGGAGAATTTGATTTCTCATCCTGACAGGTGAATGCAGACTACATTCACAATTTGGCTGGATTGTGCAAAACCTAAATCAGGCACAAAAAAGTGCATGACATGATTTCCCAGTAACAAACACAAAGTCGTCGCCACCTCCAGACTCTGAGACACTTCCTGCAACTGAGCACTGAAGCCGTTATGGAGGCTCATGATGGTCCAACAACGAATACATTTTTTTTTTTAATTTGTCAAATCTCTAAGTGTGTATTAAGTACTTATTGTGTATATAAAAAGGGAAGGAAGCTAATATTCTGGGAGGCAGCTCTTCTGCTACCTGTTATTTTCGCTGTCGTTATTTAGTGCTTCATGTCACGTAATGAGTGTTGTAATAAGAGCTGACAAGGTCCCAATGTACTCTTCAGCAGCTGCTTTTCACATTAATGTTTGCAGTATATCTGACCAAGCAGCTATCGTGTACTAGCTTTCTGTCTGTCAGGCCCCCTGGCAGCTGTTTTCCATTAGCCTGATATTAGCCTTCATGCAATTAAAGTCAACACCCACGCTCAGAGGAAACCGGCGAGATGTGTGCCGAGCTGCTACAACACGTCCCGACAGCCATGCTCTCTGCTCTGGTCAATTCATTCTTGAGTCAACACATCTGGGGGCAGATCTCTTGTTGTGCTTCTTTTCTGTGGAGCTACCATTCCTAATAAATACATTTATCACAGTCATAAGAGGACCCCTCTGGAAATCCTGCAGAAACCTTTTTGTTCTTTGATACAGAGAATACCAGCAGCATTACATCTTCATTTTCTGATTTCAGCACATGGTAATCTCAGCCATGACAGGGTGCATGAATTTAACTGTAGCAGACAATTTTGACATTTTGTCTTTGTGCCTGCAGACTCTCTTCTATGCTTCTTTCATTCTACACACCACTTTGAGCTAAATTCTGTGAGATCTCAGACACTACAAGAATATTCACATATTTTCCATACATACAATTATAAAGATAACAGCATTCTTTACGGTAGCGCTGTTAAAACACGCTAAAGATATGAAATTGCACGCATGCTTTATCGCATTGAAAGCAAATATATTGGGATTATCTGTTAAAGACTTGGAAGTCTTTGTCCTGTGGTTAAAATCCATATATCAGTGTTCTCTGTTGACTGCAGTTACGCCAGGCTGCAAAGTCTCAAAGAAATTAAACTTTGAACACTATCAATCATTATGATGACAAAAAGCAGGAAAATTATGGTTGAAAAAGACTAGAATTATCAATTTACACGGCAGACACAAAGACTTCAGCTGTGCTGTAATCTACTTAGAAGAAGGGGACACAGTTCAATTTTACTTGTCTCAAGCGTAAACAGCTTTCTGTGAGTCACGCTGACAGAGAAGACAAGCCTGTTAAAAGTCAAGACTGCAGTGGTGAAGCACTGGCTTGTAGTCATTATAGCACATTACAAGAGTCAGGGGCTTATAATGATAGTAAAATAATTAACTCTAAAGCACATGTGATGAAAGCACTGGGCAGAATGTGCCGTGCTGGTGTTTACAATGCAGTCGATCTTTTGTCGCTGCATCTGCACCATCTGCAACGGTTGCCGGCTGAGATTTTTGCAAACTACAGCTTGTGTTACATTAGAGTGACGACAAGCTCGGCGCCGTTATTGAAAAAGCTTTGTTTGCCGCTCTGCGTATGATCTTATACATATTATGACATGTTCCTTAAATTTAAGATGAAAGCCCCTCATCAACTCAAGTCAAACCCTCGACTCGTCCACATTTCATCTGACCCCTTTCTGGAAAAATCTCTCTTCCTCCCTCATGCTGGCAGGCTCAGCCATCCTCTAAAGGTTGTAATTGCGGCTGCTTAGAGGGCAATTTTGAGGGCAGCAGCCCATGTTCCCTTTTTTAGAGGGGGGCAGTGAGTGTGGTCGTCTTTGGAAAACAGGAGGCTGGCAGTGTGTTGTGAGAAGATCTGAGGCCTTTCGGAATGCCTACAACATTTTGGCATGTTGTTGTTATGACTGACAGCTGGGGATGGGTGTGCCAGCTCCGCGGGAGTGACTTGGAAATGATCTGAATGTCTTTGGGGTAGGAGAGTCATTACTGAGCCATGGCCATGAAGGGGTGGGGCAGGCGACAGGGTAGGTGGGGGAGGGGGGAGGGTTGTTGGAGTCGACCTGCTTTGCAACTGGCTCAGCACGCGGGCAACAGATGGAAGGGAATGCCATGTGCCACGAGCATCCGACGCAATCCTTCACAGCTGTCCAGCAGAGCGAGGGTGTCAAAAATAGCAGGGCAGGCCATAACAGCTCACGATGGGTATGTGGACTGAGGAGTAAACATTCTCATCGCTCGCTTTCCGGCGATGCTCACTCGGCACTGTGACCGCGGCTGATTAGACAGACCTCTGAGCGCTTCCACACAGGCGGGAGCTGGGACTGTGGACCCCCTGCCCGAACACCTCAGCTTTTCCACCTCTAAAAGGCACTATCTCTAACGTCTATTTTCTGCCCCGCAGCGTCGTCCCAACAGCCACACCTCCTCCTCACCCACTGTGAGCTATTCACCATCCAAAAAAAGTACCTGAAGCACAGACTGGAGAGGACAAGACCAGCAGGCCACCCTCTTGATTGTACAGAAATACGGAAATAAGGAATTCAGTATTTAAGGAAGGTACAGTATAAAAATAGATAAATAATGGACATTAGAGAGGGTCCAAGTTTAACTTTATCACAGCATACATTAGTTAATGCAATGAAACTCTGTTCGGTGGTTCACTCTTGTAACTATAATATACACAGCTACCACATAAATTATTAACCATTCATTATAATCGATTACAAGACAACAGACTGGAATTCTGTTTGTAGCACTCACAGCTTTTACATATGGAAAATAAATCAGAAACATAGCATTGAGAAGCAAGCATAAAGCAAGATTTACTCTCTTTCATTGGCTCTAAGTTTACCATACTACGTCTCCACAGTGGTGCAGAGAGTACACCTCTAGTACGTCAGCCATCACAACCTTGGAAAAAAAATGCATTTGTCATCCTCTAAGCGTGAAAGGAAAAATGCCAAGCTGTTTTGATGCAGCAAAGTGTTTTTCATCCCTTTCTTAGCTTTTCACACACTCTCTTCTTAGGTTATACCCTCTCTGCAATTATGCTGTCTGCCAGCTTAGCCTGAAAACACAGGTGCATGGTGATGTGATATGTGGGTGATACAGGTATGAAAGGAAGCCATCAATCCTGCTCCAGGATGACAGCATGCAGCGATGCCAGTGTTCAATTAGACTTGAGTTTGTTAGCTTGCTCATGCGTATACTCTGCATGGAGGTCGCCTACCCACAACAGAATATCATTGTATAAAGAAAAATGTTTTGTTATAATTAAATCAATTAGATGATGTGATGATGTGTGTGTGATGGCTGAGGCTTAAACAGATCTTCCTCCCGTATTTGTCAGTCAAGGAAAACTTAAAACTAAAGAACATCTTCAACCAAAGTTTCCACATTTGAAAACACAGATGTGAGATAGTGACAGAATTAAATTAACCTGCAAGGGCAGATTTTAAAAAGTTGAAGCCATAACGTAACTTTCAGAACTTTAAAGGCAGTCACAACGTTTGCCGTGATGGAAAACCAATAATGCAGGTTTGAAATCTCTGAATGGTTCTAGTTTTAGTTTAGTTTGTCTTGTTTTGAAAGTTCTGTCTGAGATCGGTGTCTCTTAAGAAAGCGAGAATCGTACACAAGGCCTACAGTGAACTACACTGCTGCTCCAGATTTACTGTTGTGATGTAACGTGGCAGCACTTGTTGATACTGCTGTTACTGATACTTGATTTTTTTAATGCATCTCTTTCTACCTTGATTAAATGATAGGCATAGTCAATAACAAACTCCCATGATTGGGCTTGTTATTTCATTGTGCACATAATTAGAAATGGTTAATTGAGCCATTAATGAAATGAGATACGATGCTTGCTCAACAGACACATTCCTGTCTGGAGCTGTAGGTGCATCAATATTTGTCTTAGAGGCTGATGGATCTCACTGGTGAACTGAAATTTTGGTATAATATCACTATCAGGGGAACTCCAGGCAGCTCATTGTTTCTAATTAGTCGTACCTTTTTAGTCTCTTTAATGCTTGCTTTGTGAGGTAACCCGTTCCCACATTGCCTGTGGCTCTTTGTGTGCTGCTCTTGTGTTTCCTCTGTTTCTGTGTAGGAGGTGGCAGTGGTGTGTCAGGAGAATGAGCCACACCTGAATCTGCTCCTCATGATTACTATTAGAGAGCTGGATGTCTCCGTTCTCTCTCTCTCTCTCTCTCTCTCTCTCTCTCTCTCTCTCTCTCTCTCTCTCTCTCTCTCTCTCTCTCTCTCTGTGTCTTTGCACTGGTGGTTTTGCTGCCACTCCATAATACTGCTGCACCACACTGTTGTATTTCAGTTCCTCTGTCATCATTTATTTGGTGTTGTGCAAACCCACAAATAAGATTTCACCTCTCCACTTTGTTGGATTGGAGTAGGGTACCAGTTTTGTAATTCTGAGGTAGCGATCCTTTGAAATGCAAAATGAAATATAATAATACGTTCCAGTTTGGTCCTTTAAAGTGCCCATTTTTCATATTTCCAAATACTACGCGGGGGAGTGCTCCTGACGGGAAACCAAGTTTAAAATATCCTTCATGTGGTCCTGTGAGGGCTACATGCAATCCAAGCTATGAGTGGACCATGATAAATTCTGTGCTGAAACCTTAGTGCTATGAGTAAAGCTCCATCATGGATCACCTCATGGAGCAGGAGGTTGACACTGGATACTCCCCGTGGAGGGGACCCTAGACACTGCTACAGTGGGTTTAGTGGGCTGACGGGGGCCCCTCTCTTTTGAATAAATGCACAGTGCAGTGGCGGACTGCCGGCAGCAGACGGGAGCATTTAAGGAGGGACCCGTGCAGCGAGGGGCTTGGACGGCATCCAGAGGCTCTCACTGAGCAGCTTAATCACAACCAGATTTGGAAATTTAGGATGAAAACAAAACTGGGGAAGCTTGTAAAATTTATGAGGTCTTTGGAAGGTGAGACTGCAACTGTGCGAGGGGCTGTGTCCCGTAGCTGCACTTTATTATCTGCAACATTATCACAAGAAAGTCATTACAGCCATGTCCCATATCCTGCACTCGCTGTCATGATCACAACATACACAGCCATGACAGAAATGCTGACAGTTTAATTTCAGCCTTATTTACTTGCGTGCACTGATGTGTGCCACATACTGGCATGTAGCCCATATTCTCAGCCCTGGCTACTTGGAATTATATTTACGTACTACCAATTTGCTAAATACCTTTTATAAGAACATGTAATTGTTACAAGGATGTTATTCCATAGCAGCGTTCTTTCGAGTGACTAGATTCACATCATGTGGTCACAAAAGCACTCTGGTTAAAGGACTATTCCAGTATTTTTAAACCTTGGTCCAATATTTACATATTTTGGTGTGTCAAGGATTCATACTTTCATACTTACCAAAAGCTTTGCATTTGGTTCTGTACATCCCCTCAACTAGCAGCCGTGACAGAGCTTCAACTTAATTCTTTGAGCATAACTAACCTTTAAAGTTAAATCCACTCACAGGCTGAGATTGTGACTCTAAGTATCTGATGACATTACCAAAAGGATCCAGAGAGAAAGAAAAAGACCCTTTGGCTCGAGATTAAAATCCATGTGATTGGCATAAAAGTTTTTTGTGTACTTTTAGTAGACTTATCTCTAATGGCCCGACTGCCCCATCGTGGCTGTGTTGCGGCTGTGTTGTGGCTGCCAGCTGAGGTGATCGACCGGACCAATTACGATGTTTGTTAAGTGTGAATCATTTACACACCAACACATTTAAATATAGATTTAAGGATAGGGGAAGATGGTGGTTTTCTCACCTTAAACAAGCGCGGTGAGTCCGTAAACATAACAATGAAAATTGCTCATCATGATGTAGTTCAAACAACGAGGTATTGAAGCCCATTGAAGTTCAAATTCTTTGAAACCAATGAAACATGTCGTTGGCAAACATTTTACTAATCTGTTCAGTATCAACAACTTCCGATTAACGACAGTTCTTCATTACGCTAAATCCAAAAGCTCAAGGTGACAACAATCTGACACACTTCAGTGTCAGAGGACGCAGAAGAAGCCTGGCAATTATAAACATTTGAAAAGTCATTAACAGTGTTGGAAATTTTTGTTTCTCAATCATATTTAAGAGTCACCAGTAAATGGGCAAACTGGCTGTTAGTAACAAGCATATAAATAATGACTTTCAATTATGTTCAGAATGACGAGTCACCTTGGATTTTCTTTTTTTTTTTAATCTTGTTTTAGCATATAGTTTTTAACCTCAGGCCTTCTTTACTGACTTAATAAAGGTACTCAGATAACTCACCTATTGAAGAGGGTATGAGAAGAAGCCACCAATTCATCCAGGGGAGCAAACAAAAAGGAAGAGATCGAGAAAAAAAGAGAAATTAGTCAGATTGTAAACAACTTTCAAACAGCACATACAGTGCACAAAGTCACACATGAAAAGCCTTCCAGATGCAAGGTGAATGAAGCCAAGAAGCCTTTGAGGGGAGCAGCTTTACAAACAACACAGCATCATTTCCTGAACAGAGAGAGAAGTGCATAGCTATTTTCAGCTGACCTTTAAATAAAGTCAAAGTTTGAGAGTGAACCACAGCTTTGGTCCTCACTCTTCACAACTTTTTACCGTGTAGAAGGTTGATCGTGTTTTCGCATTAATGATAACGACACCAGCAAGGACATGGTGGAGAACAGCATTGCTAAAATGATGAAGGTGCATACTTTTAAAGCTAACTTTGAAGGGTGTGATATCAGAACTGCACTGTTTTTCCATCTGTTAAATCCCTGCAGCTCGGCGTGGTATTGTTTGCTCGTTTAATTTAAGTCAGCTTAAGGGATTAACACTGTCTCAGGTTACATCACAACCTTTTACTACTGAGGTCGCGCTATAATCAGGGCTTCATGATGGATGCGGCATTAAATACACATATTTGCTAGTATCTCTTCTGTCTTGGTTTAGGGGTCACTGTTCCTCACCTGCTAGCTGTAAACACTGCACAAACGAGTCTGAAAGGGTTGCCAAGACATCGTCTGATTTTGACACCGCTGAAGAATCGCACGCATATTCTTCACATAAAGACAAAATCTTACTACAAAAACAACTGGACTTCTTGAATGTTTTTTTTCTCCCAATGCGCCAGAGATTTTATTATAAGCAAAACATTGTGTGTCTGTATCAGGAACAGATGAACTATGCAGGGTGGGTCAATAGCTTTCCCCTTTTCACATCACTCCCTCCAGTAGAAATCACCATAAAAACTCTCTCATTCACGGTTTTTAATAGCCAGCAAATCGCGTTAATTTAGCACTAGTGAGAAGGCTGGGGAGAACCAATGCCAAGGTCAACCTATTCATCTACCTGAAGAAAAACCTTGTTGTCCTTTCACTCTCCCAAAGTGGTAATCATCTCAGCCTTCTCAAGTGCTCAAGAAAAGGGGGCAGGCAAAGGGCAAATGAGAGAGGGAAAAAGTAACTTTGAAGTGATGGGAGTGTAAGCAAAAGGCTGAAAAGGTCATCAACATTCAAAGTGAAACGTCTTGATAAAGAGTCCACCCCCAGTTTTGATTGCACATTGGCAGGATCCTGAAAGTAGCATTTAAAGATAACATTTATCGACAACTCCATCTGCAGCCACTCTTAACCCTTCTAAATAATAAACATCGAGTCATTTTGAGTCACTCAACAGTAATGTAGTAAATGGGGTCTGGCAGAATCAGCAGCCTTCGAGTCTGTCTAAGGTGAATGTCCCTATCTCAATGAAAACATCAAAACAAAAGGCACAGGAAACTCATTTTTGCACATAGATTTTTGAAATTGTTAACCAATCCCATGGAAAGACAAGAAGCAGCCAATATTAGATATTATTCACAGATATTAGATATTATTTCGTCCGATGACAAATGTTTTGCTAGTTGAACGTTTATGTTTTTAGAGAACAATAAGGTACAAGGGAAATATAAAATTTTATATCACAAGATTTAAAACGAACCAAAAGCAACAACAACATACTGCCTGTAAACAAGATAACCCTTCATTTGTCCAAACAATTGAGAAATTTGCAATATAGTAATAATAATAATAATAATAATAATAATAATACCAAAACATCTCTGTGACAACCAGATATCAGCTGATAGTAACAGTGTGATGTAGCAAACTGGAATCACCTGAAATCACTTGGTAAAACAACACCTTATTCCCTTATATTACTGAAATCACACTGAAGAGGAAGAAAGTGGCCAAATTATATTGGCAGAAAAATATGGCGGACATTTCAGAAGATTTGAAAAAGACGCCTTGTCAGATGTTCAAAAGAAGCCAGCTGCAATTAAATTATCTTGGTACCATCTACTCCCACCCATTGTCTGTAATCTGCTGGCAGCGAGTGACGTTCCAGAAGATAAAGTTACTTTGGGGGAGTGATGTTTGCTATTTGAGCAATCGTTAGGCTCTACCAGTCAGTACTTTGACTGCTGGCAAAGCAGTGCGAGGACTCTTGTGAAACTGAGATGAGAATTGCTTTGATTGTCTGTCAGTGCAAATAAATAAATCAGTGAATATTCTGGAATGTGCTCAGCACAGCTTGAATAAGCAGATTGGTCAGTGTGCAGCCTAAGAACTGGTGCTGCGTATCTAAGCAGAAAAAATAAACGTGTAGATGCTGCTTAAAAAGCGATTTTCATTATTATCACAAACATCACGAAATCAGAAGTCACACAGTTTTACTAATTCTGCCGTTTATAGCTTCAAGACCATCCTGCTAGGACAACCATGTCGAAGTCGTTCCCTGTTAGGTTAACAGGGAACGACTTCGTTCATCTTCACATTCAGTAGCTCAAGTCTTTGGAGGGAATGAGTCCTTCTCAGTATAAACTGCTTTGGCTTTGCACGCTCAGCATCTCCTGCCAACCACACACAGTCAACAGGCAGCGTGGGCATTTTAATTCCTCTGATATTCCAGTTTAGCAGGCTTTATTCTATACTCTAAGACCTCCCCTCCAAACCCATAAATCTGTGTGACCTGGTGGAGTTAACCTGTGGAGGGGCTGCCTGTGGTGTGCACTCACTGAATGCCACTGAGGGATTTGAGGTGATATAAGCCACCAGGAGGCAGATATTGGAGGTTCACCATCTGACCGTGTGAACAAAATGTGAAGAGCAACTGGTGTATCTGTTAACACAAGAGTAGAAAACAGACGACTAAATAAGACGACAGTGCTTGACGTGGTCGAGCTCCACTCGTGATGCTTGCATTTTATGCCTGTGCAGTGAAATGGCCCTCATGCATTATGTTCAGCACAGCCGTCTGATTCCCTCATGCATGTGAGGACAACTGATTATTTGCAAGGACTACAACTTTAATGAATTTGAAATGTTTAATTTTTCATCAATTTAAATTACGCAATTAAAAAAGTTATACATTAACCAACCAATTATCTGTCACTGCATTCATGTCTGAACAGTCATGCACTAGCCGAGTGATTTTAAGCAAATATTTTCAATAGTGAAAGCAAACTAATAAGACTGGTTATCCTCTCCATTTCTCTGTTTCGCCAGTACATTAATCAGGGCTGAAGGTGTTCTCAGGTAGCTGGCTTGCCAGGTAAAGGCGAGCCTCCTCATTAAAATCATCGGCCTGTGCTTACAGCAGCTGGTCATGAGTCAGCTCTGCTCGCCATAGTTGGAAAATGCCAGCGAGAAAAATCAAAAGATATGGACCTATTTCTTCACTTGAACTGCTGCTTCTTCTGCAACAAAAAGAGCCTTTGGCTGTCTGTTTGGTGATTTGCAGGAGTCACCACCATGTCTCTTCCATACAGCTCCAACTAACAGCGCGGTGGCGTCCAAGCTGACGGCTCAAAACAAGCACAACAGAGCGCAGAAGGTGCCAGTGGCGGAGCACACAGGCACAGATAACAGGATTAAGCACTGGCTGAGAAGTATTAAGACCACAAACTTTTCTCGGACTTTGCCAACAAAGCCACTGATTTAGGACCAAACTGCTCCAGGTCAAGGTCTTATTAGACACAGACCACTAACCAGATTCTTCTAACTTGACTTGCATGCCATGAACGCACCACGCGTTGCTGCCTGAGCTTTGATAAATATGCCAGCATAGAGAACAGAACGCCAGATGCCCATGTACACATACAAATACCCTGTTTCAACACAGCCTAAACCCTCCGTCCACCTCTTCCTACTATCTCATGCTGATCACTTCCAGTGACCTAAGATGTGCCATGTGTGCTCACAGGTCTACCTGTCTCAGGTTTGTGTATTAAAATCCAATCATAATGTATGCGTAGCTGAGATTGTGCCTATTGATTGCATTGTATTATCCAAATAATGTAATCATAAACACATTTCCAAGCGCTGGCTATGATGACGATGCAGGAGTGTTGGCCTTCTGAAGTTTGCTGAGGCTTCATGATTCGGCTGCACTCATTTTCACCTTGACGCTCAGGATGTGATTCGTTGGAACATGTAATGCTTGTCTTGGTACAAAGCACAGGACTTTGACACGGCAGAATGGGATTCGAGTCCTGAATCCGGGTAATGCCAGTGCACCAACAAGGACGAGCAAACAGTAAATACTGTGAAACCAAAAGCATCTGTTTGCTGCTAATACTGTGCCTAAACACTGCTCTCATCCGTACCTGGACAACTCGGGAGTGTGTGCATGGTTAGTAAGTCACAATTCGCCGTGTACTCACCTGTCTATGTGAGCGCTGAAAGGACACGGCGAGGTAAAAACAACCGACACTACTCAGCCTAAGTAACAGAACCTCTGAAATCAACTGGGACAAGGACATGAGACAACAGTCACATCCGTCTCTGGCCTAATAACATGCTTTGTGTCTGATGTCTCAGTCAGAATACGACCTGATAAAAAAAAAAAAAAGCACCAATAAGTCATAAGAGTTGTCTGCTAGGAAGGGGAGCAAAAAAGATCTTATGAAAGAAGTGCTAAGCAGACAGCACACTGCTTATCATCAAATATTGACGTCTCAGTGGCAAACTGACAAATTTTAAATGCTGTTTATTAAGTGCCGTCAGTAAGAGAAGCATGCCAGAGCTTTACACAAACCCCCTGCTAATTCCTGTTACACTCCATTTATTTGTTAGGGTGTGTTAGTGCTGCCACTATCTGTATGTAAAATGCTCCAGTGCTGCTTACAATTCACGGTCAGTGTCGTCCAGAAACGAGGTTTTTTTAGAGCTCTTATTGTATACAATACTAATGGACTACATGGGTAAATATTAAAGTACTGAATATTACACTAAGGCTGCCACTACTACCAGTCCCACTGCTGTGCAGGTTATACAAAACTGTCATGCAATTGCAGTGCACTGTGTGACACCACACAGGAATACTTCAAATTAATTTGTTCAGCATTTCTCTTTCAATAATGCGCCGCATTTAATCTTATCAAAACGATCAGTTTTTATAGAGAGAGGACGATTTTCAATGCTCAAGATTATGGATGTAATTATCAAAACAGTCGCATACAGTCAATCAGCTTTTCCTCTCATGAGCCTGCTGTTATCACTCGGGAGGGGGCAGTGGAGCCTATTGAACAGCCATGCTGAGTGTTGTTCAAAAAAACAAGCCAGGTCCAATAGCTTTGGGAAAATATGCCCTTTATTTCTTTTATAAACAACCAATAAATGATAAATGAACCAACTGTTCCATTGCTTAACTTAAAAACTTCACTGTAAAACAGTACAGCACAAGCATTATCCAAAGGTGTTAAAAGTTTCTGGGGTGTGCGTAACATCATAGATAGAAAAATAAATAAAATAAGGGCAAATTTATTCTAGTTTGTTTCGGAGCCTGTGCTACCAGAACTCAGCCCACCTTCACTTCCCATATGCAACAAGAAGAATTGCAGTAATGGAGCACATTTGATTTCTTCACCTCTGAATTTTACACATACCTGACAGACTTCACAGAAAGTCGCATGTTAGCATTGGAATATACCATTTCTGTTAAGGTCTAGTTTGCATTTCAGTGTCATCTTCAAACCCAACACATTCTCAGCCCAGTTTGTCAGATGGGACCGCTTTGTAACGTATAAACCAAAAGTATTTCAGTATAGCACTGGGGTCAAATTTAGCATCTGCTGGATGTTCTCATGCTGAACGATGAACCTGGTGTTTGCTTTAAAGTAAAATAGATCACAGTGGGCTTTTTCTGTCTCCATTTGTAGCTGATTAAAATGGACACAAAGTGGTAAGAGCCTCTCATCTGCTTTATGCAACCAACACCCTCCATCGTAATTTTAACATCCATATTATAAACATCTGAATTTTGACGCTCATAAAACTGCTAGTGAGAATAAAACACAGTGTGGTGGCTAAGAGGGTAGTAAGCTATTCAAAAAAACAAATACATACTCGAGCTCTAATAACTTTGTGTCTTTGGTGCCGACTGGTTGTGGCAGACGTGGCTGGAAACGCGACTTAAATACTGCAGACATGGAACACAGTTCAGGCCCAGAACAATTCAATCAGACATCACAGACATCAGACATGTCTGGCGTCCCTAAATACCTCGCCAGTGTCTATATGTGACTTCTATTTGAGCTGACCTTTTGAGCCAACAAAGCTGCCATATGCTGCACTTTGGAAGGGGAAGATGTCCGCCACATTTCATGTGTGTGCACATGGTTAAATCTCGTTCCGAACTCATAACCTCAAGCCCTCCTGGGCATTACAGAGTATGCAATTATTTTTTATCAATATGACAGCATAATCAACTCATACCTTGGCAATCTCATTATGCCCCGGACTGCCAGATGCCTAATCGGAACCTCTATTATCTCTACCTCTGTCTTTTGTCCTGTACACTAGCGAATTCAATTGTAACGTCATTAGTAGCTTTTATAGGGGCAATGACCCTCATGTCTTCCGATAAATGATCTGAAGATCCTACGGGTGAGCTTATCTTCTACATTAGGCACCACAAAAGGTTTAGATACAGATGCAGATAGGGTGGTTCCCAGAAATGTACTCATTCATCAAGCTGGTGAAAACCCTAAGATAACTGAGATCTTTTTTGTAGTCGATGTAGTTTCTAAATCATCAATGAGCCAACTTGTCATGACCCATTTTTCAGTCAAAGCTGTGTTTGAAGATTTGCAATTTTCCAAATTAAACAAGCAGCAGTGATAACGGAGCTTTAAAACACTGCCGAAATGTGATTGCAAAAGCCTCTGAACATATTCTACCGTGCTCCGGCTGAAATTGTGGAAGAAATACAGAGATCTACGGTTATTTTATTTTCCATTACTGTTCCTCTCTCTGATGAGATAGTGTGCATCTGTGTTGTACCAGTGTGAGCACAGCCCACGTCCCTACTGCAATTGGAAGTGCTGATGACTGAGCACTGCCACTGGGCCATCATTTCTGCTCTAAGCCTTCTAGTCCTGGTGTGACTGAATCTGGGGAGAAATACACAGCATTGGAAGCAATGCACAATAGCACTGCTGCCCAGTGGAAACAAATCTGCTCAAATATTCAGCACCAGAGAAAAGAGAGAAAACAACTTACGCTGCATTCATACAAACTGAAAGAAGTGTTACCCTCAGAGTCGCATGTAAACTACGAAGATGACGCATCACATAGACTACGAAAACTAAGTTGTCAATTAATCTGTAAACGACAATTTTATCACTTAATAATTGATATTAACAGTCAATACAGGTGTTACTGATTTGTTTGTTTAATACTAAATCTTTTTTGAGTTTTGGACTGACAAAACAAACAAAAAGCAAAGTATTACAAAAATATTAAAATGTTTGTGACATGAATGGACTTTTAAATAAGAGAGCTGTGCTGTATGATCCTGCAGTGTTCACAGTATTGATAGAAAGTATCTCCTAGCTATTTTTAAGGGATTTTTTGTTTTGTTTTTTAGCATTTTAAGAAACTCAAAATTCAAATAGTTTTATTGTGTTATGTTCAATAATAAAATAAAGTAAAATGACTTTCCAAAAAGCAACACTCTCCAGCAGTGTTCACAAGTATGGAGGTAGCATTACAGAACCCGGGGTGTTTGCTCTGTTAGCCGACACCCTTGAAAACTGCTGTGTTTGCCTGCTTTTGGCATGACTTTATTATGGAAGTTACAGGATGTTCAGGAAATGAACAAAGTTGGAAAATAAACAGCACTGGTTTCAGATGTGTTGAATGTTTGGAGGTCAAAAAGACACCATTGTTTCTTCCCGCCTGAGAAAAGTGCCAACAAACTCCAAAGACTTTCACAAGAGAGCTAAGGATAAAACGGGCCAAATGACAAAAGGAGAGGCCTCACGTGCTCGCTCAAATACAGAAAAACAAATGTTCTTTGTCAGTGCCACCTACACAATCACTCCGGGTTACTGCGACCCCTTCTCTCCAAAAAGAAGCATATCCCCGTGGGGCCAAGACAGGAAATGGTTGTGATTCTCATCAGTGACCTGTCAGGAACAAGTGAGCGATGGCTTTGAAACCTCAATTTAATATCATTTCCAATACACCTGTCACATTTAATGGCATGTCGCTCTAAAGGTACACAGTCACAGGACCTTGTTACAGCTGGTTTCACAGTGACAAACACCTTGCTACCACTTCTGGAGCTGGAAATGTAAAAAAAACAAAACAAAACAAAAAAATAATGATCATATCAGCAGCACAGTGATGGAAAAACACAACGAGTCAGAATGTACCTTGTACCCTCGAGTACAGGTGGTGTCCATCTGAAAACTTTTGTCACTGGTTGAGGAGGTTGTACAAATATTCTCCTTTCAGGAGTAGTTGGTTTAGCCAGGTGTGAATTCTGTCCTTCCAACGATGGCGCAAAAGAAACAACTGCATTGAGAGTTACCTGAACAGGTGGGTACCTACCTAAGGTTCACCACAGCCATGAAAAAGACATGGGAGACCTGGCAAACTGTGACAATGAATAGTAGCTTATTCATTGATGATAACTTCAACAGAAACACCTTGAAAGACCTGTTCTAATTTCAAAAAATAAATTAATTCAGATGCTTATGAATGCCCCTGTCTCTTAAAAACATTGTTGTAGGTTTCTATCCTTCAAACTTCTTATTGACAGAAAGATTGGCTGTTATAATCCCTTCATCTTTCTGTGCTGCCTTAAGCCTCTCGCAATATCTCTATCCATCTGGTACACAACAACGCTTAGGTCCCTTGGCTTATCATGTCTAAACTATCTCATGCCTTCTACCTCATAGGCAGACTTAATCGCAACCTTGCTTTCTTCCTTTCCAGCTGGCCAGTAAACAGATAGAGCCTTCTGCCAGTCTGCAAAGCCTTTAAAGCTAATACAATCATCTAAAACTCTTCCAAAACTCAGTAAAGATGCATACTCGAAATGATAGGAGGCCAAATAATACATCCACCTATGGCGTTTTGTCTGGGTACATGAGCAATGTTTTGAAACTTGCATTAAAGAGGTTGTTTTTAATTCATATTTTGGCCCTCTGCTATTTTTTTGTTGTGGTTGTTTTAAGTCTGAAGGCCAAAAAACATTTTTTTGATCTAACTGAGTCATTTATTATAAAATAATCAATATAATTGCACTTTTCTTATTTTTCAAGAAAAAAAAAAGGTCCCAGTTTCTCAGATGTTATCATTTGTTGCTTTTCTTTGTCTTACATGACTTAACAGGATGGCTTTGAGAGTTTTTGTGCATACTCACATCAGACTAACTCAACTTAAAGCAGTGACTTTGCACCACAGCAGAGCTTAACATGGAAATGCATAAGTTTCTTTATCTAGAGCAGTAGTTTCCTTGGAGTTATCGCTGTGATGCCTCCTACAGATTTCAGGCTGAATGCATCTACACACAAGCCTGGTCTCTTCTTACCCAGTGCATCAGTAATTCCCTGTTTATTCATCACTGAGTCAGTCAGTCAGACTTAATAAATATTGTTAACTCTTAGCACACTCCTTCTGGCGAATAGTGGGCTACAGTGGAAAAGCAGCTTAAAGTCAGTGGCACTTGTGATGAGGTCCTGTACTCCTTTTGTCTCAATTGCTCACAGATGTTCCTTGCCTCAGATCCCACAATCCACCATGCTCGAAATAAAAGGGCTAGCTGGACACGAACCAGTAAATCTGAAACATACTACTGGATTCTCAGTAGAGCCTGAATGCCTGAGGAAGGTAGTTCCAAAGACAACACGCACCATTTGATGTAGCATTTGCAATGAGCTATCAGAGTCTGCGGCTTTGAAGTCACTTGTGCTGTTGAAATGTGTTTGCAGTTGTACAGGCAGAATGACGTATTAGAGCAGAAGCTAATTAATGACCAGCAGGTGATAAATTAACTCAGATAAAATGTTCGCTCTGTTATTATCTTAGCCATTATGTCGTGTTCATGATGTAATGTAAGCTCAAAGTAGCTTCTGGTTTCTCAAACCCTATTCTGCCTTAATCTGACCATGGCCTGAGCTTGCCTTGCCTTGTGGAAATACAGAAGAAACTGCAGACCCAGGCCCAGTTTCAAAACAGTGACTCCAAAGTTACTGGAGCATGTAGCCTACAAAATCCCCAGAAAGATGGAGTAATTGGTTTAGCCATAGTGACTGGTCACCCAGGGTTTTTCCATCTTGAAATATCTTGAAATGTGGCAGCTACAGTGCCAGCTAAGGAACATGATATACCACTAAGGACTAGAGATTAAAAGATACATTTACATTCAATTTTTTTTTCATTTTGGCAAATGTGTTGCTTCAAGATAATGATGGTCTTGTTCAATCTGGTATTAATTTGTCCAAGAGCACATATTACAGCAGAAATATTGGTCGGCTCATGAATTTATTCCCATAAATGCTCAATTCCAACAGTGTTTAATGCATTATAGAACGGATTAGAATCAACGCTAACAAGTGTGCACTATGACTTGACTCGGCTCCACAACACTGTTCACTAAATGATAATAGAACTAGGACAAGGATGACAGTTCTTTGGCTCTAGCTTGAAGGCCTGCTAAAAGAAACAATTAATGGACTATTAATGAACTAAATGAACTCTTTTTAAGTGGCAAAGGAAATGGGGCTTTTCATAAGACCTGACAAATGTAGCCCATCCATAGAGAAAAGTAAAGCTTAATAAGTGAGGACAAATATTTCATATCTTGTAGCGACAGCTTTTACTTTCATTTTGTTTTGTTGCATTGACATGCCTGTTAATAACCACAACCAAAACAATCAGAATGAAAAAACTGCAATCAACATAAAAAACCTTGGAAAAACTGCATAGTTGTAATATTGTTACAATTACTGATGTAGTTTTGTAAGCCTTGTGGGTTATATTGCCTTTACAAGCTTCCAAAAACACTGACATTTCTCTATTTGGGATTGATTTTTGGGATAACTTCAGTAGGATGTTATCCATGAATTTACTCAGACTTTTAAAACTGTAGATGCACTATTTGAGCCTTGTAACCCATTTAATAGTGGAGAAATCAGTCCAAGCCATTTGGGTTCTGTCAACAGCACAGGATAAAGTCACATTCTTTAACTGTGGTCCTTATAAACAGTGAATTTTCCAGGACTGAAGGGTATTTCCATAATCTAAAACCTTCCCTGGACGCTGTTCTTATAAAAGGCAGGGACAATCATAATATCACAAAAACATAGTAGAGTTAGGTTTGTAATTATAGCTCTCATTAAACCCATTCAAAGGCAGAAAAATGCAATAATCTCTTTGCAACCTCAATTCTTTTTTGGTTCTATTTTGTTTGGTCAGCATCTCATCGGCTTGTGAGAGCGTTTCCCATTAAAAGGTTGCTATCTTCTGTAGATGGTAACCGGGTTGATGCTGTGTAGGCCTGTCTAAGCAAGCCGATAGCTGCAAATTGACAAGGGGCCAGCTAAGCCCCTTGGTAGAACCCTGCCCCGATTAATTAGAGCCATGGTAGATGGAAAAAAAAATATCTGGAGCTTAGTACTGCTGTAATCCCTCTCTCCAGAGATCATGTGCTCAGAGCTTGACCAAGCAAAATACAGTGAAGATGACTTGGTGAGGCAAGAAAGATCCTCTTTTTCTATTCATTCCAGTATTTTTATTGATTTCCACTCTATCATCACCAGCAAAATTAAACTACAGGCAACCCCAGAGAGTAATGAAAATGTCATTTTATTCGAGAATACACACAAAACCATAAGAAACTACTGATGTATTTGATTACATGAACTCTGAATGTAGTATATTTGGGCAAACCCCACAAGCGTCCGACTTCGTTCAGAAATCATACTATAACTCCCAGACCCTGCCTTTCAGAAGGTAATTAGGCACTGTGTTTGCAGCAAGCTTTTTCTGTGTACTCTGTCACTTTGAAAGAAAAAACACAGCATATAATCAAACCAACAGGCCATAAAAATGACTGTGACAGGCATAAAATGGAAAAGAAAACAAAAGACAACCGGCTCTTCAACAAATAAATAAAACCAGATGCAAAATGGATATTATTAAGTAATTTTGTGAGTGATTAAAAAGAAAACTGAAAACTGTTTGAGTCTTATTTTGGTCTTATTTATGTTAGTTTTTGTCATTAGTTATAAACACTGATCATAATAATTACTGGGATGTGGAAACATGGTGACATCGCTAACAAAATATAACAAGGAAATTTTACTACGGCTCATTTTCAGCTTCTAACAATCTGTCTGATGGCCTAACTCCTTTCATCATTGTTGTCATCATTCTAATTATTTAGACTTTTGTTTTGTCATACCAGTGTTGCTGCGCTCCCACATATACATAATTGACTTTGGTGAGTACTACAAACAATAAAAAGTATGGTGACCCAAATTGTGATGTATGAGAATTATCTTCTAAATTAGCTGTTAGTTTAAGTAGCAAAACAATATTTTTGTACATTTGTGCCAACATTGTGTATTTTAGTACAAAACCTTTTCTGCGCTGTACAAGAAAAACATGAACAAAAGTGATGAAAAAACAATTAAACAAGATTCTGAACGAGTACTCGGTGTGTACTTCCAGCACTTCAAATTTTCACACTCCGATGTGCGAAGACGGTTCAGGCGCTGTAGTTCTCAAAGAGCTGAATGTCTCCTTGGGTTCCCTGCCTTTGCCGTTTGTCTCCTTTCTGATCTTCAGCAATGAACTCACCACTAGGAGGGCAATAACTCCCATTGACTTCTGTTTCTATCATCTTGGCTGGCCAGAATTACTCTTCAAATCTATACGGAGCTTGACCCTGAAAAGTGTTTTCAATTACTTGCTGCTGGTGTCAACCTCTTGTGCTGAGCTTATTGAAATTGAACACCCCGAACTTTAAACAAGGCCACAAAGCTACGCTATGCTGCTGCCGCTATCAACAACATGAAATTACACATTTTAAAAAATGCCTCAAAGTGCCATGCATGCTGTAATTTGAGAGAAAATTATGTTCAATACACGGAGAGATCAGTCGAGGCACTTTGGGCGATACTCGGTTCAGTGCAATAAATAAAATATCAGAGTGAAATAGCTGCTGTTTAGTTGTAATGGCCCACACGTTTGTGTCGTGTGCACTCAGGTGACCTCGCCCACTGAGGTCAGGGAACGCGCTGTACGGGCGCTGCTCCCACAGGCCATGCATGTGCTGCGTGCCTCCCAAAGAGGTGGCATGTAATCAAGGTTTACAGCTGGGAGTCACATGAACCACAGCAGAATGCTACCTTGTTTGAATCGATGCTGGAGGTTGTGATGTGATACTTACAGGAGCTAAATGTGGGTCACAGTTCATCTTTGGGACTAACGATGCAGTGAAAGGGATTGAATGTCATTGTGTCCACACTGTGCATGCAGGCCAGCGGCGGATCTCCACTCCCCTGAGTTTGTGAGGGATGTAATAACAGCACCAAAAGTGATGGGTTTCAAACCGGTGGGGCTCCTGCTGTTGTCAACAACATGAATCAGTCACATATCTGATACGCAGAGACAGTGATTCAAGAGTTTAAGAATTTTCTGGCTGATTTTGCTTCTTTTGGTCTCAAGATTGGAATCTGTTGCGAGCCAGTGAATTCAAGATGAGGAAACTACAAACCTCTTACAGCCTATTTCAAGCATACGGGGGTGAGTGTTTGATCCTCAGAAGACAGATTTAGGCAGCGGTGGAACAAGATTTCACATACTTTACTTGATTAAATGTTGCACTGCCACAATGCAGAAACACTACATTTAAAATTAAAGTCGTACATTCAAACTCTCACCCATGAACAGAGGCATCAGCATCATTTTCCTGACCAATATTAATGATGATGATTTGTTTGACATTGCTTTTGAAAGTAGAATTAATTTCATGATCAGGGCTAACGTATTTAAAATCTTCATGTAAGACCGATGCAGGAGTTTTCAAAGCGTTTCTGCTCAGAGCTCTTCTCTGGCTGGAGGTGGGTGGAGTTACCTTGGTTACATGACGTAAACAGCTCCTTTCCCTAATTGCAAACTCTGTATGAACTTTACAGGATGTGCTTCTTTAACACCCCTGTTTACTTGGTGGAGGTGTGCTGTCCTTGTCCCAGCGCCCCTGAGCTATTATAGCCTTGGCTGGCACAGCATCATGTTGACAAAGGTGATGACTTCACTATTATATATTGTGTAAGCGTAAACCCCACTCACACTAATTTGCAGCGGCACCTATGAAGTTCAAATACTCTGCCCCTTCCTTTCTGTCTGTAACTCTCACAGCAGTCCTTGCCCTCGGCTGTATGCCATGACACAGCGCTCGGCCAGGCAGGACATTTCCATCAATCACACTTAGGAGAATGAAGTGTGGATGAAGGTAGTGATGTGGCAGTGGTCGTGATAATAGCCTTGAAAAGTCAGAGCCTGCCAGCTTTCTCCACCTCAAAGTATCAGAGATGGAGCAGAGCAGGTTCTCCAGGGAGAGGAGGATCCCTGCCCAGAGAATACTTGGGGAGGTGAGTCATGGAACATTCCAGTTCTAGGTGCCTGTACCACAGTAACTCAGTCTTATCTTAGCTAAACCACAGAATTCATACAAGTTGCATGATTCATCCGCATGAGATTTCCAATTTCATGACTCATGAGATTCTTTTCTACTGCTGGCCACACTGGTGGTCAAAACTAAATTTACTGTATCACTAATTTACCACCTCAGAACCATTTGTCCTCTTCAATTGTCCAACTTTTAGCTCTCCTCAATGACACGTAACAAGTAAAATGATATTAAGTTCCTACGGTTAAAAATGATACATATATTAGTCCTGACTGACCAGATGAAAATATTCAGCGAGTATTGGAAGGATATTTTTCACTAACAGCAAGCCTTAGATATGAGTTCTGATGTCTTTCAGAAACTTACGTTGCCTCGAGGCTGACTTCAGACCTCTGAACTTCTGCCAACATTTCATTTTTTCAGTGAATCTAACAGTTCTGGTGTTGTGCTTCGAGGCTGGTGCAGCTGTACAGGTTGTTTAATGTTGACCTGCAGAGATGAGAACTAACTAATCTAGTACAACTTTTGTGTGGACTGAAAATGACTGTGGGGGAGAGCTATGTCACTCCCTAATGATTGGTTAAGGCAAAGCAGGACTCAAACATTATGTCAGACTGAATAATTAAGTGAAACCAAAAAGGCAATTTCTCGTTATTCAGATGAAGTTGCTTCAGTCTCACCATTCACATTTACATGGACAAACACGCCACTCAATGCCAAATACAGGCCTCAAATTTTCAGCCCAGGACATCTAAGATAGTTCAAATGTGCTTTAAGGGGCGATGAAACAGTATCAGCTCGTGAGGGTCTTATTAAAGTACTTTACAGTGCTGTCTAAGTATGGTTACAGATATTTGCTTGCAAAGTCAATTTATATGGTCTAATTTTGGATAATTTCATAGAAGGGATGAGGTCAGGACAGTGGTTATGCACAAAACTCTTCCTAAAATATGGTCCCATTAATCAAGGCAGGAACCTCCAATCTGTTGAGGCAATGTTTCCGAGCTTTTAAGTCAGCAGATGCATGCAGACATCTCCGTCTTCTGGATAAGTCATCTCTAATGATGTCATTTTATGTGTAGTTACATGAAATATGCCAGATCTGTGGAAAATGACAAAACGCATGGTTTAAAAATATGTAGCAATGCAAAAAGGTATATTAGCTGGCTATATTTCACATACAAAAGCATATGGGTTATTTCAACCCATCAGGGGAGTAAATGCACAGGTTGGAAACTTTATCTAAAAATATGAGAATATAGATGTGCACTTAAGACACTCACTGCCTGTCTGTGAACGGTAATCATAACTGAAACAAAACCGACAGGCCTTTCTGCATGAATCATTCAAGCAGTGCCCATGTTCCATGAGAAGAGCGAAAAAAAAAGAAAAAAAAAGGCTGAAAATAGACGTGTCGGGTGTGTTGATGAGCAGATGTAAAAAACATCTTTATCACTGAAGAACTCTGAAGAACTCGCTGCAGTGCAGGCCTTTCCAGCCCCATCAGCTGCCAATGTGCATCTGCACAGGAACAATGACCCTCATTCATCCATCTCCATTTTGTTCATGTTCTGCGTTTACAGTGAAATTCAGTTGTGGTACATATTTCTAAGCCGAATAATCCGCCAATTCCTTAGCCAGTCTAACAAATTTCATTGGATTTGTACTCTTGCACTCACTTAGCTCACGTGGTTTACGCATATACGTCGTACTTTTTGCCCTGAGATCGTCATCGAAATTTCCAGGAACTTTAAATAAAAATGTTTGTCAAAACGACGATGAAGTGAGCTCCAGTACCTAAGACTTTATGGATATGTGCTTTTCAAATTTCACATGACAAAAACCTGTTGTCCACATTTACACTCCACGTACACCCGAGACTGCTGTGTACCACGCTTGATTAATGAGCTGTTTTTTGTTTTGTTTTATGAGGACCACAGTCAATAATAACTGCAGCACAAATTTACTGGAGGGCAATGTTTCAATTCACACATGAAAAATGATCACTGATGACCCTAAAATTGGAGGGGGGGGACTGAACAGGCATGAGCCAGAGATGTGACTCTGCTCTGATTTTCTGTCCAATCGAAACGCAGACGAATCTGCAGGAGGTCTGCTGAACCATTTCACCTCCAACTAATTGATGCAGAGGTTTTTCACAACAGATGCACTGAGGTTTAAAAAACATAAACGACCACAGTATGGGAAGATATAATCCAAAACAAAGCTGCATCATCTGCGGAAAAATAGATCTGACACAAGTTAGACATCATGGGAGGGAGATTAAGGCAAGTTCAGGACTCTGGACAAACGGCTCCAGACCAAAGACAACATCGTCAGGGCTGGAATTCCAGTCGGCATCCAGTCAGACAATAGACAGCAGCTGCTCAGAGACGAGTCCATTTATCTGCCAACCCCCCCCCCCCCCAGAGGCTACTCAGTAGAGCTTTTATTTCCCAGCAATTCAAACAGACTTATGCTGTTTGTTCATTACACATCAAGTGGAAATGCTGTTCATTTACAGTATGACAGAGTTCCCCATGGGGAGGCTACCCACCCACACCTGCTCTAGAGCACTTCATAATGTGTCTCTTGTTGCTATCCAGGCTTCTCCTTATTAGGTCTTATTTGTCTCCTATGTCTACTATTGAAATAAAACTGTACCATCTACTGATGCCACTTTAAATATTTATTTGAACTACTGGGTCTAATAAAACCCAAACAATCCCAGTGTGAAGTGTCCTTGCTTCATCAATAATTGGTGAAAAAACAGAAGCAGTATACTCAGTGTATTGTTAAGCCACCCGACCACCACACTGGCTCACTGCACACAGCTAATTCTAGAGAAAAAGCAAGTAGAAGAGACGCTCTGAAATAAAGAACAGCAAAAAAAAAAAAACCAGATCCTTTATATCATGGCAAGACAGCACTTGGAACAGCACAAGGGTGCATGTGAAGGTTTGTTGGCCTTACCAACACTATAAACGTATCAACAGCACATTCCACAGTGAAACTGAACTCCTGCCACTACAACTTTCACACCCCTCCTCACCTCCACACAGACTCCACATTCCCAGAGCATACCCCTTATTCCCATATCCTCATGGCAAAGACTGCCGACTGAAACTCATCTCCTGTTTCAACTGTTGATAGTTATGCAAACGGACCAGGCAAATTTTAAAGAATCGGGCGAAGTGATTCTTTTTTTTGTTTTTTTTTCTCAATACCAGCTCTGTGTGCTTATGGAGGTCCTACACAAACATACTTTCACTCTGGTATCTCTCTTGCATCAACCGGGTCCAAGGGCAACTTTGGCTTTTCTTACCCAATTCCTAATGTTTGACTGAGTGCAGTGTCACAGCGAAAGGAACGCAGCATTTGGCTGGGATCATGTTTAAATTAGTGACCAAGGAAAGGTATAAAGAACAGAGAGACACACAGAAACCCTAAAAGAATTTTGTATTGCTTTAAGGTTCTGCAGAGGTGCAAACTCGGCAGTTTGCTCACACACTGATTCAGCTGTGTGGAAAATAGAGACCATCTTTTCAGAAAGACAGGGTTTGGTGTGTGGAGGGTGCCAGCAATCCCATACTTTTCACTTCGCTCTTTGAAAATGGGGGGCACATCTGCTTGTCTTTTGTCTAAATTCATTTTTAATGGAAAAGAGGTGCAACTGTTATTCCTTTCAGGTTCACTGGACTGTGTCACCAGCACAGACAGGATGTTCACATAGTTTGCTGGTGTGCAAAAAAAAAAAAAAAGAGGGAATGTTGGGAGAACAGGCAATTACTGTAAGCTGGTGTGACAGTACACATGAGGCACTGTCTGAGGCCCCCAAACAGTTAGCATCACTCAGCAAGCAGGGTTGTAAGCAGTACTATTCCACTGGCAAGTAAATAAGTGTTGCTGTGCACTATGTTTACATACACAGCATGAAAGGTTAAATTATGCCCCCTTTCTAACTGCAGATAACGGAAACGAGCACATCTACCAGGGTAATCCACAAACCTGGCAAGTACACATACATTTGGTCATAAAAAAGAAAAACCAGTCACGAAACAGTGAAAAGGATACAGAGCTACCAGGGGATGCAAGGCAGTGTGGAGCAGGAGCCACACTTTCAATGTCAGTGCAGTGCAAGCACCATGAGGGTGGCATGCAATGAGGGAGAGAAAGTACGTTTTCATGGCTGGCTGTTGAAGAGCCTGGAGAGGTGTGGAGATCTTTAGTGAGAAGACTACTAACACTGAAAAAGAAGTTTAGACTTTTTTTTCCCCATACACAACTGTAAGTAAACCCTGAGAAGTCAAAAATTCTGGTGATCCATTTTCTCAGTCTGAACTAGTTTTTTTTTTCTTCCTGTGCTTATGACTTAACGGCTGAAAAAAAAAAGATTCTGCCAGGATATGATTTCCTAGTTTTCTAATTTTCCCATCTGTGAAACAGGTGAGAAAAAAACTATCATTTGCGTAAGTTACTTTTTATTATCCATGGAAAAAAAAAGCTTTGGCAGGTGAAAGCATCAGTTTTTGAAGTGTTGTTGTTGTTGTAATCCTCAACTTGGCCACAAGAGACTGAAGTGCACCACACGGGGTTAAAAGTGTTTGTAAATTCAGTGGAGACAACAGAACTTAACCTTTCTGAGACCATGCAAATCAGATTTCTGGTAATATTTGGCAAAATTATGGTCAAACCACACTTTTCCAAATTTTTCCAAATGCGACTGGCTGTCTGAAAAGGTGTGAAAACTCTTGGGAAGTGAGTGAAGTGAGTACCACTCCCAGTTTTATCAAGATCATTGGATGGATCAGCGCCGGAACAACCACTGCAACAACAACAAACTGATCAATCAGCAAATCAATGACGTAGCAAGCAGAAAATTGCAAAATGCAAAAGAGATGAGCAGCGTATATGAGACAGATATGAAAGCAGGTATGTCTAAGGCATTTTAGAGGACTACAGCCTTCATATGAGTGACAGTAAGGAAAACAAAGCATGAATGCAGAAGGTTTTCTATTCAACAGTATACTGTACATAAGTACTACATTGATTTTTTTGTTATATGTTAGAAAATAGTGTGCATTGTTTTCATTACAGCCTCAGTTTTAACCAAATCAAACTTAGGAACGCTAGCATCATGCTAATTGGCTCAACCTGTCCACGAGTAAAACTCGTTTAACCTCCATGTCCATCAAGGCTAATGGAAGTGTGACAGAGATGGATGCCTCGTCATCCCAAGGGGCACATACAACAGACTAGTGTGCTTCCATTGCTATCAATGCAGATGGGATTCTCACCCATACAGCTGCTGCAGTGCACAGTGTGAAGGTGAATTGTCAGACTTTTTCCAAACTGTCTAGACTTTCCATCCTTCAACACCAGCATGGGATCCCTGATAGTGGAAATCTATTCTGCGAAATGCTCAGAACCTCTAATGAAGAAATGAAGCATGGAGGAACCATGACCGACCGCAGCCAGAGGGAAGCATAAGGAGGGAAAGAAGGCCACTGAGTTAGAGCAGAGGGGTAAGAAAGAAAGAGCAACAGAAAAAGAAAGAAAGGAAGGGAAAAGAATGTGACTGAAAGAGAAAAACTAACTAAAAATGTAAGATAATATGTAATAGGTCTGTGTTAATTAGATCCTTGTAGGACTGTCATGTCTGAAATGACAGTAACTTTGACAGACAGCAACCCTAATTCACTATTCATACTTTAAGTGGAAAATGCATTTCTTTCATTTTACATATTTACAGTTTAAATAGGTAAATATTTGACTCACTAGCAGACCATCCGAGTTTCCCTGTTTGTTATGAACAGACTTCAAACAAGGACTCGAGTCCTTTCACACTCTGAATAAATGTCAAAAAAATAAAAAAATAAATAAAAATCAGGTGAATTTTTTTTCTCAGCAAAAACCATCCTGTTTCACTGTTTGATTTTCTTTCTCCAGTTGCTGTCATTAGCAGCTCAGAAGCTGTCCTCGTCACCACAAGAAGCATTTTTTGTTTCCTTTACTATGAACTGTGTTGAAGACAGAAAACTTAACGACAGCTTCAAACAGACAGTCTGGGTAAAATCATTTCAAATCAATAAACCCCTTTATAAAACATATAAATTGGTGAAGATTTGAAAAACCAAAAAAATGAAAGTGCTGAGAATTAAAACAGCCCTGTGGCCCATTTAATCTTCTTTTAGTTAATTGTTCTGTGTGGTTAAGTCTCTTTTTAACATCCATTTTCAGCAAAAAATAACCGCTTTGTATAAGAAGTATTTGTGCTGCTTTGGTGTTTTTCTTCTTTCCATTAATGCGGGTTCAGAAAACGCAGTTTGTCAAACATATACATTCTGTTTGTCTGTTTGCAGTGTTTCAGCCCTCTTGGCTCAGTGTCACCTTTAGCCTCCCTTTGGCACAAATCTGCCAGGCTGACTCATTGTCTTAGGTGAAGCCAAGCAGAAGACATGGCTGCTCCAACCTCTCAATGCCCTGCCTCCACCCCCCTCCTCCTCACACACCCATCCATGAACAACAAACCCCCACCTCCCCACTGCTACCTCCCCAGCCCCACTCCAGGGATTCCCGTTATTTCACCCTGTCTGCTGAAGGACTTCTGGGATCACATAACATATCGGTCTGGCGCCTTGCCTCCTGCCACCATAAATGGGGGGTGGGGTGGGGTGGGGGGATGCTCAGCATGGCTCCACTTTTAGCACAAACCAGTCATTGGTCCTCATTATTTATGACATTTTCAGCATGATTATTAATTCATCAGAATTATATTATATTCCAGACGTAGTCCAGACGCTGTCACATCTGTGGAGTCTCTGGAGCCCAGCAGGTCCTACTGGAGTCAGCCCCACCCACTCCATCAATCCCCTGTACACCCCCCAACCCCCCCAATCCCCCATAACTGTTTTTCCACATCTCTAATTGGGTTTTGTTTATGTGTTCTGTGATCTGTGGAGACAGCATGATCAGTGCTGTTGCCTTCCAGCTTTCACAAATCACACTGTCATCTAGCAAACAATGTTTCAATTCAGCACATGTGAGCACCTTTAAATACTATATTAACTATTATACCAATGTGGTATCAAAATAATAATTTCCCTTTTCATTGTTCAAGATTATTAAATCCTGTAACCCACAAGAGCTATACAATCCAGGGTGTCTTATGGGTTCAGTGGGCTGACTAGTCAAGAGTTAGTGTTACAATTGGTAACAAAGGCCATTTTTAAAAGCTTTAGTGATCAATATTTCCTATATATCAGATAACTAAAGCTTTTAGTCCATTGTGACTCACTGTTTTGATTTTAGGACCCCAAAATCTCATCAATCCCATTTTCAGGAACAACAGGCAGCTGGTTTCACCAAAACGCTATAAGACCGACACATTCAAAGCAATACTGACTTTCAGAAGATGGTGGAGGAAATAGGAATTCAAAAGAAGGTCTCGCTTGGCCCAAACAAAACCCCAGTATCAAAGATAGTAGGTAGTTAATCTGATGCTCAATTCTCTTGACACAACAGGTGACAAGCAGGACATGGCTTGTTTCAAAAGTGAAGTGAAATCCAGGAGATAGTCTCAAATCCTGTGAGAGTCCTCTGAAACCTGGCAAGAGTGGAAGGAACCTGAGGCCCGATGTTAATTTGTTCCCCTTGGTCAGTTGCACTCTAAAGCTTGTCACAGCATTTTTACTTGAGGTTTACTGATGCATAGCAGCCAATGTAAGAGGACAGTCTCTGCTACAGAGACATGTTACAACTTACCAAAACATTAATTAGGTTTAATATTCAGCCCTTAAAAAGGGATTGTAATGTTGTTCATTTAACTTACAGAAAAGCAAGTAAATCCTCACAGTGGTGAAGCTGTGCTGAAAAATGTTACTGTTAGCGTACAATTAGTTATTTCATTTTCAAAATGATATTTTTTTTTCTCCCTTCATCAAGTAGAATCCAAATTCCTGAATGCTACTGCGATGCAGACAATCATTCACTGGAACATTTATTCCATAATTATGGCCACAAATTGACTCTAACATACCTACAAGGGGATAATAGGATTGTTGATCAATACCAATTACCAGTTGCTGAGATTGCTGCCTCTCAAATTTTACTTTTAGCCATATATACCGCAAATAAAAATCCACTTCAATGAAACATTCATTGGGCTATTCTTGGACAAATGTGATCAGTTTGACAAGCAGTTTCCAACCAACTTAGTGCTACAACTTTGTGTCGGTCATGCAACAATGTGGAAGATCAATAGGCTTACATCCTCGTCACAGCGACCCTTCAGCCCTAACACTCGTCATTACCAGTGACTCTGATAAGCGGGTAACAGTGAACAGTAACTATCAGTTACAAATCAGTGAAATATTTAGTCTTCTTCTGATGTCGGTTTATGTGCTAAAATCTAACAAAGCCAGCTGAGACATACTCTTCATAAAGCTTCTCAAAACTTTGCAAAGACACGTTTCATGACATGTCTGCAGAAGTTTTTGTATCTCTCACTAAATTAATCCCTCTCAAAAAGACACTTTTGTCTCATAAAATGCTAATAAATTCTTGTGGGAATTTAGTTTTTTTTTTATTATTTTCCCACACCCTCTTTCATTATAAAAAGCTCTGCTTGAGAAATGATGGATGGTCTGGAAGAAAAAGAAATGGAAAACAAATCTCTTCGCCCTGAAATAAGTCTCTAAGCAGCTCTGATTAGACGGTAGTGAAGCAAAGAGAGGCTGCAGCATGTTGTATTCAGAAAATAGTCTATTAAGATAAAGCCCTTCAGCAAATTCACAGCTGATGTGGCATAACTTCCATGTAGGTTAATGAAGTTCTAATTTAGACCTTGATGAGAATTCATACTGTATGGCCAAAAAAAGCACACGTCAGGTAGCATACTTTACTATTCAGCCCTCTTTTCTGGATACCAACCGAGACGCAGGCCACAGCATCTGAGCACTGCATCAAATCCAGCACAGAATGCTCCAAACTTAGACAAAGAAGCCCCTCCGCCCATAGCGGGTGAGAGGACAGTGATTAATGAGGCCACACCAGTGGAGAGTGGCTCCGTTATACTCCACCTCCAGTCTCGCCTCTGCTTTAGCAGAAAGGGTGTCAACAAGTAACTAATGACTGCCAAAATGTCCTCTGTTATACATTTCCTGAAAACATCACTCTCCTTATCACCATGAATGCTGCATTCACATGGATGTGGTACATGGCTGAGGGCAAACTAGAAGTTAATTATTTTCAGTACTAGATTAGCATTAAAGTGCAACTTGGCCAAATAGGTGCGATTTTTTTTTTCCTGTCCCAGTAACCACAGGCTGTGAATGCTGCATAGGCCCACACAAGGCCTATACCTAATTACTGTAGTATTTGTATTGTGAAGTATGAGACATATCTAGATGCAACACGAGACAAACCTAAACCTGACCCAAGCCGAAAGACAGACCCTTCAGTCAAGGTCAAGTAACCAACTCGACTATGTAAGCATGACAAAGAAAAACGACAACAAAAAACAAGTGAGACATAAAGTCCGTGTTTGCCTTAGAAATTGAAATTTATGGAACAACAAAGTAATAAGATTATACAGCCCTAAGTACAAATGTGTTCCTTGTTGTGTTCTCGTCCAACAAAAATTATGTGAATATATTCACCCCCTTTTTGTGTCTCCATTTCAGAATCAAGGATACAGTGATATAGCCAAACAATGCGAAAATCAACTTTATCTTTCCATGTTTGAAAATACAGACCATGTCGTGAGGCCCGTTATGCAAATCAAATGAACTGTTGACAGAACACTGACACTGTGCTTTTTATTGCATGAATGCATACTTAACAAATGAATGTCCTTCGTTTCTCAAAATTGCCACGACAACCAGCTTGGCCTTGCACTTAACAGGCATCCCATGATGCCAACCAACATTGCTTTTGTCTTTTTTAGCCCCCAGTGTGAACGCAACATTAAACTGTCATCCATTCAGACTCTCCAGTTCACTATCGTGTCCAGCGATATTTTAGCCAGCGCCTCCTTTTTCTGCAAAAACTCTCAGCAGGAATCGTCCAAAGTTTTTTCCATCCAGTGTTTTGGTCGGAGAATCCCTCAAGCCACTGATCGAACTGCAATCTCCTCGTTCAAACACAGCTGCATCAATGGGCTTTTATCACACCGCACCCCCTCTGGATACAAAGATATGCACAGCTGCTGCTCTGTTGCCCAGAAACCGAATGTCATTTCAGGAATACCCCCCATTCCACAAACAGGATAGTGTTACAGGAAGTACTGCAAACAGCCAAGGCCCCCCAAACTTGATTTTCCCCATTTCAGTCTGAGCACTCTATACTGCTCCCATGAATCCATTTCCTGAGGTTCATATCTCTAATGAGAGTTCACGTCATTGAAATTGTGAGGATAGGATGAAGAGAATTACATAATTGCACTGTTGCTAAAGGGAGGACCTTGCTGTTATTGAGTTTTTGGTATCATTTTCCCATCACTGGAGACCTAAACCTCTGTTCAATCAATATGTACCGAGTTATGAGCTCTGTAATTTAAAATCACATTATTGGATGCAGCTCATTTAGTTTGAGAGTCTTACCAAGAATCATGCTAACAGACATTTCTGTCAATTTGAAGCACAAAAGCACTCGGTAAATGCATCTACCAGTTGTTTGCTTAACAAAATGGCCTTGTTCCTTTTGTGCCCGCAGTTTGAAAAAAAAAAAAAATCCAATTTCTCTTGTATCTCATTAACATAAATTTTTAATTTTTTACATCTTTTCATACATGAAAATATATGAACATTTTAAAATTATGAAACACTGTAAGCAAAATCGGATTTTATTAAGGAAAGACAAGTCGTGCCTGGGAGATGGCACAGGGAAAAATAAAAGTTTGGTTTGGAAACTAATTGTTTTATCAGAAAACTCATTAAACATCTTTCCTTCACACTGGACCTTTTTTCAAGCCCCTGCTCAACTAGAAATCCCTTTATGCAATTTAGTTTTGTCTTCTACGGAGCAAATCAAGCTAGGGGGACAGCAGTGATGCAAAAAAAAAAAAAAACCAAAAAGCTGTTATGAAGCACGCCATTTTCCTCTTTCTTCTGCTACAGTACAAAGAGACTGCCACTCTGAGCCCTTCAAAGCAAGTGCAAGTATCATATATAAATGCAGGAGAGTTGCTGAGGTTCTCCCTTATTAACCTGATAGATATTTTATATTCTGTACAGTTTGAGGCATTTCTGCAAGAGGGAGCTGGCATTTAAGGCCCTCCAGAGGCACCGAAGCCATTGGACTAGCAGGAAGAGCCATATCCGTGAATGAACTAATTAAGCTCCTCAATGTCTTTGGCAAAATGGTGCCCTGAGATTGTGCTCTGCAAAAGCGGTAATGAGAAAGAGTGAGACAGAAGGGTGAAAACACGGGAGAGAAAAAAGCAGGGGGCTGGGGTGGCTAGACCTCATCCTCAAATGCATAAGGAGCGTGTACTGTTCAGAAAACAAAGATTAGCAAGGAGGCAGGATTTTAGGCTCTTTTCCTCTCAGTCCAAGGCAAGTGGACCCGTTAGATTTTTGAATGCAAACTATTTCCTTGTCTTTGTTTTTCTCTCCTTGCTTCGCGCAAGGCTCATTAAAGTCCATAAACAATGCGAGATGTGCTCTCTAATGAGCAAATGCTTCTGTAAAAAGGGCTCTGTCCTTGGGAAGCTGGCCATGTCAGCTTAAACTGTATCCAAATCCAGGCTCATGCATCTCAGGGCTAACAACCAGGCCATTCTCACCAGGCTCGTTTGTGTCCTCCATCTCCTCATTTTCATTGTTCCCTCATTTTCTGTACCATCCATGGAAGTTATTGTTCCCTCTCTGCACTGCTTCTTTAGGGTCACATCCAAGGAAGTGGGAGCCTACAGAGTCCCAGGAGGTGTCTATGGCACAGGGTGGCTAACTAAGTGATCTGCTTGGCCTGCCACAGAGCGCAGCGGAGCTGAATGAAACAGCACAGTTGAAACAACAGTGGGCTTTCACTGTTTCAGGCCATAACAGAGTATGCTTTCTTTGAGACAGAGAGAAAAAAAAACATTTCAGGGAAACAAACTGTGGAAAATGGGAGCATGATTTGGCATTTTGAGTTGCTCTTTCAACCTGACAGGAGGTCAGACAGTGATAAGTGATCCACCTATGGCTCATTAAAGTCAGCTATTCTGAATAATATTAGAAGCAACTGTGAGATAAATCATCATTATTCACCCGATACAAAATAATACTCGAACAATTTCAACTAATGAATCCGCAGGTAAGCTACATATGCAATATTAGTGTCTTATGCAAAGAAAAGTTGTATATTTCACTTACGAGGCCAATGACATGAGACAAATGAAAAGGTTAGAGAGTAAAGACTAAATCCCTGCTTGGAGTCTCCAGAGGTGACAAAGTTCATTAGACCCATTTTGTGAAAGTATCATAAAGTACCTGAGAGTCTCGCAATCAGGTTACAGTTGTGATAATCTCGAGGGCGCCGGTGGAGGAGAGGCTGCAGGATAATTAATGTCCAATGCGTCCTGTGTCAGACACATTGGACACTCATGAAATTTCATGGCTAAGATAATGAGATAATTTTAGCACAAAAAGAGTCTAACATGAGAAAAGTTCATCCTTCGGTGGGCACCATGCAAGTGGAAATTTTGACCCCGTGTTGGTGCTATTTAAAAAAAAGAAAAGAAAAAAAAAGATCAGAGGAAAACCCAAAGCTTCAGAAACCATTCCTTGTGGATCTCCAAAGTTTTTGAGAAACAGAAGAAGAAAATGATTTTTTGCTTCCATACAGATGAAGACTGAGGTTAGCTCTTTGTCTGGCCGAGCAGTAACTCAGCATACACAAGTATTGCACTGCTTGAAAAGACCAGTCAGATTAATAGCTACAAGCTACATGTGCTCCAAACCCATTAAAACCCCAGCAAGGCAACATCTGGGCACAGATCCACTTTTTATCTGCATTACTGAAACCGATTTTCATTTCTTTTTTCTTTTCAGAGGCAAATACATGTTATCTGAATATAAAACTGGTAAAAAAGTGAAGATGTGCATCTTGATAACCATATTCTAGTAATGTCTCACAACGGAGACAATTCCAAGTGGTGAACTTCCAAAGGAGATATTCTTCTTTTCCTGCTTTGCTGTTAATGGAGACATTTGTACGTTGTACTTAACACAAACAGCACATACACATTCTGTATATGGGATGTAGATCCCAGACTGAGTCAAGCACATGACAAAAGCAGCATGGCAATGGTTTGGTTAGGCAACAAAACCACGAGAGAAACATCACGAGACAGGAACTGGATTGGTTGTCCAGCGGATAAGCCAGATACATGGCTTACTGGCAGTTTCACTTCTTAAACAATTTCCTGCGGGATCAATAAAATTCTTATCTTATCTTAAAAGACGACGCTACTCCCTGCATTACCACCGAACTTGGCATGCTACATTAAATGAGTTTGCAGAATCATCCAATATCATAATGTACTGCTCATTTCTACATGTATGTGCGTGCGTGTCTAATCAACACTGTCCGACACTCGAACATGACATAATTTGTTTTCCTAGACAAATAATGTCCGAAAGTCAAAACTGAAAACTGCGTCTTCCTGAGATGAATGTTTTCTCATGACTGTTTTTTTATTATCATTATTAACAATGTGTGAGTCTAATAACACATTATACCGCGAACACTATGTGTTCAATATAGACTGCACTTATTCAGTGTATTGTTACTGAGGTAAAGGGCCACTGAGGCAGGCCAAGCACATTACAAGTCTTTGAGCTGAAGCCATTCGGAAGCACAGTCTCTGAGGTTTCTGTTGGCTCCTGTAAAGAGGCAGAGCCCTCGACCCCTCGTGTTGAATCGTCTGAGCTCGGCCCATCTGGCTGCCTGTGCTGCGAGCCAGTGTCAGTCATATGCAGCTTGACACGCTGCCTTTGTTCCTGCACTGTAAACATATTTTATCCCTCTGGTGTTCAGAGGGAAAACTGGTCTTCATTTGACATTTACCTCCCACTTTAGCTTATGAGAGGAACGAAGTAAAACTAATAAAACAGCCCCATTAAAAGTCTGAATGTCTCATATATACATATGAGGGCATCAAGCATTTTAAGTGAGGTTCAATCTCATAACTTGACATGATTATTTTAACCTTAGCTTTCGTCAAAGCATATGAAGGCATGAAAGCATAAAACACATTTTAAACATCCTTTGGTCCGTCTCCCTCATTTCAGCCATGAGGGGAAAGTTATATGGGTCCATACTCTGGTCATGTTCCTTGGCAGAGGGTGAAAGCAGACGCTACTGGCACGAAATTAAAACCTAAAAAGACTTCAGAGAGCTTAGTTGGGAGTTTATTGATTGGTTAAAGCTTTTCAAAAGAGCACATTACTGGCTAAAATGCAATGATACCATAAGGCAACAAGTGAAGGCTTCAGATTTGCAGTATTCCCAATTCAGACTCATACGTAAAGGATCTGCATTTCAATTTTGCACATTTACAGTAGGCCTAAGTCATGCAGCACAAACACGCAGCAAGCTGCCAAATAATATGTGGGAGAAAGTCGCAAACAACTGTGCCAAGATAGGAGTGCCAAAAAAAATAAGAGTGTTTCTTTATCACCTCTCAACATTCATATATCATCAACAGAACACATTCCGTCCCCAGCCAGGGCAAAAAGTCCTATGGTATCCATTTTCATGTGTACGCATAATTTTCTGACTGTCAGTAGAAAAAAAATAATTACAGTTACAGAACTTTGCAGTTACAGCGCTGTATTAAAGCAGCAGAGCAGTGCATTATGCAGAAAAGCCTTGCAGATAAAAATGAGACAGCTGTCAGTCAGGAGAGCAGCTATTCATTCCAGAGACATAATCAGGCCACGATATACAAGCAGAAATTTTGCTCCTTTCACAGTATTCAGTTTACCAGTGGAACGTCGGAGCTCGCTCTTATTTTTAGACATTAATGTGTGAGGAAAAGCAAGAAAAACGCGTATCACATGGGCTTATCTTTCAATGAAAATATCCATTTTTTTTCATTATGTGTGAGGCTCAATCAACTCATGCAAACGCAATTTGGTAAGAAGAGCAGTAAAGGAAAGATCTAAGAAAAGAAATTCTGAGCAATGTCCCAGATCTGCATTGAGCAGATTGGCCAGCATCTATAGAAATGTAGGAGGAACATTTTTAAATTAAATCAAGGAATAAAGGACTAAAAACACGTATCCATGTCTGACACTATTACTGCTCTCAGTGAGATTTATTATGTGAAAATGGGATTGCAGTGACAGAGCGGGAAACAATGAATCCAGAGGTTGAAGTGCCCTGCCGACCCAGTGGTTCCTCCTTGACGACACTTTGCATTGTTCCACCTCCCTCTCATCCTCCGCCCCTCCTCCTGCCCGCCGCCCTCCACCTTTGTCTGCCTCCTCCGGCTCTCAGCGAGCCACTCCTGAGGCTTTTCTTCACGAGCGGCTATTCCACAGTGCTGTTAGTGTGAAAGCCTAATAAATTACAGACCTCTTCTGATCTCATCAAATGCAGCAGCCTGACCATAAACACATAATGGAGAAGACCCTCTTCCAGGGGGTTGTGCTGGGTCAAACCGGAGTCATTGTCCTCAGATTTTCAGATGAAATTGGATGTTCTCTCTTCATTTTACAAACAAAGCATTCAAAGGAAATGTGTCAAAACCTTTTTTTATGTGTTACGTTTGTATTTTTCATGCATTTAAAGTGCCAGACTCAGTCAAAAGAGAAAAAATGTCAGTGAGTACCCAATTAAACTGCAGTGAGGGGGTGGGGTCAGTACCACAGTAATATTCTATTTTTGTGTTTCTCCATATTGGCTTTTAGTGTAAACGCCACATTGCACAACTTAACATTATTACTCTTAACTCTTATGTTTTAACATAATGCATTTAGTAGACTCATCTGGATCACCCCAGTTATTTCTGCAATACTGACTGAAATGTGGACTGTTCTGCCGGAGCTTTCTGAGTGGGACCACAGTAACAGAGACGTCCCACAGCAGCTGAGGATGCTGCCAAACAACAGCAAACATTCAAGCCGTTGTTTACCTCGGCATCCCCACGAGATCACCTGAGAGAATCACATGAGGTGGTTGCATTGTTCCCACTCGCAACACACTTTTAATAATATCCCGTAGTGCGTAATGAGCCGTTATTTTCAAATCTTATACTGAGTGCATGTTTGAGATCTGAGAAATCTGTGAAGTTTCTTGTTATGTGTGTGATGCAACCCAATTTAAAAAATCAGTTAGAATTTCATAACTCCTGTGGCCTGAGCCAGGCTTTATCCTCCCCATGAGTGCATCTTGACTGTGTTCGCCTCCAAATATTTTTCTTACACTTTATTTATGGACAAAAGGATTGCCAGCCACTGAGCATGCAGCATATTAATCTGCACACACAAATGATTAAATTAATAATGAATCTGTAGCAACAGCCTCGGTGTAGTAATCCTTTCATTTGGTTTACAAATCCATTGGTACAGATCTCTAAATCAATATGTTCTTTTTTCTGCCGTAGGACGCTGAGGAGGCTCCGTACAATACGCTCAGTTATTAGGAAACGGTTCATAATGTTTATTATGTTTTAACTTCAGAGTCTTGAATCATAAGTGATCTCATGCAGCACTGGTCCCAATTTGTGCACTGAATGGAGAAAATTGATTGATTTTATTCCCTCAGATTGGACATCATCTGAAAATGTTCAGCGTACAATGCCTGAGTTTCAGTATCAAAATCCAATCAATACTTTGTTGTTGCCTTGGTTTAGAGAATATAATGTTTAATCCACCCCCCCACACACACACACTCTTCCACACGACTCAGTGCACAAATATTTAATGAAGAACTACACACACACTAAGATTCTTAAAAGCAAACAAAACTAAACTAAAAATTCTCAATTTGCTGAAGAAACCATTCAGATTTCCTCAGTCTGAGAGTTTGAGATTTGATGTCCTGCAGGTGCTTGATGTTCACTTTGTTCCTGTTATGACAACAGCCACTCCCTCTCAGCGACTAGATAAGGTTACCCTGCAACCACCTGCTACCAACCCAACACAAAAACACCATTTATTTTGATCAGTCTGACCTCATCCCTGTTCACATGTCATTTCCATATGGGCAGCAGCAGCAGACCTCTGCTTTTATGTGGCTCCTCTATTAGATTGTGGGCAGGATTTTACCAGTTAATTAGATGATATCTGACACCAGTTTGATCAAGTGGTCTACAGAGTCTGTGCTGCATCCGCTGTCAAATCAACAGCTCCTACATGTGCTCTGCTTTCTCGTTTCCATAGCATCACCTCACGGCACACCTCACAGGAATATGCACATCCACAGTTCAGTGCAACAAGAAACAAGTGCATCATCTGTTTTAAGTCAGTTAACTGTTTTCTTTTCCATTTCCATTTAAGAATAGTTACCCATCCTAACAGGAAACACAAAACAAATATTTTATTGTACCACAAAATGAAAAATGTAATAAAACTATTCACCATGTTTTTTCCTCCCAGCTGAATTCACTAGCTTGTCTCAAGTTTGCGGTCTGCGCGCACACACACACACACACACACACACACACACACACACACACACACACACACACACAGACAGACATTTGAATGCGCAGCAAGGCTGCCTAGAAAGAACTCTAAGCCTTGAATGAGAATTCGAAACTCAGCTTCCACATCATTCATAGTGGTCACATTTCTATTAAGATAAGAAAAAAACCTACAGACACAATATGAAATATCAGAGAATATGCAGTTTGGAGGAACAGTTTGAGTTTTTTCTGCCACAGGAGCTTGTGAACAGTATGCAGTGAAGTAAGTAAGTCATTCTGGACATGGGCTGGCACGGTCTGAATACACCACGGAAACACAAGGATGCTCGCCTCAAGAATGTGCTCACTGACGATTGTGCCAATTTCAAGAGTAAACAAGTCCACAGAACACTGCACATGCTGCACGCCATGCCTTGTTCCCGTCTCCCAGAAGATGCCCTTGTTTTCTGGTCTTTTTTTTTTCTTCTTTTGCTCTTCACACAAAGGCTGAGGTGGAGTGGCACCTGAGGAAGCCAGCCAATCACTAAGGCCCTGGGATGAGTTAACTGCCATTGCTTGGCATTACATCATGATGGTGAGTCACTCCTTGGGATTAAGAGACAGTAAAACACATGCCCAGAAATACTACAGCCTCGCCGCGCCCTGAGAGCTCAGCCGAGGTGAGGTGACACCATAGATTTCTGAGTGTGAGAAGCGCACAGGAAGCCTCTTCTGTCTCTGTGCTCATAATGTGCACCATAAAAATGTTGTTTGTCACTGCAGCAAGAATAACCCTCAAGTTGGTCCTAAGGTGCAGCAGTTAAACTGTGTCAGACAACAAAACTCAGGTAAACTTTGCAAGCTTCTAGCAAGTGAGACTGAAAGGATGTTTAAGTGCCAATCACGATGTGAATGTGCTAACATATTTCCTAATCCATATTTCCTATAAGAATCCAAAAATAAATACATAAATTTTGCTGAGGACAAGTCTACATCTAAGAAACAAAATTAAATTAAAAAAATACCTCCGTCTTAAAGCCAGTCTACATGTTGACTAAGAGCAGCAAAAAGTCTGAAAACTTGTAATTTGATTCAATTAACCCAAACGTGAATCTGACTACCTGAAAGACACTCAATTAACTACTGTCAACCCTGTCTTGGCATATCCATGGTGATTAGAATAACTTTTGAAAGAGTTAACTAAACTACTATCTGTTAGGGTGTCTTATAGAACTCAGACCAAATGCTAACATTTTGAAAATTTGCAGGTGAAAGTAAAGAGAACAACATCCATTCATTTAGGATTCAGATACGCCAAAGCACATAAAACACATATGCCTCCTGCTTTCTGCTGCAGCCTTCATGGCCTTCATGTAGCTTCATACATGCAATCTACTCAGGCCGATATAAGTCTCATGCACCGCTTGTGTGCTGAATTTAAATGGTGTGCACTTAACATGGGCCAGCACCTTGTCAGCTGGGTTTCGGAGTGCACTCACTAATTCATCGCTTCTGTTTATCCTACAGTCATCTAAAGCAAGCAGAACAAAAACATCACGTAGCTCGGGGATCATCTGGACAGCCAATCACAGGCTCAAACAACAAGGGTGGCCATTGTGGCCTCCCTTGTAACCTCTGGACATTAAAGGGACTTTTGTGAAAAACAGACAGGATAGTGAAGAAACTGGCATCATGCAACAGGCCAAGATAACAAGATTATCAAACAAAACCAAAACACATTCAGCGATAAAAGAAGAAAATGCTTCAAAAACTGAGCCACAATCACAGCGAATTGTGTGGGAAAAACATCACTGCATGCATTTTAAATGAGCGACAATTATCCCTGTAGACACCAGGTGTACCAGAAAATGAGCTGCCTCTCCAGGTGGTTTAAAAATCAGGATTTTGGAGCATAAAATCCTCCCCGAATTGAGAACAAATACAGCAGGTGTGATATCAGCGAGGCAGCTGAAATCCTAGAACAGAGTGACTGTGACTGTCTTACACTTTTACTTCAATGAGTCCCAAAGCTGCAGCACCAGTGAAGTTGCAAAAAAAAAAAAACAACTAAAAACTAAATCTACCGAACTTGGCAGGCTCCAATCCAGTACTAGGAGCATCATGGAAGACCTGGGCTGATGTAACTAACACACACACCACAAATGGATAATAAAGTCCAATTAAAGTCACGTATTCAGTCTGCAGGTAATTGGTGGTAACTGAAATTACGTTTTCAATGCAGTCCTGAACAATAAGCACATCTGAAGCCAGTGCACTGAGGGATATTACCACGAGTCACAAAGAAATCTTATCTTACGCTGTTTTCAATGAGCTGCACAGCTTAAGAAGAGATACGGACATAAACAGCAGGGTGGCCGGCGGACACACAAGGTTTCCGTTTGTATTACTACACTGGGCACGTGCCCAGGCGGAAGTGCTGGAGCATTGTGGACATGCTTCGTCATAGGCCCAAACGGTTGATGAAAGGGATATTTCTGCCTGGTAATGCCACAGGAAAATGGCCTGGCACCTGCAGCACCCACCAGACTTGCTATACAGATAGAAGTAGAGCAGGTACAGTAGCCAAGATGTGCCAGATCAGGAGGTAAATTAGATTATAATTGCTGAGGAAACGCGGGGAAGCAGGACGGGACAGATGTCCCCTAAGATCTTTCTGTGCTGATGCTCTGATCATGTGTGATCCCTGATGCACATTTTTGTTTTAAGTTATTGTCTGTAAACACATTTTTGTGCAGCTGAAATGGGTGAACTGTTGAGTCAAGGAGTGTAAAAGCAGCACTTTTTTCAGTTGAGTATTAACACAAGACATCTCAGAAGTGTCTTTGACTTTCAGAGACAGAAAACCCATCTGTTCACTGGTGCCAGTCCTGAGGGAAGTAAGTTAGAGAAGTGACAGACTATAAATAAAACTGTGCCCCATGCTGACAATAAAAGGAAACCAGAACATCAATACAAACAGTATCTATTCCAAATAAAATCTGTGCTTGTTGTTCTCTGGGCAGTTCAAGGAGGACAGGGACATCATGGTGAGGTCCTGTTACACAGCAAAGTGGTCCATTGTCACCTTGGCCAATCTCACCAAAACAAAAGTCAGAAAAAACATATGCAGGGAGCTGCATGCCAGAGCCGTGCAGATCTTCAGTACCCGTTGAGGTTAGGCTAAAGGACTCACAGCAGGCTCCTGTCCATCCACTTGTACCTTCCTCATTCTCCACGTGCACAGTTGCTATTAGCCCGAAGGCACCAGCAGCTTCAAAGACTGTGTACAGTCAGAACCACTCGGAGATGGTTTACCTTGCTAGATACCTTGATCTTGGGGCACATTCACATCAAGCATGGTTTACCTGAATCCATTATGAGGTGATACCAGTTCGCTCAGCTGGGATGCCAAAGTCCTTGCTGAAGATAACTTAAGAATTATTGAGTGTAAAATCCAAATGCAACTCAACCGGACCAAGAACGGTCTGAGAAACTTTCAGTATATTTCAACTGGTTCTGTAAATTTGAAAAACAAAGACTATTAAAACACAGAGTCCATTCATCTTACATTCACTTACGCAAACCGACTGCTAGCGGTGTCACTGTTCACAAAAGATTATACATTTTTCTGTTTCAACTGATTACTCTATTACCTTCTGTTGAATGAATATGAGCATAATGCAAACCACCAAAGAATGTGTTGGTTTGCCAATTGTGCTGATATGTAAACACTGTCCATACTGTATTGAGTTTTGCAAACTAATGGTGTGCTGAGAAACAAAAAAGAAAACCCTCATTCAAAGGTTGGAGGGTTGGGGGAGGGGGCAAGCTCCACTCTGCATAACAGACCCAACTCATTTTTCCCTTTCTCCCCCCCTCACATTCAATTCTCTATTGGACGCCTTCATCTCTCACACAATGCAAATCACTCACGGTCCCCATTCATGCGCTGATTAATATGCAACGACTGCCCATCCTCATCTAACAGTCAGCAGAGAAGAAATATAACAGCCAGCCGAGTCATTTTGAACTTATCTTTTTGAGCTATCTGTACTTTTTGATTTAGTATGAAGAAGCACTGCGATGCGACACGAATTTATGGATCATTAATCAAAACCCACAGCCTCACAGTATGTTTAATTCTCATGTCTAAGACCAACACATGATGTGAAAAAGGGCACTAATGACTTCATGACTGATCTGTAGTTGTAGCTGTGTTCCTCTGTTCAGTTTTGGGGAGTTTAACAGAACACATTTATAAAATGACATCCAACTACTTTGGATTATAACAAAAATAAAACAAAATCTGGTCCTTGCTGTATCAAAATTTGGATTTGGCCACTTTTAAACCAAAAATCACTTTTGCCAGTTTACTTTTCTCTTTTTAGTGATGAAAACTTTCATTTGTTTCATTAATTCACCCTCATTTCAGTTCACTTTTACTGCCTTACTTTCTTTTTCATTTGTTGGTTTCATCTGTGCCCAATGCAGAGACGTGGAGTGTGTTTAGTTTGGCTTACAGAGAGAATACAGTTATATAGTAATTCACCATTTTAAACAATACACACAGAGTAACATGACGACAAGAAGCACAAACAGCAAATGACCATGGAAAAACAGTAACAAATGCACAGTGATGAATGAGGCTTAGCTTGGGCCTTCTGTAAACTTCAGCAGCGGCGAAATCTCACATCTGGCAAATCAACTAAACTTGCAATTATGACTGAACGAGAAGTCATTTTCTGATGCTGTATTTTGCTTTTCTAACAGTGCAGCAGCAGTCGTATGCAGTGTGAATATGATCTGAATCCAGAGGGCCCACAGCTGTAATGCGAGCAGCTCCTGTGCTGATGAGAATTTGATCAGCATAATTGGTGAAAGATTGGTACAAAATGTGTACATGTCACTGAATGCAGCATGGATCTTGTTGCCGCTACAGGGCAAAAGTTCTGACGCACCAGTCAGTCTACTTTTATTCAGAAAGCAGACTAAAAACGCCTTATAATTTTCCCTTGTTTGGCTGCTTTTTCCAGTTCACCAAAGTCAAAAATAGCCTGTATTATTTTCATAGTGGCTTTGAACTCACCACAGCAGTTAAAGTCCCATATGTTAGTCATTTAGAAATTGTGTTTTTTCACTCCCCCAAATGTTAAGTAAAACTTTTTTGTTCTTTTTTTAGCAGCTGCACCACACTTGGCCCATGAAAACAATGTTTAAGATCAAGAGGCTCATTAAAGATACTTAACAGTTCACTTCACTTTGGCCTATGATTCAACCTGCTAGTATCATCAGTTTCATAAGCCTGCAGAAATGGAATGGGCAGGTGTGCCACAGCAACTGGCATTTCAGACCAAAAGTAGTATTTGAAAGAAACTGAACTGAGGAAGGAAGTCAAATTTGAGTGATAAACTCACGAGTCTGAAAGTCTCAAATGGCCAAATGGTGCAAATGTAAGCATGACCACGGCTGACAGCAAGAGAAAACACAAGTCAAGATCAACGTCGAGCGATAGCAAATCACCAGCTCAGGTCACAACTCTAAAGGTGTAACAAAAAGTTTCAGAACTCCTGATTATCCTCCGTTACCTTACACTCGGTCAAACACGCTAAACTCAGTCCATCTGGCTGCACACGCACAAAAACGCCTGCGTCAGTGTGCACTTCTGAAATCATATTTCATTTAGTCTGGCCCTTATGCAGTCATTTCTGCAAAGTTGGTGTGGCTCTCCATCCTAATATTTGTTACTAGCCTCGAAATTAAATTATCACTGAACTGGAACAGGAAGTGGAAATCAATAAATGTAATTAAATTGCTCAGCCTTCAAACTCTGTGATACTGTCGTTATGCTTTTAATATACCCCGGGCCTATCAAATAATGTGATCAATTTCTTTGAATTTCTTCCCCTACTGCAACAAAGCAGAGCTGAGGCACAGTTGTCTAATTATCCCCCTCTTGCTTCCTTTCACTTTCCCTCCCATATGAGGTGCAGCGAGTTGCGGGGGCTTCAGAATATTTTGGCAGCCTCATGAATCATATAGAAAAAGATGAACATATCTCGTATGTTCTTGGTACCACACCGCCCTCTATATCACTGACAGAGACAAGCTGACAGTGTTGGCCGTATTAATAAAAACAAAAACAAAAAAAACAGAGGTAAGAAATACTGCTGATTGGAAAAATTCCTCAGGATCATGTCCAACTGACACAACTACCCAGCCAACAGCATCATATTTTAGCTTATTACTGATCTATTTAATAGTGTTCCACCAAAGGGTACTGACAGGTTTACTTTTCAACTTTAAAATGTCAAGCTCAGTACATGTCTTAATAATAACAAAATATAAGAGGCCTTCAGGGGCCCTGATTCCAAAAACAAACAAAAACGTGAATATGATAGGCTGCTAATCCATCCGAAATCGCTGTCAGTGAACACAGTTTGTTGGCAGAATGATTGCTTTGCACAGTTTACAAAGTTAGCAATCAGGGTTGTAAAAAATGTTACATAATATATACTAGAATGTTTGTTAATCATTCGAGCATTTTGTTAAACTCCAAAATATCGACTCTGCCTCAAAATTTCTGTATGGGCTTTTTTTTCTGACCAACATTATACTGGAGGCAAAACACGGGAAATGACTCCAAATAGAGACTGTAGACCTGTGGAATACAGAGGAAGAATTCGACCAGAGGTTACAATAATCGTCCTTGCACATTCTAAATGGGATAAAGTCTACTGAATTAGATTACTATTAAATCAAACTATTCCTCCCCTCTCCAAGGACCCCTGGAGATCCTCAAACTCCACTTGAGCACACAGTTGCAGTCTATAGAAACAGGAGGCAGATGCAGGGAGGGAAGGAGGATGTGAGAAGCAGATGAGGTGGGGGTTTGGGGCAGAAAATGGGTCCCCTCCCGCCCTATATAACCATGGGAGCTCTGGGATTGGATCCTATTGTATACATCGAATTACCATTCAGTCGACCTCAATGGATGACGAATGCCTGCTGCCCCCCCCCCAACCAACCAAATTAAAAAACTACGGTCAAGTCAGCCTGGGTCTGCGTGTCAACGTCATTTTGCGCCTAAAAACGCACTGTTCTTTTAAGTTGGTAACTTAATATAGTGCCATTCGGCAAGAGAGAAAAACAAAACGGGGTTTATGGAGGAGGACAAAGGCTGCTGAGCTTTCTGATCAGACTGATGTTAAACTCTAAAATCCCATACTGACACATCCGCGCAGAACGCTGTTGGCGTGCCAAACCCGACGACGGCCACAGTCGGAGTGGTGGACGCGTCTAATCCAGCCAGGGAAAAGAGTTTAAGCGCGCGCTCGCGACAAACAAAATAATGGAGTTTCATGGTGATAAAAATGTCCCTAAACCTGTCTTTAGCTGGGCTGAAGGGAAGCATCGTCGCGCAGAGCGAGCGACGCTCCGGTCTCTCCATCCTCGGTGCGTCACAGCTGACCCAGCACGAGTGACCGCACCGAGCCGGACTTGTGCACAAAAACACCTGCCGATCAATTCAAGCTATGTGGTATTTGAAACGTTGCTGGCAAGCAGCCTCGTAGGGGAGGCTTTAGAGGCAATGGGCTCTCTGCTCAGACGAGGGGACCACAAAAGCGTCCCTGCATCACCAGTCCTAATCTCCGCCAGCATCCGCCAACCCTACCCGCACAAACCACGAACTCCCGAGCACAAAAACGCTTCGAACAGCAGCAAGTGTGAGCGATATCCCTCGAAATGACACGAACCTAACAGTATGCTTTAACTCAGGGAGGACAGTAAGCCAACCCGACATGAGATGGCACACTCTTCTGTAATGCGCGGAGATATTTAAAAAAAATGCACCGCGGCAAGCGGCTCCTGATACGAAACTAGGAACAGAACACCTCGAAACCGGACCAAATGAGTCCCAGTTGGCATTTCACACTTTAGTCGGCTCAAACGGCCGGGAAACTCTCACTCCCCACGGAAACTTTTGGCTCAATTGTGGTGAATTTGCAGGGCACCAGCTCTAACCCTGCGCCACCGTCCGGAGTCAGGGACAGGGATGCCGCGGGCAAGACGAGAGGATGCTGCTCCAGAATCAGCACAGCTCGGCCCTCGCTTTGGCCGGTGCCTTGAAAATCATCTCCACTTGACTTAATATGAGTAATAAACAACTTCTTACCTGCACATCCAATGAATAGCAATCCCCAAATGAGGTCCCTTATTTGAAGCATGGTAAATGTGTCACAAGATATTCTCCTTGAAGAGCAGACGCACTTTAAACAAGCGGGTGTCTGTACTGATGGGGAGGGGGGGGGGCAAATATCAGCCTTCCCAGGGACAACAACTGCTACCGGACGGAATTTTGGTCCTTGTTGCTACCCGTGTTCGCGGCACAATGACTGACAAGCGGCAGCCGTAGCACGCACTCGCGCACGCACACATGCACTCAGCGGATACCAGCACGAATTACTCCGCCCGGTAGGCTGCCCCCCCCACCCTTCCTACATATATATGTATACACACACACGCGCGAGCGCGCAGAACGAGGGGGCGGGCTGAGGTGAATGCAGTAACAAAGTAGTCCGCGGAGCTGCTAATGTAGACAGCAGATGGTCACCAGAGGCTCTAATTCGGATTACCGCGTGTACAAACTAGCCCACGAACACAGCGCGAAACACTTGGTATAAACTGGGGGGTAATTAAAACTGTGATTCAGAACGACATCACAGGATCATAAATTACAAATGTTTTATCTGTGGCTGGTTACTGTCCCCAAAACAGAACTTGCTTTTCTTGTTCTAAACTAGGTTACATTGTTGTTTTACATTGTTCTTTATTTGAATCACAGAGCCTAAAGTATATGCAAAATATTTGGGTACACGTGGGGGAAAAAACAAAAAAAAACAAGCAAACATTTTTGTTAATGAGTGGATTATTTCCTTAAAAACTGTTTGATTGGATGGGATCATGCAGAGCATTGTGAGGCTGCCATCGTAGTCATCCATCTGTGCACTCGCTACGTTTCTCATGGAGTTCGGCTAAATGCGCTGCGTTTCATCCATCTGGCTAACACCACAACACCCAGCTTCTGCTCTTCCACTGGCCTGCAGAAATGCTTTGCCATGCGGTGGAGGGACTGGTTTAAATCCAAGCTGAATCTGTCCTTTTGTCCCCACTTCAGTCCACCAAATAGCACATGTTGCTTGGCTTCAGGTTCCTCTACCATCACCACGATTTTGTCTTTCAAAAACCTTGATTTTCCTCTTCTGGTCTATGGCCACTCCTGAATAAGGCCTAATTTGTGCTGGCATTGCATAAGGGGAAAGCACAAAGAAGGTGCCATCAAGCTGATTTGAGATTCACTGATCACAGGTGGGTTGCAAATGGCTTAAAAGAATTTTTAATGCTCAACACTGGAAAGGATCTTCACAACAAGTTCAAGTACAAATCCAAGAATATTTTTCTAAAAAAGGCCCCTGATTTGGTGCCACATACTCCTGAGAAAAAAGTGTCTGGACCCTAATCTAAACACTCACCAATGTTCACCATTTGAAATATTTGAAATACTCATTTGTGTTTGATATGCCATTCCATCAGAAAAAGGTTCAATTACCTCATACTTTTTTTTAAAACTAACTCCTTCACTGTCAGTGAAATGAAAAAACAGATTCAATAAATATGCAAATATTCATTTAAAAACTTTGATTTAACATAAGATGTCCCTACTTCACTGAGAAGACAATTTTCTGTCAATGTGCACTGGGGACTTCAAGTTTGCAAAATTACAAAACTGAAACAAGTGATACAAGAATAGCACCGTCAAAACATGCAGGAATAAAATGTCTTATATAAGAGACCTTTAGCTGGTAAATGTTGTTAAATCCATTCAGTCTGGGATGTAAAACTGAGCTGCAGCCTTGAGGAAATCAGTCTCATCATATGGGCTTGAAGGAATGCTTAAACCCACAGCCTAATTAGTGCACTTCCTCTAAAAATAGGACATCATCTGCATTGTGATACCAAAGTCTCCTTGAACTAAAAACTGCACAGTATCTCGACTTTAAAAAATCCCTCAAAGGAGACTAAAAACAGCTGCTGATTCTTCATATTATTTGCATTAAGTCTGTGACCATCTAAGCTGACGGCAGGAAGCAGTCATTTATACATGCAGTTTTAAATATTAGAACATCGTACCTGAGCCAGTCCACATGAAGACTTTTTGAAGCAGAATCAAACCCTTGGGTCATCATGCGTCGCTCTTGAACTCTTCACACTGTGTCAATGAATTGAGAGATTGTGTTGCCAACTAAATATGGTATTTAAAACACAGGTTTTTCATCTAAGGTTAGATTCTGAACAGCAAAGAATCGCAATCTAAGTGTTCTAGAGGGTACGAGGGCACGAACTGGCAAGCAAGTGATTGTCCTCTGTCCAGATAGGAGCCAAACGTAAGTGTGCTTTAAAGGTAATAACTATAATCTTGTCTACAATGTCTACATAACTACAATCTGTGCTTAACAGGAAGCCAGTGGAGTAAAGCCAGCACTCGGGTGTGTTGTGATGATGTAATGTTTGCAAAAATAGGAGGTGATAGACCGACCTTTGACTAAAGTCAGCGTGGAGAAAGTTTCTGGAGTACAGCTACAGGGAGGGAAACAATTCCAACTGACCAAACCGAATAAATAGTTTGAATGTTGGCAATAACTCGAGATGGAGGAAACAGGAGAATTTTGACATCTGGATCAAGAATCGGGTCACAACTTTCTGGCAGCAGGCATTGATTACCCAGAGGGGTGCCAGGACTCGTGAGTGTTAGCTCGTAAGTGCGAAAAGAGATGTGAGGTATGCGAGAATCTTTCTTCACTCACCTCTTACCAGTTATCTCACTCATCACACCATGTTTTTCATTTAGTCTAACTTGCTGTTGCTTACGTAACATTGCTTCGCTTTACTATCCCAGGTTGGTTTGTGTTCCCATTATGTTACAGTTTATTTCGAAGCACAAGTGTAAACACAGCCATATGTTAGTTTAAATTACTTCTGTTGTGCTGCAGCTTTCAATATTGTTCAGTTGTTTGTTTCTTTGTTCAGACTTACCATTGTTTGTTTGTGCAGACCCGTCATGCAAGAGAGTTGTTCAAAACAAGGGCTCGCCCTGCGTTTCCTGGTTTTTATAGTGGGTTAAACCAAGGTTAAACCAAGTGAAGGGGGTTTCTCTTTGGTGGTTATGTTTAGTTTGGTTTAGATGAGAATTTGCCTAAAGAATGTGAGTAGATTACTGTCCTGTATGAGGTATTTGAGTAGCATCATGCGCATTGAAATGAGTCTTATAATGCCATGTTGTTTCCTGGTAATGAGGACACTGTGATGTTTACCTACAGTGATTATGGTACTGGCTGAGGCCATATAGGTGTGAATTGAACACCCTATATAAGCAGTAGAGTTGTTGCTGCTTGGGTTTAAAGGTGAAGTGCTGCTGTCGTTATTTATTGTTACTATGAGTTCATTTTTCTGAGTTGTATTTGTTTTGTTTTGTTTTGTTGTCGGGTTGTTATGGGTTCTTTTTTTTTGTACGTTTTACCGGAGTTACATGAGCACAGTGGATAAGTTTTCACATCTGGGAAGTCAAGATGTCTGCTGAGTCCGTCTACCTCTGCCGCCTTCCCTGACACTCGTGCCGGGTTATCCCACAAGGTAACCAATAAATGAAATGCAAATTACTCAGTGAAAGTTTTCCGTCTAGCTGCTAACTTTGTCTGCAGTTTGGTGCTGGCCAGCCTGAGTTTATCGATGCTTTTTTTTTGTATAAAATGAAAGAGGCAAAAGTGAAAGGGACCATTTCAAAATTCCTTCCAGTCGTGTTTAAAGAAATACAAAACTACTGTACTTAAAATTATCATTTGTTTTGCTGAAAAATCCTCTAATTCAAAACTTTCTTGGAGAAAAATATTGCATGGTTTTACAAAATTACAAGAGAGGCATTACAAAGCCTCCTGCTGAGCAAAGACGTCCAAAAGATGTCAATTTGTTTTTGTCTAGTGTTCAAAAGACGTCCACAGTGGAGCCAGAGCGAAAGTTTTGTATGACGGCTCTCTCTCTTCAGGCGTTAGTGTTGTACTAAATTTATACCCGCCTTACTCCTTTTTTAGTCTTTTTGTTTGGGTTGAACAGCTTGTGGAGACAGATGTGAAGTGGTGGGCAGTCACAGTCACAGAGAGTGTAGAATCAAACAGTGGACCGCTGAGGATTCAGCTCCAGTTACTTGGTCTGAGCAGTCTGTCTTTATCTGGTTCACTGAACATCATGTTTTGGTCATCAAACCTTTTTGGTACATTGTTCCAAGATTAATTACCAAAACATAGTATTCAATAAAGCTGCATATTGTACTGCAGGTGCACTGCATTAAGACATGTTGCTAAGAAAATGTGCATTTAGTAGGTAAGGGAAGACTGCAGCAGAATCGGGCCATTTAGGTGATTTAGCACCCGTTCACAGAGGCATTCAGTCAGACATTTGGTGGATGTGCTTGGCTGAGGAGTCAATGATGCAAAGCTTCCATCTGTGGGATTATGGCCTAAAATGATAAACTAATTATAGCAGTCATTCTACAATATACAAATGTTTGTGTGAGGAATTTCTCAGAATATGGCATGTAAGCAGGTTGTGACACACTCGCACATGTTTTCACACATGCCCAAATGAAGTGTGGGCGAGCAGAGTTTCTTTGCCAGGGATTATGGAGGAGAGAGTGCTCACTCTAAACTGGTTAAATCTGGAAACGCATCTTCTTCTTTTTGTTCTTCGGTTCACACTGAGTCAGTTTTTCGTGTCATTGAAAGAAATAGAGCAGCCTTTGCACAAAGAGAGAAAACGGGGAAAAAACGGGGACTAGCCTGACTCTGTCCAACATAACACCACTTTCTAACTCATTTGTTTAGTCCGTGCAAGAGCAGAAGTGTGGAAATTACACTCTGATTTTCCATTTTGGTGCTTTGTGTTTGTGCAGATGTTTTCTTGTTAAACCACGTGTGTGTGCTTTCATCTCTTCCTGTTGTTATCTCTTCATGATTAATCTTTAAACAAACGTAAAAACTCACCCAGAGCTGTCACTTTAATCCTTGTACATTTTGCATGATCTCAGACAGCCTTTGGAACCCTTCAAGACATATCTGAAATGCAGATGGTGGCCCCTGAAGTTGTACTCGGCTTGTGAGAGTCATATGAGCAGACTGCAGCTGCGTTCACTGAGCTAATTCATACTCCTCACAAGACAGACCTTAGGATGCACACAAGATACCGATGAGGCAGATTTCCATTTCCATTCGCACACTGTAGTCCCAACCTTAGACTTAGACTTAGACTTTCTTTATTTGTCATTTGGATTTTCATCACAAACGAAATTTCGGTACAGTGGCTCAAGCATAGCAGGAATTACCGACATATTCTTTTTAAAAGAAAAAAAGTAAAAAATATAATATATACACACAATAAATATGCAGTAAAAAGTACTTGAAAGTGAGATAGTTTGTATAAAAAGTCAGTCAGCATATATACATATGTAATTATTATTGCACAGTGAGTATTTGTAATAAATAGTACTTTTTTAGATGTACAGAATATAAATATATTGCACAGTAAATAAATGGGCTGTAGTCCTGAGTGGTGTTTGTGTGGTTGAGGAGGGGAAGTGATCATGTAGAGTTAAGTAGTCTTATGGCATATGGAAAAAAGCTGTTTGCGAGTCTGGTTGTTCTGCACCGCATGCTGCGGACCTCAGAAGACTGTGGCGACCACACTGCCCTTCCTCTGCTCAGGAAGGGAAGTGTTTTGTCAGTTTTGTAGTTCAGTCACTATTTTCCCTGCACAAATAATTCACCTCAAGAACATTTTCTCTGACATCTCAAAAGTGAACTAATTTCAAATATGTTTTGGTGAGAGGACAGAAATGCATGTGCATTGATGTGTCAGGCTGGAAAGTTTTACAAGCTAATGTACAAAGCTCAACAAGAGATTTTCAGAAGTTTCTCCCAGCCATCCTTGGCATTTGCAAAGATGTGCCCTTTCAAAATATGTTCAGTTCACAGTGAAAACAGATAGCATTGAGAACATGGGATGTAATGACCAACAAAGGTTCTGCAACAGTGCACTCTGCCCCTTTCAGAGCCTGCACATAAAAAATATTCTAAGGACTACATCAACCACAATTGCAGGCAGTACAACAGAAATGTTGAAAGGAATTACTTTTTCTTGGTAAAATGAGCGAAATGCAAAAATTAGAATCTTATAAATCTGAAGTCTTAAGTTCTTTTATTGTCCCTTCCCCTGCAACGTCGTGGCAAATCAATAATGAAATCAAAAACACTATGGAGTTGCATCACAGCCGTTATTCTAACAGCAAGAGACAAGTGTATCATTGATTGACAGGGAAAAAGGAGGCTAATCCACAGGAGGTGAGAGGAAAGCTTTTCTTCAAGCACTCTGATTCGGCTTGAGGTGATTAATATGTGCAAAAAATAAGATGGATTAAGAGAGCTGTCAAGCAAAATAACAGGCAGCCCTGGGACAGAGACAGGAACAAATCAAAGTCTTAAATGTGACATGCCAGAACTGCTACACTGCAGCTGGGTAGACGGACCTAATTTACATAGTACATGAATTAACTCTGGGCCACTAGTTTTAGTGATTCAAGTACAGTGTGCTTACTAAGCAGAAAATTAAATTGAGAAGCGTCTGACAGATGCCCCCCAACTGTTTAAATGGAGGAGATAAAACTTGAATGGGATTGAAGTCTCGCAGGAAGAAGCCGACTGTTTGCTCATCTTAACACAACAGTAATGCCTAGTCAATATGTATGAGGCACATTACTGACTTGACTGATATTGTTTAAACTTTAAAGTCAAAAGAAATGAGCAATTGCGTGTATGAGGCTGGTCATCGTCAGGAAACAAGTCCTCAGAGACTTCTTCTGTCCCCAAACAGTAAGCCTTGTTTACTCTGAAGAAGCTCCTTTCCTAAAAATGTCACCTATCATACACATGTTAGCCCAGGACAAATAAAGGAATATGAGTACCTTGAGTACAACTTTCACTCAATATTCCAACTCAGTAGTTTTTTTTTTAAATGTCCAAATAGTTCCAAGATCTTTGTATAATGGTAACATTATTTTTGTCCAAAAAAGAAGTGTGTCCTCACCTCTTCCAGTGCTAAACCTCCATTCTGCAGCACGTCAGAGCTTTAAGACGGTCCTGCCAGCCTTGTGAGTGTATCTCCGAGATGAAATACACTTCTGATCTGAGTCACCCATAGACCACATTCACAAGTCTATGGGCTTTCCGCCCTGATGTCACGGTCAGGGTGGGAAGCTCAGATGCTTGGATGATGTCATACTGTTGGTTATCAGCAACTAAAAAGACAATAGATAGCAGAAATCTGAAGGCAGGGCCACATCTCAAAGGTAACTAATCTAAGTGATTGCAAAAATGAAAAATTGCAACAGGAGCCTGTGATGCAGGAGCTGAAGAAGCATCAAACACACACATGTACATCATGACAGGCAAGGAAGTGATGAAATTCAAAGAGTTGTTGATTCCAGCCATGCTCAAGCAGCATCTTTCCCCGCCCGGAGCCAGCAGGGGAATCTCGGCCTGCAGCTGAAACTTGTCAACAAGCTGTCATGGAGGCTGGATGTGAGTCAGTAACTCACTCTGCCCACACTTGAAAATAACCTCTCAGCTTCACTCCATCTCTGCCTCCTCCTCTTTTTAGTTCCACTTCACTGAATAGCTGGCAGTCCCCTGGTCTGATGTGCCCTCTATTATGTAGGCACCGGGCCAAGATGCAAACACACTGTGAGACGTCCCTCAAGGTGCTGCTCTGAGTCAGGCTGACAAGGGCGTCCAGGTTATTTACAAGAAAAGATATTGCTAGCCTGTTTCCTGGTGTCAGTCTCCATGTGACATTTATAGGTTTCCTTGGTGGTGTTTACTTTCTCTTCAGGAGGTGATGGAAGCCCAGAGAGAAGGTTACAGCATCTGTTTCTGTCTGCTTGTAGCTGTGTCTTAGGTGGTTAACTTGTGAACTCGCAGTCCAAAGGTTACAGGTTTAATTCTCAGGTCTGTCTCTCTCTGTCACCCGGCATGTGGCACGTTCACCTTTAGCCTCCACCCACAAATATTCAACTCAGGTGTACTGGAGGTACAAACGATGCCATAAACAAAGGTCTGTTTGACGTGATAGTTCCGTGTCGACCAATAAGCTGTTGCTCTTTCTGCCGCTCTAATTTTATCACAGCTCGAATCCCATCAGGTTTGGCCATCATTCTCAATAACATTAAACTGACTTTAATCAAACAAGCATTGTAATCATCTGTCACAGTTTACAGACTAACTATAGGAAAAAATGAAACCTGTCTGATTGTCTGTTGCCCAGATCTCAAATGTTACTTTGATGAGTACAATGTTGTTTTAACCAGTAAAAATGATCAAATTAAGACCCAGTTGTTGGTGGAACGTAACTATGTACATTTACTCAAACTGGTTCTATCTATCTATTCTATCTTATACTAGTTCTACCTCACTCAAGTATTTCCACTTTATGCAACTTTATACCTCCACTGCATTTTAATGCAGCATTAATATTAATCCCCAGACATCTTATATGAAATTAAAAAAGGGACCGTTTTCCTGCACGAGTACTTTTACTTATGATATTCTAAATTTTGTTGACAATGCTTTAACTTTAAGAAGGTGTTAAATGCAGAACTTTTCACGGTGTGATACAGGCAGTTTTTCTTGCTTACAGGATGTAAATACTTCCTGGATGCACCACTGTTTGCCACATAGCTGAATGTTTAAAGGACATTCCTCAAATCAGGCTGTAATGACTGCCATCCCCAGGGACTGTTCCACCGTGCCCTGTAGATGGCAATGGTCAAAGTCATCATTAAAGTATTTAATGACAGTCCTCAGGAAACCATTATCTTTCGGGGAGTGATTCATTAAAAATTAATCTCTTCTTCCAACCCCTTATTATCACCACCACCAAGGTTCATTACAGTGCTGGGTAGCGGTGGGAGCTGGACCCAACCTCGAGCCTGACTGGAGGACGAGGGGCTGACCTGATGAGATATGAAATGAGCCTTTGCAAACACTGAAGATAAGCTGAGGTCAAATGAAAGATAGTGTCTTGAATACCTGAACAATTTAGGAGAAAGCTATTGATCTTTCTCACTTTTGATTCTTAATATTGAACCAAGGAGTGGGCCGAGGTAGACGTCATGTCATGACAGCAACAGTAAGGGTCATTTCTTTAGGGGAAATGGCTTTACAAGGGAGCTAAATGAGACCAAAGGAGTTCAAGCCTTACATATATCAAAACACCTAAAATGTTCCCGTCCTTCATTTTGACTTGACTGCATTGATTATTATATATAAGTAATAAATGATTTCAATTTAAGTATTTTCTTGAAAACCTTTGGGGCTGATGTTCCTCCTCTTTGGATTCATTATCTCGACAGGCTTCTCATGAGGACAGTGAGTGTTTGCAAATCTACAGGTAAACTGGGAACATGCAGCCTTAAAAAGAAGATAAAGAAAGAATTTAAATCGTGATAACCGTGATAAACGGCCTGCAGAAGCAAATGAGCATTATTTTTCTTCTTCAGATAACGAGATAATGAGACCAGAGTTAAGATGAAAACAGATGGCAACGTTATCAGCAGCCACAGATTGTCTTGACTAGTACAACTCACCTAAAGATGGCTATTTGTTCAGTTACTGAAAAACTTGTGTAATAGAAATGTTCTGATATAAGCACAGCGTGACTGGAACTCTGAATGCTGGTAGCACAGACACAATAAAATATCCATTTTTCATGCAAAAACCCATGTCTACAAGCCATGCGCATTATTACTTCCACATCTTCGTGCTGCAGTTACACAGAAATGGTTTACACTTCAATTTCTTTTCTAACTTTTGGTTGTTCCATGTTCATAACAGCATCCAGCACTGTTTGCAGTATCCCAGCAAGACCTGGGATCCAGGTGAAAAACTGCGAGTGTTGCAGTCCTGGGAGAAAACGGTGAGATGTTGGCTGGAATGTTTATTGTACAATTTTGTTCTGGCTATAAATCAAAATGTAATATGCAAGAAACGTATCGGCTCTCACCTGTCGTCTGCTCGGATTCTCTGACTCCTGAGTGACACCAGAGATAAATGTGTCATAACAACAGTTTCATGAATTTTATTTAGATAAGTGCACTTGAGTATTACGTCGCTCACTCAAAACAGATCAGCTCGAAATGGCTTTTATGGTCTGCACAAAAATGTATGACAGACAAACACACCACCGTAACCACAGTGGTCCTTCACACTCGGTATTAAAACACTGGTAGCTCATTCGTTTTGAATTTTATTCCAGTGTTTCACAGGAAGAAGAGGACAACATGCCGTCTGGCTTCTGCTGACAATTTGATTAAGAAATCAGCACAGGATACAGTAGGCTGTAGTCAGTAAAAAAGAAAAATAATCCCATTCACAGTAACTATTTGCCAACCACAAACCTCAGACAAATAATTTTCATACAGACCTGAAATGACTGATGGGCTTATCAGCTTCTTAGCTGACAACATGTTTGCTGGCATCATGGAAATCGCAGTAACGGCACAGCATCAGACTCTTTATCCCTGAGCTTTTATCTGATCCTGAACACAACGTTATTGTTACATACTGTTTTCATCCCATGTTGTTTATCTGTCAGCAGGATTATGGAAAAACTACTGGCCCGATTTTCATCAGAGTTAGCAAAAGGGTGTGGAATGAGCCAAGGAGGAGCCCTTTACAGTTTGGACTGTGACAGATGCACTAATCAATATTTCACTTTTGCTAACATTGATGGGACATTTAGCCTTGGCTAAATAAATGCCATACATCACAAAATCTAGTTGATGGAAGTACAGTTCAGTGGTGACAAAACATATTACTAAGAAGAGTAACAAATTCAAGAGGTTTTGCTTTATTACTCTGTTTTCATATGTAGACTCTAAAATAGGCTTGAGCCAAGTGTACTGGATGTCTGGTATTTAGGGAGTTTTGTTTTTAGATGCAGTTATTTCTGGCCCAAACTAAATTGGGCACGAATTGAAAAGTGTCAGGTTGATGAATTTTATGCAAGTTTCTCTCCAAGAAGGCAACATTTCTGTCTGTAAAAAGAATGTTCTCCGCCCAAATGTGACAGATATGAGACAATATGATGCTACTGCAGTGCAAAATAATTTACTGTAAACTGGAGTTTTACGACTTGCATACTCGAGAACTCAGTTTCTGTGCTGGAAGTTAGAGGTACAGTCACTGCATGCCACTGATTGTTCTGCAATGTGAATAATTACTTGCATTTGAAAGGCGGTTTGGTTACTGGAACACTCGGGGATGATGCTTGGGCTCGGGGTGGATGTCAGAAGGGCCACCAGGGCTGCTGTTCTGAAGATGTGCTGCCTGTGTTGTGACCTGCTGTTTTCATTTTATCTCACTGTCCACTCGTGCTTTTTGTTTTCCCTCTTCTGTAAACGTATTCACTTATTTTTTCCCATTTCAGTCAATAACCTTTAGGCTGCAATCTGCATAAGACAGATGCTCCATCCAAGCCTGCAGTTAATCGTAGATTAATTGTAGAGCCCCAGTCTCTGAATGAAAATACATTTCAGACTGTGAGGCAATACACCACCCACCCTCATCTGTTATTATTGTAACTGCTGATGCATTCTGTGTAAATAAATACATATCATCTGTCACTGTCCTCACACTCACAGCAGTCCCCTCCGTCTCTTCTGCTGGAGCTCTTTGACAGGCAGTTAAACAAACAAGAAATGACAACAATCAATACTTCCTGACGGAGAGGTCAGCCCCACCTTTTCTCTCAGATTGTTTGGATGCCAGCACCTCATCATGTTGGAGGTCAAAGTTTAATCAGATTGAAGTGGGAGAGGCAGAAGAGGAGGGCTGGATTTGTGATGGACTCTGACCAGCTGCACTGAGGGGATTACATGGGAAATGACTTGGACAAAAATAAAACAAGGAAGTGTTCATTTTGGACAGTCATACCTTGGTTCAAATATTCTGAAGTATAAAAGGCCACTTTGGCACTTGAGTTCCTGTTAGCACACAAATTACATAAACGCTTCACCACTTCAAACAAATTCAAAATGAGTCCACGTTCAGCTGAGTAGACACTAATCAAATATCGTTTTGACCACCATGAAGCTGAAATGTCAGCACGCACTAAAAGCGTCAAGTGCAAATTGACACGAGGATAGAAACATTTTTTTGGTCCTGACTCAGTTATACAACCACTTTTCTCAACTCTGGAAGAATTAAGGGAGGACAATAAGTGGAAATTGTAGAAAAAACGACAGACAGGAAAAGAGAACAAAGAGCTATTAAGTAAAATAATATGTCCAGGCTTTTCATTTAAATAGCAGCTCTCTTCATCCACAATGAAAAGCTACTCAGCTGATTTAAACCACAACCTGTTTTGGTATTTGGTTCTTGCATGGAGCTGCATTCATTTTGTTCAGTCATCAATGACTTTTTTTATCCTATGACACTCAGATACGACACTCAGATATGAAGTTAAGTGCTTTGGATCTTTTTATTGGCTGCTGTTTTATCATAATTCCTCTAGATGGCGGTGCAGGATAAGCATTTGGCTGCACAGAGCCTTGATTTGCTGAGGTTCTCAGTGTGACCATTTGAGGACCACTTGATGGGATGATTAAATGGTCACCAAGGTTGTGGCAGAAGGCCTTTAGCAGATTTTGGATCCTGGTTGCAGAGATGTTCTTCCATTGAGGCCATCAGAGAAGTCAAAGATGCAGAAGAAGCCACTGTTGCTGAGAGGTAAAGTCTGACTGGAGGTCTGATTCACCTCAGATGTTGGTCAGTCCTCTGTGCAGGTCTTCCACACCAAACTGGGAAAACCCTTGTGGCCTTGTTCATGTCGCATGAAACCACTGCTAAAACAGTCTTTTATGAGAATGTGCTATTCATATATGTGCTATTTTTGACACATGGTTTGTATGAGCTCAGTATGATTACCACATAGTTGAAAGTTCATTCTTGACTTTGGACACAGAAAGATCTAAATGTGGCACCTTTCGACCAAACAAAATGTGGAACAGAAATTGTGAGGTTTGCTGTGTTATGACCTCTTCTTTTTGTATTTATTTTCCTTAATCATCCCACATTGCAGTGCAGTTTTATCATTGTAGTAACTTTGGTCTCACACTAGGGGGAGCTGCAGTATAACGTCTGTGCTACTGTCTCTGAGTCACTGCATCAACTACAAAACAGATGCATCAGCTGTGTAAAAGAATGAGACTTTTAAAAAATACTGAGAAGGGTGGGTGGTGTGTGTTCTTGATCCTAAGAACTTAATTTTCCAGTTAATGAGTCAATTATGTTTGCAGCAGATAAAAATTGCATCGTGAGACTTAAAATATGTACAGAGCTCTGTCTGTTGACATTGTAGATTATGCAGAATGAGACGCAGTGCACATTGAGAGAGACATACTGGGGTGGAGGTCGTTTAGTACAGTTATGATTGCAATTATATGTAGGGACACTAGATAGACAAAAGTATCGGGTCCATAAAGACATGGTTGGATGAGTTTGGTGTGGAAGAACTTGACTGGCCCACACAGAGCCCTGACCTCAACCCCATCCAACACCTTTGGGATGAACTGGAACGGAGATTGTGAGCCAGGCCTTTTGGTCCAACATCAGTGTGTGACCTCACAAATGGAAACACTCCAACATGTTGTGGAAAGCCTTCACAGAAGAGTGGAAGCTGTTAGAGCTGCAAGGGGAGGGGGGGGGCAACTCCATATTAATGTGTTTAGAATGCTCAGATGGTCAGATGTCCCAATACTTTGGTCCATATAGTGTGTGTGTGTGTGTGTGTGTGTGTGTGTGTGTGTGTGTGTGTGTGTACCCATTTGAGAATTTTCCCACTGTCCCCATAAAGGTTTATCTTATCCTATTATACCTGTATGATGCACTTCACCTGGACAGTAGGTTTCAGATCCTCTTTTCACAGGGCTGTGCAAGGACAGTGTGATTAATAACAGCAAAATTGTTAATCAAAGTGTCTGTTGTAATCATCAGTCACAGCTTGCAGATCACCTCCCTGGTCCATTCGGAGTCTTCTAACACTGGTTTCTCACTTGGTCACTTTTGTTTGTTTTTTTGCCAAAACGTTAAACCAGAAATCCTCTTCAAGCACAGCTAAGTTTACACATTTCACACAGCATCGTGTGTTGGAGCAGAAAAACTGTGAGTGACTGCACTGATGTAATCGTCCAAATGAGTCATCCTGGGCTACAAGATCAAGACAGCGAAAGGCGACGTGTGTTCTCCTTTGAGACGTGAGACTGGAAGGTGAGAAGAGAAGTTTGTTTAAGCTGAGTCAGACCTGTGCAGAATCAGTCGCTGCAGCTTTCTTCGTAACGCACACTCATTTGACCTGCTGCAGCGTCAAGCTGACGTGACAGGCAGCTGCAGCGTTCAGAGCCACATGCCCAAGTCACTCTAAAGCAAGTGCACAGGTTCAGGGCTTGATGGGAAATCACTGGCTGATGACTGAGCACAGCGCTCAGTGGGTGAGAATTCTGACATTGCTGTGATTCTTAAGACTTTATCAGCTGCCAAACAGAGCTTTGCACAGCATACATTCACTCTCAGTACAGCTCAGTGGAATAAGCTATATGGAGCAGCTGTGGCTCAGGAGGTAGAGCGAGCTGTACACCAGTCAGGTCGGTGGTTTGATCCTGCACTCCTCCAGCCTGCATCTCGATGTGTCCTCGGTCAAAGCACTGAGCTGTGCCATCAGTGTGTGAGTGTAAAGAAACACTTTAATTCCTGATGAGCAGGTCGGCACCTTGCATGGCAGCCTCCGTCATCGGTGAATGAATGTATGGGTGCTTTGAGTGAGCAGTTTACTAGAAAAGTGCTACTTAAAGCCGGGTCATTTACAATTTCAGTTTTTCTACCCACCCAAAGTTGAAAATGATGTTAGCACAGACCATGACACATGTATGGAAAAACTGCACCTGATACTGCTTGACTCCTAAGAAATAAACATTAAAGAAGACATTTCTTTGAAAATACAGTCAGATATATTAAGCTTTCTTATACCAGCTCTGAAGCCTAACTGTATTGACTTGTATTTGGAAAGTGACATTTAGCATTTTGATTGTCATTATTCTGGGCGGCATGGTGGTGCAGTGGCAAGAGGGCAAGAGGGTTCCAGGTTTGAATCCCGGTCTGGGCCCTTCTATGTGGAGTTTGCATGTTCTCCCTGTGCCTGCGTGGGTTTTCTCCAGGTTCTCCGGCTTCCTCCCACAATACCAAAAACATGCACATTGGGTTAATTGGCTACTCTAAATTGCCCCCTAGGTGTGAGTGTGAGAGTGTGTGGTTGTCTGTCTTTGTGTGTTGGCCCTGCGATTGACTGGCGACCAGTCCAGGGTGAACCCCGCCTCTCGCCCGTAGTCAGCTGGGATAGGCTCCAGCCCCCCCGCGACCCTGACGGATAAGCGGTATAGAAAATGAATGGATGGATGGACATTATTCTTGTCAAATTTGTCTGACAGATGTCTAGAGCTGCTGTTTTACTGCCATATTCTGACTTTAAAAGACGAAGAATGAGCAAAGGAGTCCATTGTTCTTCACCGTTAGAAAGCCAAGCATCACAGTTTGTTAACACATGTAGACATGTGGCGAACAAGAGAGCCACAAGCTTGAGGGTTCATACAAAGATTTATGTGAAAATTCTGACCTTCACAGTCACCATGCCTCAAACCAACATCTGTTTTTCCTTTAATCTGTCACCTGTTTATGCAATATGGCATATCAGTCTTCATACACATTCAACAGGAATCACTGGTGCGTTAGAATTTGCAAAAGAAAAAAAAAATCACTTATTAGAATCACTTTTTATTCGAGGCATCTCATCGCAGTGTGCCTTTAGCATTGGCTTCTATTGGCTTCAGCACACCAGCAAAAGTGAAAAAGCTTGAGTAGTCAGGCTGAGAGACAGCCAAGGCCTTATCAATTTGTCTGAGCAATGGAATGGCTGAAAGACTGTAGAATGAGATGAAGCAGTAAAGTGTGATACAATAATGAGTGGGCATCAGCTGTTGATATCTGCCTTCCCGACAAAACCTACTCTACTATGATGCAGTAAGTAAGAGATGCAGGAGTGAAATAAGACACACACTCTTCCTGCTATTAGCTAAATACATTGTCTGCTGAATTGCTAACTAACCAAATGCTTTCGGCAACCAATTTATTAAGCGGAGGTTTTGATAAATTGTGCGTATGACTCATATGCCCCCCCTCTCCATCCCAGATCCCCAACCTGCAGCGTTCCATAAGGTACAGACTATACATCAATGCATAAGTTCAAGCAGCCCCTAAACTAAATTTTATCAAAAAAATCTCTTCTCTAATACTCACGTCAATATATTAACATTTGGGTGGACTAAGTCATGGTAAGTAAAAGAAGTTTGTACAGTGAGATCAATTTCCATGCAGATAGATGCAAGACCAAATAAACTGTGTATGCTTTAACAGTAAAATTTCATCCAATATTTTAATGGAAAACTCACAGCACTGGCTGAGGTTTTCTGTGCAACAAGGATGAATATCTCTCGTAATAACTGTCAAGTGTTCAGCCAAGCCACAGTTTAAATATATTTTATATTATTTATATTATACCTCATTCTGTTCTTCATTGGTCTACTTTGGTCTACTCGACTAACGGGTCTTAGACAAAGTGTTTTAAAGGAGGGGAGACTGTAGTGGGGGCTGCACAGTCAGGAGGATCCTTTAGCAGAATGTTGCTTAAGACCCCCAGGGGGGGACTGGATCTGTAGCCACTGCAGTTATCTATTAGTCCAAGCATCATTTTAAGAGTGTATGGCAGCAGACAGATATCATTGCTGGAAAAGTTATCACTGATGCTGTAATTATTATTGATCTAATGTTAAGTTGCCCATTTGTGAACCGTGTTTACTTGCTTGTTGAGTGTGATTTTTTTTATTTTTTTGCAGTGCAGTCACTGTTTATATCCATGCAGCCATTGGGTTTATTATTGAATAGTTTACTAGAGCACAAAATTGTTGACACAAGAACCAAGCTCTTCATAGCCTCTTAAATTTGTTGTCAATGTGCACCAGACTGAGGGTCTAAAGTCCAACCACCAAAATCCTGTAGGAAACATTGATTCCCTCTGTGGCCCTGACTGTAAATCTTCTTTAATTTGTTCAAACTCCAAGGGTGTGAAAGGCTTTCGAATTGACTTGCTAGCCACCAGGGCGGCCCGCACCGACATGGGACAATCGCACACCACGCCACAGCCTTGTAAATATGACTCAATCCAACTGTTTCCTCTCCGGTTTGTTCTGTTCGTGATTCTCGCAACATGGCTTCACAGTGGGATTGTGGCATCCATCAGCTGCACTGATAGTGTGAGAAAATCCTGCTGTTTGAAATCCTAACTCAGATGCATGCGGTGCTCGCCCCGTGGGAAGGGAAATGTGATGTGACAGAAAGGTGTTTATAAGAGAAGAGAAACCATGCAGATGTGTTGTGAGAGTGCATTTCGTGATGTTGAATGCGCCTGCCACCCACTACTCTACTGAGTCGAGCTGGGATTTTTTCCCAACGGCACCTGTGCTGCTCCTTTAGATAAACAAGTCTGAGGGTGTCGTTAAGATGCTAACATGGGAGGCTGACAAGGAGGAGGTGAGATTAACGAATCTAGTTTGTAAAGCGATGAATCAAAAATTTCAAAGAAGTACATTATATGAATGTGTCACTGCACATCACTATGACTGAATGCACTTTTGGTCCCTTACACGACCGACAAATGGGTCCAACAGGAGCTGCTATTTTAAAGGCGTGGGAGGGGAGGAAGCACGATAGGCTAAAGGTGGAATTTTGATGGATTGTATCATTAATATTGTAATATTTAGACAGACTGGGAATCACATAAGTTTCATGGTGATGAATTGCCATCCTGTGAAAATATTTATGTCCCCGCAAGCTCAAGCTGCTCCTGCGGGCTGTAAAACTGAACCTATGGGAAGTAAAAGAGTCGTCCCACATTATGTCAACACTTGCCAAACAGCTGAGTGAAAGCAACTGAAGTGCAGAGGGTCAAGTGCAAAACATCAACAGTTTTGCATGAAAAGATGACATCTCATTCACACAGATCAGTATTTTGAGTCTGAAAACAACAATAACTGTTTATGTTAGATTTGGGTGAGCAGCATGCATTTATTTGCTTAACGTCTTCTTCCTCACTTCAAGTTTCATATTAGTGACTATGAATGTTTGAAAGAAAAGATGGGAGCACATGCCATTTTCAATAATCCACTGTATTTTATACTCTCATAATTTGTCTTTTGGTGTAAAATATGAATGGTATCTTGAGCAACCATAGCTGCCAAATAAATGTAGTGTGGAGTTAAATGTGCAAAACAAATGTGCAAAAATGTAGAGAAGTGAAACAAAGTTAAAAATACTTGACTTGTAAAGTACAAGTAGTTAAACATCGTACTTTAGTACAGTACTTGAGTAAATACACGTAGTTCCACCACGACACATGTGACACAGTAGACCATCTTAAAGAAAACGCAGATACCCTTTATACGACCACCAGTTATCCATTTAATCAGTGTGCTAAGGTCATGTGATGACGTGATCGCCGACACTCTTTAAGAAAGGGCAGAAACTTATAAACTGTACAGAATGAAAAAATAAATATTGCCTGTCCTTGACTTCTCCAGAGGTCACGCGTTTCAGTCGGCGTGTATTTTTGTCGACTTCAATCAGCCGCGCTCAGCTTTTTCGTGACTTGCTGCTCTGTTTGTTAATCTGTGAATGACATCACCGCCTACAGTTCCTTTCATCTTCCACCCCAACACTTACACAGTGAAAATTTAAATGTTTTGCACAATGAGGGTGTTTTAAACAGATTTAATCACAGAAATCAAACACACATAAACACACACATACAGCATTTTAACCGACTTCCCCGCCCTGCAGGCTGCCAGGCCTGAGATCAGGGGTTGAGGCTCTTGCCTCCCGTCCTGCTCCCTTGAGGTTAATTATGTTCACTTTACCAGCCGTGACTCACTTTCTGTCTGCCTGAAAAGCTCGCAGTCGACTACAAGCCCCACCATGGCTGCTGTTTTCTCTAACAACTAGCCCCTCCAAGCGGTCTGTGCTCACATGTGATACATCGCAGCCATGCCAAGGATGGCTAATTAAAATGACTGACTGTGAACAACTCTGGATGTGATCTGCGGTGGTGTTTAAACTCAAACTGACATTCTCTGCTGCTGAATGTTGTCTTTCTTTTGGTTTCCAGTTAGTGTGTCTGAGTGTATTTGAAAATGCAAGCTTACTGCCCGTCTATTAAGAAGTGAAGATTTGAGAAGTGGGATTCTGTGTTTTCTTTCGTTTCCTTTCCTCTCCTTTGTTACTGCTCATTCCTGTCAGTATTCCCTCTTCCTTCATGACTGAGACTGAGAGGGAAGTAAATTTTAATCCAAATGAATTATACATTACCCGCATGGGAACATTTGTCCCACAACAGAAGCCGTAGAGAGACATGGCTCCTTATTTATACGTGTCTCTTCATTTTTAACATGCTCACATTTTCCCAATCCGTTAACAGTTATCGTGAAGCCCTGCTGTCTGTGCACACCCAGACGATAACACTCTCCACGAAACTAACTCAAAAAGTAACTAAAGCACATACTTTAAACAAGCACGCTGCATTGAAACATGGATTTAAAATCATCCAGAAACTGAATATAGCAGATTGTGGAAAACACTCACAACAGTGCAATTAAAGGTTTAATATTTGTACAACTTTCCCAGAGCAGATGGGGACATGGAGAATAACATGAATGCCTGCATCCTTACCGCACAGCACAGAAGCAAGCCTGAATCACCTAAAACACTTGGCACATGCACCGGATGAATAATTTTAATTTGACTGAATGGCGGCCATTTTGAAGTTCTTTAATCAGTTCTCATCTGCTGATGAAAACCATGAGAACTGGTTGAAACTGATCTTATTGACCTTTTTTAATGCCATTCATATTATTATGATTTCATTTTCAGCCTCTTTTTTCTTCCCAGAATGTTATTGCAAATGCAGCAGCACTGTCTTGGCAAGTACCAACAGTGTGGCACTGGCTGGTGAGAATGATTGAGTGTGGGCTTGCTGACACCCTGAGATAGCTGTCAGCAAAGAGTCTACAATGGTCCGTTCGGCTGCTTCAATGACACAGCGACTGCTGCTGGTAACCATGACAGTGACAGAGCGGCCTTTAAATGACTCTGATGTCAAATAAAACATCAGCATGGCCACATATTCACAATCCGCACTATGGTTCATCCTGTTAAATGACTATGTTAACCTGCCATCATGCTTATATATGAGGTGGAGGAGGGGATTTTGGAAGCCACACTATATGGACAAAATTATAGGGACACCTGACCGTTACACAAACAATGACATTGCATTCTACGCACACACAGACAGCTCTGCAGCTCTAACAGCTTCCACTCTTCTGTTGCCACAAAGTTGGAAGCATAGCATTGTCCAAAATGTCTTGGTGTGCTGAAGCATTAAGATTTCCCACCCGAAAAGCAGCCGCATCCCATTACTTTTGTCTATATAGTGTGCTTGACCATGGAACAAGATGTTCTGAGTATTCTGGCCCCTTGGATTCTTCCCAAAGAGCTAACAAAGATCACAGAGATGATTTCTGATCACAAATTCCACTCAGAAAACTATGGCTCACATTACCCACATCACATTATTTCTCTATAGTCAGTGGGGTTGGTCTTCTACTTGTTCAAAAAGTGTACTGGGTAGTTTTGACTTTGGAAAAATGGACTAGATCTCAGGACACCCCAGTGACAGCCAACTCTTCTGAGACCTTTTAAATTAAAGTCAACAACTAAAATTAGGACTCATAAGTACACAGTACGTGATGAAAGTGATACTCACCAAATCCCTGGTTGCAGGAAAAATATGGTTTCAAGCAGGTTATTTTAAATCATGCCCATGATGTGTCTGACTGTCGGATCATAATATAATTTTATGTCTTCAGCCGTGAAGCATAACTCTGGTGGGACTATAAATTACTGGCCTATGTCTACTTGCATTTCCTATTCCCCAGCATCCAATAACGGCTCTTTCTTGTGCCTGCTCACTAATAAATCTTTATGACTTGTTAACCATCACAACGGGAGCTGGTTTGATACACAGAGCTCTCATCTGATGCTAAGTGCACTGTACTTGAGCAACATTACATTTGACATAATATGCATGAGACCTGCTCCTCTGAAAACATGAGTTATGTGGCGCCCAGCTGGAGGATGAGTGCATCATTGTCTGCTCTAAAATCCTGAAATAATCTCAGAAGTTCTCAGTTGGCCAGAGTTCTTGTTTTGCCTTTTTTTGACTTAAGACCTTTCTAGTCATAACCTCAAACGATCTATTTATTTTTAGACTCTATGTTGCTGAGGCTTTTTTGAGGCTTTTTTTTTCAAATCAGAGTTGATTCCCTTCAATATAGCCTTAGGCAATGTCACTCGAGGTTTCTGCCTAAAGATCTGCTTTCCCTTTGCCCTCCAGACCCCGTTTGTCAAAGCTATTGTCTTTCTTCTCACCAACAGACATTCTTACATGCTGCAAGCTGTGGTTAGCCTACTCCTTGCTGGACTTGATCCAACTGACATCACTGACCCCTCAAGAAGTATTGATCAGTTCTTGGTCCTTGCATCCCTGTATCAAAAAAGTCTCTTCTTAACCTGGTATGTTTTTGAGCCTGACCAGAGGCAAGGTCAAGTGCTGGTCTGGAGGTGGGATGAGGTGAGGCCGTGCTGGGGCTGCTGAATTCAAAGAGACCCCTGAAACTCACTGTTCACATGTGGAACAATTTCCTGTTGTTATATTTCATAATGATATGATATTTCAGATATCCAGAAAAAAATTACACTTGAGAGTATCTTATCACATGGGAATGTGAAATTACATATTGGCATGGTGATGGGAGACCGTTGAGCGTTCGTGTCAAGGAATTTATTTTAGGAATATTATTTGAGTTGTAGGTGAATAGCAACTTTAAAACTTTCAATTTTCAAAGCTTACTTGAAATTCTTATCTGTAACATTTTCATATCTCTTTCTGCTGTAGAGAAGTTTACACCCCAGCAGAGCAGGGTCAGATATATCCACTACCTCAGTTCCAGACCTCTTGGATCCCTCATGGGTCAGCACCGACAAAACAACTGGTCAGTGGTCAAATGTGCATGTCAAAGTTTGCCAAAGTTCCAGCTTATGAGGAGATTTACTTTGCCTCTGTGAATTAATTCACTGATTAAGGTCATTCTATTGAAATTAATTAATTCTCGTATAAATTTAGCTTTTATGAATGCTGGAATGACTGGACCCTTAAGACTCAACCTTGTAGTCCGGACCCCCATGTGGGGTCACTTAGTATTACTCTTAACATTCATTCACAAATTTGAGAAGGGTTATTGCCCAGAGGGTGGGTGTCAGATCCTGTATTAATGTGTTGTTCACTGTAGCTGAGCCTTGTTGAACATAAAAACCCAAACATATTCTGTTGTTGGAGATGAATTCTGTCTTCTGCACTGAAAATAGTTGTGTGTCCACACAGTTTTTGTGTGCACTGAGGGATCGTTGGAGACATTTTGGATGGTCTCTCTTACGGTTTCTCCTCCAGATAAAAAGGTTTACACAGTCTGGCTGAACTGTTTGTGGCTTGTTTAGAGCCTTTGTGATTCTGAATTCAACAGCTACCTCGGCTGTCGTAATGTCTCAGGTCTTCCCAGATCTCGAGAACTGATAAGTCAGAATTAAAGAATAGGTTGTAAAATCCATCTTAGTTGTATTAATGGTGAGGGGTAAATAACGGGTGTTTAAATCCCATTGGTTTTCGGTCCAGTGGTGCGAGGTTCTAATTATTATTATTATGAGGACTTTTCCTTCTCTTTTTATTCTTCTTTGTTTTGTCGGCTGTGCGCTCAGGGAGCACATCCTTATCTACAGTCGTTTTGTGCTTTGAGAGGCTTCCTGTTGTGTGCTGCGTTGTGAAACAACAGTGTCTTTCAACATCACGTTTAAATTAGGGATTTTTACTGTGCCCATTGTCTCTTATAAGAGTACTTCACTGTGTCCTGTTAGTGCAAACTCACTGCATATTCAATACACAGAATTCAGTTATGCCTGCACACCTGTGGCCCATCCATTCGTCTGGCTGCCTGTCTCACCAGGTGCACTCCAGTTACCTAATTTGTGCTCCCGTATATGTAGCCATTGCTTTTCTCTTTTATTCAGATCAGGCTGTCATGCGAGTAGCAACAACTACAAATCCAAACAGTTACACAGGGTGGGGCTGTTGTATTAAGTGACTTCATATAGTTTCTTTATACACTTGTTCTACCAGACACGTGCACTGAGCACAATGGTTTTAAACCAAGGGGAAAAAAATGCCCCATTAACTGTCAGCTTTGTTCAGTAATGCAACCGTGAACAGCCAAACAATGTATGAATATTGAGAAGCTAATACTCATTAGGTCTTATTAGGGCTTTTGTCGCTTTACTCTTGTTCCTGTAAAGCACTTAGTCTTAAGACATGGGGATATAAATAGATGGTGATGATGATGAGACCCTTTAGTCCTCCTCCTCCTTCCTATATATTGCACAGTGAATCATATTGGATGTTTGGCTCTGCAAAAAGAAAGAGCGAACAGCATCAGACAAATGAGATAAACAACTGCTTCCATTCGGTGATGCAGTCTTGTTGGTCTGGAGGCCATATTTGATCCTATCTTGCTCTTAGAGGGGCAACTTGTAAAATATGGTCAGAATTTGAAGGTAGCTCCAAAAAATAATAAGGGGCAGCATGTTGCCAGACAACTACCTACTGCTGATCATTGTCTTCTGTTTTCTGGTTATCTTTGGCTATAGCTAATGTTATCACAGTTAGGGGCAGAAGAGAGCTGCGATGGACCGGCAGCCAGTCCAGAGTGAACCCCGCCCCTCGCCCGTAGTTAGCTGGGCTCCAGCCCCCAGCCCCCCCGCAACCCTGTCGGATAAACGGCGAGGCCTCAGCAAGTCAGGCTTCAGCTGCATGTGAAAACAGAATGAATATTTTCACAAACCAGAGGTTGTAGAAAAACAAACCAAGATGGTTTTGGTTAGCAGTGTAGCATCATGTCAGCATCTAGCTGAGCGTGCTACAGGAAATAATAAAACCTTTTATTTTAAAACGGTTTATTTTAGCAACGTGATAGAATACGTACATTAAGGGACACATTTATTAAACTGATTTATTAAGACTCATTTATTAAACCAGGGTTAATACCAAAACACAGATTAAAAAACTTGAGTTCGACACAGCTAGACATATTCCTCCATAGAGCTGAAGGACTTAACAAGAATCAGTTTTGCTTTCAAGATTATACTCAAAACTATCATGAAGAGGATTTAAAGTGTTTTAAGATCCAATTTAAAAATGTTTGCCTTTAATATATTTTGCATCAGCAAACCAGCTATCCCAACTGTAACTCTTGTTTATAGCCAATTTTTTCAAAACCATGTTGATCATCATGGTAACCTATTTGAGAAGACTAAGTTTAGACTGCTTATTAAAACATGTAAACAGCCAATATATTTCAGACTCATGTCTCTTGACCCACCTGACCCAGTTTTAGCATGCCTACATCCCCATAATTAAATGGTGTGTACCATACTGATTAAAATAAGATCTAAGTACACAAACCATAGTTTATCACTGACTGAGCTGGTTGAAACCTGGTTTTGTGAAGTGGGGTTTCTGTGGTCATCAACATGAAGCCCAAAGACTCCCATATACAGACTCTTGGTGGAGTCCTCTCCACTCTAACAGCACGATGCACATCTGTGCATTGAAAGTATACAATACTGGAAATGCTGGATGGAGAAAGAAAAGGCCACTTCCTGTTGTACTGGTGTAGGGAGCTGCCAGAACAAACACAACCCTTGTCATGTTCAATTTCCACCAGGTGAGGAAAAAGGAAGTAAAATCATGCCATTCTTAGTTTCTTATGAAGTCATTTTGGAAATCCTTGGTGGTATCAAATACAGACTACATCTAAATCAGAGGAGGAGGGCATCACAGGAATGACAGAGTGGAGAAGGTATCATGGACGAGAGGAAGGGATTCATCATGGGAGTGAGGAAGGCAGCCTGCCAGACTGCTAAAACAAGCAGTTCCAGGAAATCCCTTTCACAGAAATCCTAGAAATCCTGCTAAGTTCCACATATTTGCAGTAGTGTGTCTACGCTGTGACGGCATGGCAGCAACTGTCAGCAAGTGACAGAGCTGGTAACGAATGCAAGAACATAATGTAGGGATAAAGAATGCAAATCATAACTCCATTATTCACACATGAGTAAGTGACTGTACAAGGGTTGGATTGTCACAATTTGACATGGGAAATAATTAAAATAAAAGTAGGATATTAGGATATTTAATAAGAGACTGACATGTTTGCTGAGCTACTTCAAATGTTATTAGTCTGGTGTGTACATACAGCTTCATATACATGCAGACTGACATGAGGGCACTTGTGGACAGGCAAGCGTAATGTCAATTTTAGGTGATTCTGCAAAACCCCACATTACGTTTAATGCATATTTTCTCTCTCTCACTTTCCATGATGAGTAAATAGTGGTTAAGATCAGGGGCAACTGTGGTTGTTGTTCAGAAACAATGTGACGTCATTTGCAGGTATGTGAGGAGATGCAAAGTCCAGTCCCCAACCCAAACCACCCAAACTTGCAGACCTTCACTTCCTGCCTCGCTGCACAAAGAGCTCATGACTTCCTCTGTTGGCACTGAGTGTGTAAAGAGCTGTCCAATACTGAGGCAAATACAAGCACACTGGGACAGAAATGAAAAGGGTGACCACTGAATGAATACACTGCTATCCTGTATTATCCTGTACCAAATGACATATAGCCTGAAGTTACTGAGTACATTCATTTATGTATTTGTGTTTGTTATATAGTTTCATAAAAAGCAACCTTTTTAATGCAAGACTTGAGTTTTCAGTGTTCTCTTGAAAGATCAATATCCCATTATAAAGAATATCATTTGAACAACAGGCAGTTGGTTGTTTTGTGCTTTGATCAACATATCTAGAGTTAATTAAACAAGCAAATGTCTTGCGCATGTTTGACCACTGAAATGTTATTGAGATTGAAACCTTTTTTTTCCTCCGGGTTTGATGAATTTTGAAACATTATTGCTTTTAAAGGTGCAATATGTAAGAATTTTAATGTTGAACTACCAACAAAATGTGAAGAAGCAATTTTTACGAAAAAACATATTTCTGAAATGATGCGAGGGTAAATGTACGGCCGCGGCACTGGCAGTTCCTGCCGATGGCAAACATCCGTTCCCTGTACAGTAAGATAACGTTTTGATTGAGCTATAAGAGATCTGCAACGCCAGCAAAGACACTTTTGCACTAACTGCCGTAGCTTTAAATAATTGATGCTGATTCTGTGTGTGTCAGAACAAAAGCAACATCTGCCTGAGAGAAAGCAGAAGCTTCTCTCCTGGAGGCAGGAGCCACATAATGAAGGAAACAGCAGTGTGCTGCCTTGAAAACACTGCTGCGTTTCCTGTGGAAAGCACCTCAGTGAGATAATGAACTGTGGATGTGTGTGAGACTTTTTGACTAAGAACTACTTGTCATTTCTTGGGCCTAGCCATGCTGAACATCTTTAATCCTCCTACCACTGTACAGTAAATCTGTTAGCGCTCACATTAACATTACAGCCTCCTTTTTGGAACAGGCTACTTTAGAGCATCAGTGAAGAGGGATGGATATAAACAGCTTGGACTAATCCCAATACCCAGGACAACAAAAAATAATTAATTGTGCCTAATTTGCTGCTGTCTAAACAGAGATTGGATTTCGTTTAATGCTAAACAGGCTAGTCCAGGAAATAAACACATTCCTAATTTAAAATGCTCCCCAAAGTGCTTCCCGCTTTTCTCTTTGCTCTCCACAAGAAATATATGCAAATGACAGCATTTAGGTTTCATTCCCTGCACTGAGAGGAAATGGTGGAAGATACCCGAGAGGGTCTGAAGTCTTAAGTGAGTCTGCTTCATTCTTTCTTCAAAGTCCCATCCTTGAGCTCCTGCTTCCTCCACCTTCGCAGTGAGCTTGTTTGGAGGGCAGAGACTTTTGAGCGACTTATGAACTCTGTCACGGATCAGGCTGGACGGTGGCCTGAGCCCAGCATCAGGCTTTCTGGTTTATTTTTTTTTTTCCTGTCCGTGTTCAATCAAATGAGAAATTTGTGAGTAAAGCTGGGTGGATGCTGAGAAGCTCAACAGCTGCTGCTGCTGCTGCTGCTGCTTGCCTGAAAGCGGAAGGTCGAGAGCTTATCTTGAAACCTTCTGATCAGTGTGGAAGAAAGACAGATGGATGACTGACAGAACTAGAACATGTATATCCGACAGGACCCAGTTTATTTGCATCATCTCTTACATTTTCACAAAGGTGTATGTGATGTCATTTGATTGGCACTTTAAATGGACTATTTTCCATGTCTCATTATGATGCAATATCTCACCAAGAGTGGTGTGAACATATGCCTCTATAAACCGTCAGAATGCGGATTTTTAGAGGTGCTGCGTGTCACACATTTAAAGGAGCCCTCCAACAAAACAGCTGTATGATGTAATCTGCATTCACCTCTGCATTATAAGCAATCATTTACTTCTGAAAAAAAGACTTATCTGTGAACCAAGTTCGAGAGCAAAAGAATTGTTTCCACTTGAGCGCTTCTGAGTGAAGCACTACAGCACTACCTGCTTAGTTTTCATTCCACATGGATTCAGCAAGCCAAGTTACTTAAATGTTTGTAATTTTGTGCCAATCACTTTTCATGTGCAGGCGAGGTCACAAGAGCTTTTTGAAACGAGAGCCCTTGAGGCACGTCAGGTCTTCACAAGCAGTCCAGTACTCAAAAAAGACTCCGGTTTAACCAAGAGCCACCCAGAGTCACAGCAGTTTGTAAAATAGTGATGAAATTTGATCATAGGAATTTTATGGTTTGCACAATCCATTTTTTTCATGACAAAAGTTTAAGATGGAAAATTTGTGTTCATGAATTGTAAAGAAGAAATGATATTGCATATAGATATATTTCTTATTATAAAGATATTGTTCCTCGTGGGTATTTTTACGTTTCTTTCGTTCGTGAGGCAGTTTATTGTCGTTGTTCCCGTTGTTCCAGTTACCAACAAAATGATTTGGCTGTTAATTTGAAGATAATTTGAATCCTCTTTGTAATCAGGCACCAGCAAATCCAACAGAGCGAGACAGAAAAGCAGGTTGTTTGCTTGAGTTCAGTTACATACAACAAGAAAAATTTTAAAAAGTAGGCTGGATTTTGAACTGTGAGTTCATTCTTTGACATTGTGTGCGACGTCTTCTTCTTCTTCTTCTTCTTTCTCCTCCAGGAACTTTGTGGAGATTTGTTTTCTCCTGATGACATTTTAGCAGCTTGCTCTTTGAATAGCGAGCGGGGAATAGAAACACTGCCATCTAAGTGGGATCTTCAAGCTCTGCGAGTAGCAGGGCCAGTTGACTGGAATTAAAATGCTTAACTGGAGAAGAAAATAATAATTAAGGCAATAATCTCATTGTTGGATGAGAGAGATGAAAAACTACTGCTTCCATTGTCAAGGGGAAAGGTTTTGAAAGAGGGGAAAGGATTTGAGCAACTTTTAATGATTGGAAAGTGATGAAACACCAAGAGCTTTTGAGGGAAGGAGTCAAGGGTGGCTAACAAAACAGTGTTGAGAGAAAATGAAGTTATGTTCCACGGGGATTAAGCTGACAGATAGCAAAGGTAAAGACTGCCTTCTTTTCCAATCTGTCTGTGATATCAGGTTCGATCAGGAATAAGGCAGCAGAAGCCAAGCGCAGAAAAAAAAACAGGACAGAGTCAAATACCGGACTGCCACTCAAGATTGAAGAGATTTCAAGAGTCTGCAGCACATAATAATACATTTAGGGAAGGAGAGAGAGAGAGAGAAGCTGGAAACGGTCGATCTCGTAGTTAAGCTGTGAGAGGGCTGCCAGTGCACATTGTTGAGATGCATTACATGTGGCAGAAAAATGTCTTCGTTAAGCCCGTCACGTGCACGTGCTGGATGCAGCGAGGAACACACGTGATCCGAAGGGAGGAAGAAAACGGTTGCTACAGGAGGCCGGACTCTTATTCAGCTGAGGAGCGGGAATGAACTGGGGACAAGTGACAGTGGCAGTAATTAGGGGGGTTAGTCATGCAAAGGCTGTTAAAAAGCAGACCGCTAATACTGGCTATGCAGCAAAGGCAGCGCGAAGATCAGGAAAGCGGATAGAGGAAAACCCTTGAGTTTTAATACTCATGCTTTATGTCACTTTGGATTTCAGCTTTATGGGATAACAAGTTAGGAAATTATGCTTGTGGTTTAGGATCAAAAAAGGAGCATCCAGCCAAAGATACTGAGGCTGTGCACCTTCCTGTATTAACAGACAGTTTACTTTATTGAAGCAGTGGGTGTAGAGGTAAATTTAAGTGTTTGGCCGACGTTGAAGTGCTCAGGTAGTTTAGAAGTGAGCTAGAATTAAATATTGACTGACCATTTTATGCAGTGTCCAAATGGTGGCAGTAATGTAACATTGTGAAAGCTATTTAACTGCAGTGAAACAGTAAACCTGTGCTGGTTGCTGTGTCACCAGCTGTTGCAGTGTTAGGCAGCGTCTGCACATTAAATGTTTATGGTGAGTACAGTGACATCAGCACATCATTCATGCAAACAGTGGATGCATTTAGCTGCCCGCAGCATTTTCATACTGCACATTTCCTCGTCTCTCTGCCAGCTGTTAACAAAAGACGGACAAAAGTAGAAAATATGAGCCACACTTTTTCCACAGTATGTGCACATTCAGTGCTTGACGCACAGGACAGGAAATAGGAACAAACATTAACCCGCTAAAACGGTGAAAATGAGCTGTGGGGCCCCTTTTGATTCTTCCAAACTGGAATATTAGAAATATATATGGCCCTCCTCTGTGCTCATTTGATTGCAGAATTTCATTTCACCACAAAAGCACAGCATCAGCTGAATTAATGACGGTTAAAAAGCTAGATTTCAATATGGGCCTCATAGAAGACCCAGCCTGAAGGGTCCTGTCACACAGCGGCACATGTTCTTACTCTCCAGAAGTCACCATTAAGCCAGTTAGCACAATCCAACTGCCTCACACCTGAACCTTGGACTTTTCGGGGGAGCTGTGTGGTCCTCGGGCCCCGGGGCCGTAGCTCACTTTGCCAAGCTGATGATCCAGCCTTGCTCACAAGGCCGTGTTTTTATGTCCTTCAGTTTTGATGCTGCTTCTCTCACTCAACACATGTTGCATTTGTGACCCAAATGATTATTTTTGCCCGTAAGGCTAATTTTGAATTTAAATTGCTTAAGCTGCACGACCTTGGTCTCTTCCCCTCAACACGTCTCACGGTCATCTGCAACGACAGAGTTTTCTCAAATTAATTAAACACGTCTTTATTTATTGTTGTCAAACCGCTGGGCCATCGCTAGCTCATAGTTTATGTCTGTACAGACTTGAAGTATTTTTAAAGATGCTGATTCAGTCTTAAATTGATGCACAATAATAATAAAATTGAGACGCCTGCTCAGAACACGGGCGCAGGGTTTGGTTTGAAGAGTAAGTTTGTAATCGTTCATTTACATTTGCAAATGTTACGTAAATTGCTGCATTATTTCTGCACCAACTCCACTTCAAATCACATTCAGTTTCATTGTTAAAGACTTGATGTTTAAGGCACATATAAAAACAGACTTTAGAAGATCTTAGTACAACTCTGCATCATATTGGTGAGCGCTGATGCATACGTGACTCCTGGATATACCTGGAAGGTTACCTGACTACATGACTAGGTCTGTGTATTAAGCATACAGTAACAGCCCATCACATAAGTTCCCATTATGAACAATCAAGTTCTTTTATTCACAGCTAAAAGACTGCTTTTCTTCAGAAAAAAGTCACTTTTCTTCAGAAAATCGGTCTTTTCTGCAGGGAGGCTGTTACTTGAAACATGACTCTCTGCAGAGTTAGCTGCAGGTACTAAAATTCAATTGAAACAGATCCATTTCATAGCACACTAACTAAAAGAAACGACAAAATAAAAGCAGCCATTACACGCTCATGTAGCCATGTGGCCTGCCTTTTAAACCTGTCCCTGCAGCCTCCAGTGTGTGTGTCAGCGAGGGAAACAGACTGCGGTAGATTCGGATAAATGAGCACAGTCTTGTAAATAAATCAAATGTTCACTCACCAATAGTTAGACATTTGATCATATGCCGTCACACAGCGCACATAAAGAACAGAGAGCAGTTCCTCAGGTGTGTTGTAGGGGGTGTGCACGGCACGTCCATGCGTCTTTTCCCACTCGTTTACCATAATTGTTCCAACATTGGTTGCTCTTTTCCGCTGCCTTGTTTGTCCAACAGTGAGTTTCAGTGTCAGGTTTTATCCATCATGTTGCAATGCTGCATTGATTGTGAAGCGTTTGGATTTTAAACTTAATGCTCCAGATACATGTTTGGGAGACGGGGTCAGATAGGAACTCGTGTTTGTAGAACCTCAGTGATGGAGAGATTCCCTGATAGGCCAGTGCAGCTCAATAGCAGAGCAAGCAAAGCCACTCTTCAAACATGCTCTGCCTGACTGGATGTGTTGAAATCACTGCGCTGTAGTTATGTGGTCTGACAGATTGCTTTCTTTTCCGCAGTGCAATTGATTTTCCTAAGTCTCTATCTGGTCTTCATTCCCGCTCTTCCTTTGAACTGAATGTTGAACCAGACAGTATTCACTCCTTCAACAAGTTCAGAAGCAGCTGTGCTTACAGGGTGAACTAACGCTTTCATGGAGTGTAGCAGGATGCACAAACAAATACCAAAGAGACGCAGAGAACGATAAATTAGCATGTGCTCATGCAGAGACCAAAATAACTTCAACCTGAGTTTATTTATAGTCCACATCCGCCACAGAGTCCCTGCACATTTTACAGGTTAGAATATAAACATCAGATGCACGAAGTATAATGAACACAATGGAAGCTGTGTGATTATAATGAACAAAATGCAAAGAAACTGCACATGATCATAAACAAATGAGAAAACTGGATAATAGTAAAGTATATGAGTTTCAGAAATGTCAGCTCACCTTTTGGGAGTTTTCAGCTTTATGCCGGCTTAGAGTTTGGCGTGGCTCAGCCATTCCAACACATGACTGCGTTTTTCATGCTAACAGTTTCTCAAATGCAGCAGAAGACAACAAATTAAATGACAAAATATGTCATTTGTCATCTAGAAAGATGCAGCGTTTTCTGATTTGATGTCTGTGTCTTCACAGTATCTCACATCCATTGGAGACTTGGGTAAGCATCATCACGACTGGAATATGTTATGCAAAACTTTTAAGCATTTTACTATTTTTAGGCCATTTATGCCATTTTATGCAGGCTGATGTGATTGCTGATCCTCCAAAAGATGTTCATGCTTTTAACTATCGTCGACTTGATTATTTTTGTGCACTTTATTCTGGTATCATCCCTCCACCGTCTCCAAGTGGTACGAAATGCTGCTGCTGGACTCATCACTGGGCCAAAAAGACACGATCGCATTACTAACCAGCAGGGCTCCCCTGTGCTTGTCTCCCCATCCCGACTGCCTGTTAGATTGAGAATTGATTTTAAAATTGTATTTCTTATTTTTAAGGTCTTAAATGGCCTGGCTCTTAAATATAATTCATATTTATTAATCTGCTATATACCGTCTTGACCACTGAGATCAGCAGATCTCAGTGGTCAAGACGATAAGGGGGTGATCAGCCCCTTTGAATGGAGATTATGTGTCTGGCTGTGGCTCCTTATTGGTGATCCCTGTTCCAAGTGACTGTGTTAGCTCGGTGTGTTTGCACCTGAAAGGAAGACGCCAGGTCTTTTGTTTTCAGTCATCTTTTGGAAAATATATAACGGCACACTGCAGCGGAGCAAGGCCGATCTACTCCCAGTTGTAATGAAAGATTAGATTTCATTACAGAACTTGTTTTAACCTCATATCTCTGCAGACGCTCCCTTGAAGTAATGAAGCAAAATACCAAGCAAAGTAGGTTTTAAAATAGTAGTATAACCAACTTATTCCCAAGCTGTAGCATACATTATTTAATCTGTGATCTTCCTTAAAAAGTTAAGAATTGGGAAGAAATAAATGTGGAAACACTAAGCAGAAGCACTTAATGTAGCATAGTGTTATTATCACATTAATAACATGCTGTGGTGGACATAGCTGCACTCTGAGCTGTCAGTAAACCAACTGAAGAGTGATTCACATTCACAATCCCATTCATTCTAAGCAAGTTTAGTATTTTCTTCGGCTCCGTTGCTGTTGACTGACTCAGCTCCAACATCACACTAAATGGCAGACATGCAACCATGGACTGCTTGGCTATTTGCAGGCAGCAGATAAACTGAGAGCCATAATTCAAACAGCATTTTTTTCATAAGTGGATATGAAAAGCCTTTGCAGTGAATGACAATGGTTTCAAAGCGAGTTAAAGGAAGAAAAGAAAGTTAAATTAGACTGGGATTCCACAAATCTCTTTTTTTAAATGCACTTTTTTATTCCGTATGTTTACCCATATTAGTGCCTCAGGCTTGTATTTTCATGAATTAGCATTTGCCACTTTAGTGGTGGCAAAAGGGCATTAATTAAACATTAAAGGCTTGACTTGAACAATAACAAGAATATCCTGGTGGTGAGGATCCAATCCAGTATCATGGATAGCTGCACAGACACTCTGGCTGCCACCACAACTATTCTCCTAATTAACCTAATTGGTCTAGTGATTATCATCACCTCATGAACACTTTGGTTAGTGTAATGATGGGTGTTTCAGCAGTGGCACATGACGAATGATCTTCTCTTAGTGTTTCTATTGCCTTATTATTTGCTTACTTGTTAAAGCTTTGTGCATAATTTAAAAAGTCAAAGCAATTTCTTCTCCTCTTGATGCTGCTATCGTCGAGAAAAGGTGATGGCTAAGCTTTGGATGACATGCCCCTGTGAACAATATAATTAATATATTCACAAAAAGCTTGAACACGGGTTAAACTTTCAGTTTAATCGTCCTGTGAAATCTGAGAAATCGAGAAGGAAGTAAAAGTTTTGTTGAGCATTAAAGGTAAAAGATCCTCCTCTTTTAACAAAACACACAATAATCACACCAAGTGGACACCTTTTAAGTTACTGAAGTCACATGTTTTGAAATATCGTAAATCTACAGAATTCATATTTAAGCATAAACCTTGTGGATTATTCTGCATCCAGCTGGCACTGCTCCACTTACATGTGGAAAACAAATGTAAATGCTTGTGAGTAAACTTTTACAGCTTCATTCCTCATTTGTATATTGTATATTAAGTCCTAGAAACTCAGCAACTTTTTAAAATATTTAGTCATATACAGATATGAAGATACATAGCTATAGAAAGGCAGATTATGATCTGAGATACATGAAGTTTTGATGCTCTACACACTCATACACCATCCTGCCACTTCCTCACTTTCTGCACGAAGGAAAAACCTTTTGTTGCACTGACACTGAATGTCAGCACTGGATGTAAATGATTATCTGCCAACATCAGTGTAGCGTCTGGGATACTGGGCTGCACAGCTCTGTGTCGAGGGCACACATGTGTGAGCAATTAGGCCTCTGAGAACCCTTATGAAAGATGTAAGCTAACCTTATGTGTCTGTGTGTGTGTGTGTGTGTGTGTGTGTCATGTGCTCACAAACATAATCATACATTATGGGTGATAAATATGAACAACAGACAGTCCCTTTACTCACGATGATTTACAGCAGCCTTGCCACTGTGGGCAAAATCTGTAAGACAGATTGCTGATGGTCAGATCTGATTGTCTGCAAACTGTTTGGGCTTTAAAATATCCAAACACACTCGCCGTTTCTGCTCAGGACTGCTTATCCCCTTTTTCTCTGCCTCCCTTAACCACTTTCCCTCGGGAGAAAGCGTGGCTGTTTTTTCAAGCTGTGCCTTTGTTTACCTGGCTCTTTGTTGTGGGCTGACACATTATCTCTCTAAGTGATGACGTGGCCTCCCTGAGGGCTCATAATGAGGAAGTCGTGGCAGCACACGGCCTTGTTTCTCTACATTGAGGGTATCACGCATGTTAGGGCATGCTGTTGTTCAAGTGTGGGCTTATTTAGCAGTTGACAGATATATTTTTGCCTCTGTGATAATGGTCTGTATTTATTCAAAAAGAGAGCATGTTGTTGGCTTCTCTGCAGAAGGACCAGCATCACCGGATCTGCAGCCTGCTTTCCAAGGCGGATCAAATCCAGTTATTGTGTCTTATTGGCTGTCAGATTTTTACAATATCATTTAAGTATTAACTATTACAAAGTTTTAAAACAAAATTCATCTGACCAATGAAACACTGTGAAGCTGAACTATCACAGCCCTCTCTGCATGGTGCAAAACCAAATCGAAAACGTACCCTTGCAGACTTATTGACTTCCACCCCGCCGTGCTTTCAGTGTTCCCACCTCAAAGCAAAAGTTCACATTCAGTCTCCTGTGATGTTAGACTGTTCAATCAAAATCTGAGAACATCAACAGAGCTCTCGGTGCAGACAAGGTCAAATAAAATCAGAAATTACAAAGACAATCAAAACTGTAAAGTGTTAAAGACATTCCCTGCCAAATGCGTTTGAGTTTTTCATTCCAAATTAGGAGTAAAACAGGTGTGACTGCATGACTTCACCTCCCAGTGAACACGTTCTGTATCGACGCTGTGTTCATGAATACCCTCCACAGAGTCTGTCATGGAGCTTTAGCTGCTAACCTACAGGTCTCACAGTTCGATGTTCACCTTTATGCAATCGAATTTTTGTCTCATTCAATGCTTTTTTGAACTTTAGCTGCTCATGAGACTTACTTGTTTTCACTGTTTTATTGCACTCATGTCCCCATAACAGAAGTTAATAAACATTTCTTTCTGTAAAAGAACCGCTCTTGAGACAGAAATCATCTCACATTTCTGATGTGATGATTAGCTGGAATGAGGACAGATCAGGTACCATGTTAAGTTAGACACTCCATCGTCTGGAGGCTGTAACTGATGGAGATCTGGGGGGTAGTCGTGGATCAGCGGTTAGGGTGTCGGACCCGTAACCGGTGGATCGCTGGTTCGATTCCCCGTACCGGTGTCCATGGCTGAGGTACCCTTGAGCAAGGTACCTAACCCCCACTGCTCCCCGGGCGCTGCACGCGGTCGCCCACTGCCCCGGGTTTGCTGTGTGTGTGTGCACGTCACTTGGGTGGGTTAAATGCAGAGAACAAATTTCGTTGGAGTGAGTTCCCTCCAATGACAAAATATGTCACTTTAATCTTTAATCTGAGAGCACACCTGACAATACTCATATGATCAGAGAGAGGAAGTGACATAACTCATGGATTATGTCACCACATTCTGAGGTCCCAGGATGCAATGTTATCCTAAGTGACAGGAGCGATGGGCAGAGGTACAAAACAGAAAGTCTGCTTTATAAAAACTGTTGGAAAGAAAGAACAACACACTGACAATGAAGCCACTGGGTTTATCAGCTGGGGGAATATCAGTGTCACGATATCCATCCACTTTCCTCTGCAGCCATCTGAGACAACAGACCTGTGCTGTTTCTGTTCCCGAGGTCTGCAGGACGCTGCTTTTGTGCCTCTTTTATACAGTTCTTCTCTTTTAACTCTGCCATGTTAATTCTCCTAATGTTTGCTTCCCCTTGTGGTGCGTGAAACCCTGTTGACAGCATGGCAGTAAACCATTCAGCTACCTATAATTAATGTTGCGTCCCACCTCAAAAAAAAAGGAGCTCTAATAATAACTTTGGTGGTGCACTGAGGTCCACTGACACACACATACTGAAATACGGGAGGTTTAAATGAATGAAAGAGTGTATACTCATGTTAATCACTGACGTTTCTTCACAGTTTACGCAGTCATACCAAATTGCACTAATATCAGTGAAAAGGCATTGTGAGAAGGTACTTCTGTTTGAACTTTGACCAATAAGGAAGGGATTTCATGTGGAAGACTTTAACTGGGTTTCTACTGCAGTTCTGCCTCGCTGAAGATACAACAGTTTTTCTTTCCACTACGCCCTTTGTTGGCCACTGCAGTATGTCCGGTAGCGTATGGGAACTCCTACAGCGTACTGGGCAGTGCTGTACTAATGCTCACAGCCATGAGGAGACAAGATACAAGTCTTGCTGCTGCGATCATTTTGTACAATCTTACCTGAAACAAGGAAGTAGTATTTAGGCATTCACACTTGACTGGTTCATACACTATATGGACAAAAGTACTGGGACACACCTCTTTATGACTGAATTCAGGTGTGGTGTGGGGCTGTTCCTCAGGTGTTGGGCTCGGCCCCTGACTTCCAGTGAAGGGAAATCTTAATGCTTTAGCACACCAAGACATTTTGGACAATGCTATGCTTCCAACTTTGTGGCAACAGTTTGTTGAAGGCTCTTTTCTATTCCAGCATGACTGTGCCCCAGTGCACAAAGCAAAGTCCATAAAGACATGGTTGGATGAGTTTGGTGAGGAAGAAGTTGACTGGCCCACACAGAGCCCTGACCTCAACCCCATCCAACACCTTTGGGATGAACTGGAACAGAGATTGTGAGCCAGGCCTTTTGGTCCAACATGATTGTGATCATCTGACCTCACAAATGCTCTACTGCTACTACTGGATTTCCCACAGAAACACTTCAAAATCTTGTGGAAATCCTTCACAGAAGAGTGGAAGCTGTTTTGGCTGCAAAGGGAGGACCAAGTCCATATCGGCATCTATTTCATTAGAATGCAAAGTCCTTAAAGTCCCCTTTGGTGTAATGGTCAGCTGTCCCAATACCTCTGTCTATATATTGTATTTTATCTTCACACCAGCTATGCACCCACACCAGTGCAACCTCATGCTGTGTTTTGCTGAAGGGTTATTATTGGTGTCAGCATAGTCTAATAGCATAGTTTAATATACTGTCGTTATGTTGACACCACTGTTTTATTTTCTACGAGCCATTCTGAAGTATTTCTTTTAGTCTAATTTTAGGACTGACATAACAGCAAGCTTGTGTATTAAAACACGCTGCTTCGCTCGTTGTGTCATGGAACTATAAACACAACACATATTTTAGTTGTTCCCACTATCAGCATGGATAAATCAAATTAATGGTAGCATCTAAACTGCAGCTTGACAGGAAACACAGAGTTTAATGGCTAAAATGTCCCTGTTGTACGCCTGCTCGTTTATTCTCCGATTTGTAAGATTGTGATGGTACACGACTAACACCCATGTTTCCTGTCAGGAACCACGGCCACGCAGGCCTAAAGCCTGCACCCAATCAACTCCCAATTAGCCTGAAATGCTGTTAAAACACCGTTTTTTGCCTTGTCGGTGTATTCCTCAGTTCAGCTCAGTATTAGTTGCTACATTCATTCAGATGTGGCACCTTGGCACCATAAACATTTGAGTCTCTTCGGTGTTTCGTTAATGCTGCGATCGATTACTTCATCACTTACTGGCTCGACCCTTTGAAGTTTCTGGAAGCGACGAGTTCTCGGAGAACAAAGTGAAGCAGAGCTCAGTGTAATGAGCTACACGGAAACAATCAGGAACAAGAACTTGCATGAAGTTTGAGACAAGAGAGAAGCACATGGAAACGAGGAGGTAACGACAAAACGTCTGAGCGGGTTACAAAACAGACAGGACGAGCAGGAAATGCAAACAGCTCACGTCAGAATGAGTCAAGGTGACATAAAAACAGGCCAGGTTCAGGCTGTGATGATAATCAAATGTAACAGGGAGAGAAAAATATTTCCCAGTAGTTAATTATACATATCATACGCACTTACTGTGTTCGCACTTATTTTTAAGTTTCTTTACACCAAACAGTTCTGAATGTCACGTCTTGCTGCCATTAAATCCTCTGCACCCTCGTACACCCACACATTTTCTACATTTTTTTTTCTTGACTGATTAAGATCAGGTCAAAAGATGGCCACGCAACACTCCTCCACTCTCTCCAACTTCCTCTCCTTATGAAGCAGCTGTGACCTTGCCGGACCCTCAGTTGGAATTAAAGTACATGTAGCGTCTTCAAGCTGACAAGCAGCACAAAAACTACTTGTGTTTTTCAACCTTAAGTCTCTACTCGTCTCACTACGAATAAAAGGTTGCCATTACTTCATCTGATCTGTGTTTAAAGTTGCAATAAAACGTCCGTGCATTGGCCTGTGCTGTACTGTGGACCCTCTGCACCCTCTGGCCGAGGAGCTTAGCGCAGACGCTTCAGGCACCAAACTGCTCCGACGATTTACAGCCAGTTTATTCCTCCAGCTTATTTTTGGCTCTCCTTCTCATGTCATTAAATCTTTTTCTACATTAGACTGCTGTTTGAGGAGGGCCAGAGCGTCAATTAACCAAATTTGTTACCTCCTCCTCCCCCGATAATTTACCATCATCTGTCCTCAGCGGCTCATCTGCAGAGCCAGAGACTTGCTCTTGGCTATTTGGTGCTTCCTGCACAAGAACATCAGCTTCCTCTTGCTTCACACTGTGGTGTGGCACAGTTCAACTGAAATGTGCACATCACACACGTGTTATTTCGGCACAAATGTAACATTCAGAGCCGAGTCACGCAGGAGAATGGAAAGAATAAATAAAGTAAGACCAAAGATAACAAGCAAGATCAATCCGGCTGATTTGATTTACTGTGAGTGCATGACTGTTTGCAGTCTATGTGTCTAATCTATCTTTAATATACCAAGCAGACACATTCAGAAGCATTATTTTAGAAATGCCTTTGTGCAAAACTGTATTATTCTCTTGGTGTTTTCCATTTGACATTTTACTTGCACATGTTCATGTACATCTGTCACTTTATAAACTCTGCTTTTATGAATATTCGTTGGAGTACCATGGATTAAATTATTTATTTAGTTCAATCACTGAAGTTTGATGATTGAGAGATCACAGCAGATGGTGGCTTTCAGGCGCATGCATGATGAATAGATTAAATAACTATTATGTTGATGCCTTGCTTGACACAGACATTCTAAAATGTAGTTTCTTCATGGTTGTCCTTTTCTGAAAGGTCTTAACAGGCCTGTGCTGCAAACAGCTGAATAAGTGCGTGTGTGTTTACGCGTCAGTGCGTGAGGGGAAATCAGGCTCACGCACGTGTGCACAACAACATCTGAGACGTGCTCAGAGTCTTAAGTTTGTACATATTTCTGCCTCTGTGGGTACAGAGTTTTATTGTTGACAATACACAGACTTTTATACAGCTGCAGTTAACGGCCATGAAAATGTATGTCACACAGTGAAGAGCAGTGCTGATGCCAGTGATGAGGAGACAACGATCTCTTGCGTTTATGATAATTGGTCAGGCTGTAAAATTAATGATGATAATCATTTACTGAGGCGAAATTGGCACTTTTACAGTGGAAGGTGTGCAGTGTGAAGATGGGCTCCTGAATGCTCAGCTGGCAAACTCATAACTGTGCAAATATTTTCTTTTGATTTGAATCTTCAGTCTTTTTCCTCCCTGTCTACGTACCAAACCAGCATGAATGCTTTGAAGCCTTAATGTTAATGCTTAAAAGCATGTTGTCATATCAAAATCGGCCTTTCAACTGATGAATCAAAGTAAGAAGCCTCTCCTGCCTAAAACTGGAGACACCTGAGTCCTCGTTCGCTTCACTGTGTGGGCCTGTTTGGGATGAACCCCTTTTGGGAGATTGAAGCCGGAGCAGGATGACAGCTAAAGAATCCTACCCTTCTTCGAACCAAAAAGAGACATAACACGTAGTGCTTCAGTTCAGTGATGTGGCAGTCAAACTCCAAAGGGTACACCACCTGTCCCAGGCTACAAGCACGCTAACTGGCTGCCTGGCTGTTTGGAAGCGGCTCAGCTGTCTGCAGGAAGAAAGAAATATTCCTGACGTTTTGTATGCATCCATTATCTTCCTTGTGGGAAAACAGCATGAGTCCTTTTGGGGAAATTGTTCCCTCAGTTCTAATCCTTGCGGAGGCATCAGCAGAAGACTGATGTATTTCTTTCTGAAGTAGCAAATGGAGCCGTGCTGTCGTCTCTCCGCTGCAACACAATGCAGCGCGGAGGATCTGAAAAGACCGAAGGGAGACTTTAATGCTGCATTGAGAAATCAATGTGCCGTATGGCTAACACTGTAGACTGGGAGCAAAACGTGTCCTTATGCTGTCGCTTGCTGGTAATTGCTTATCTACACAGGAATCACAAGGCGTATTCACTCTGTGTATTTATTTTTAGTAGCTGGTAATGATATGACTGTAGACCAAAGCAGAAAACAGGCTGGCATGAAGATCACTTATACTTGCTGGGTACATTTATGTCAATATTTCTTCTGCAGCCAGAAATCGTGATAATCTAAAATGTTAAAAATTTCAAATCAAGAGTGTAAGACTTGTGATGTCTTACCAATAAATACATGTAGACAAGAGGCTGTGCGTGAGCAGCCTTGCTCACATACTTGACCACATACTTTGCATTTACCTGGAGGATTAGAGTATATTTCCAGATCGAGGCCAAGTCATTCTTGGCTGTCGTCAAAATATCATCCTGGTATGTTTCTGGGTGCAGACAATGAAGCTCTTCAGGGTTTCCAAACACTGGCTGCTTGCTAAATGGTTTAATAATGACTCAGGTGGCCCTTGCTGTTGCAGACAACCGTTTCCTCATCACCCGACGAGTGTAATCACTTGAAATGCTGAACGCCGAAGCTTTCCATAAAATCCAACCTTCACAGATGTATTTCTGAGGACGTTTTTACTGCTGCTGGGAGTGGTTTGCAAAGAGACACGCCGATAACTGCTGTGAAGATATTTTTAATTTCAGCTGTTGAACTGAGTGTCCATAAAATGAAATGAACAAGTCGGCCGTCTTTGTTATGAGCACAGTAGACTATAGCGCTGGTTTGATATGCATTAGTTTGATAAAATAAGCATTTATATTTATGAATGCCTCTCATTCAGCAGCCTCATATATAAGGAAATAACTTCAAAGTGCCTCTGAATGCTCAGGCCGCGCTCCATGTGGTGTCGTGTGTAGTCTGGAAGCTACTGTTGTAGTGGCAATGAAAAATTTTCATCTCAGCAATGCTATTTTCAGTTGCTGTGTTCATATTTCCAGCCGTCTCTGTAATAAATCATGAGGTCATCATGCCATGCAGCGCGGAGAGCTCACAGTAACAATAAAGCAGTTCCAGTCCACACTGGACATGAGATGGTTTTAATAAGATGGAATATGGCTCTTCCATGTGGTGCTCGCTTCTCTTCCTTTCCACCTCATGTTTCTGTACTGAACATGTCGTCCACACTCTGCAAAGGGCAAAGTGCAAAGGGTGATGGGAAATGTCAGCATTTGTCTTCAGATTTAAGCATCTAAAGGAATGGATCAACATTGTCTTTAATTGTCTAATATCTGTGTATTTCTTTACTACTTTTAATGAAGTGACCCTTTGGATCCATTGATTTATTTGCAGCCTCCTGGGGCTGCAGAACAAGCTCAAAGCACAATAGATAATATATTATCACCGCATAAAGTCACCTGTAAGCCAGGTGGATCCCAGGTTTGAGAATCCACACACAAGAGCTGCAGGACCCCACTGAACTCCTACAGGAGCTGCTGATTAACTGACCACAAACGGACTGCTGCACGGTGAACCTGGGGCTTGTGCGGGTCCCTGTGGATTAGCAGCCCTGCTGCAGTTGCCCTCTTAGCCTATTTTACAGTCCAGCCTTGTCCAGCTGACAGGGAGCAGCATCGTCATTCATCTGGAGTCGTGTTTTGATGTACGTGTGGATGAATGTTCAACGTTCGCTCTCCTCGCACCTCTTGTTTGGTGTCTGACTCTTAAACTTTATTCACCAGCGAGGCTCGGACTTTGTGTGTTTGCCAGTGGGTGCTGGGCAGGTAATTTATTTTTCTGTAAGCAGCTTCCTGCTGGACCTGGAAACGAGGTTGATGAGAGCAGAAAGGCTCTATAGAACTGAATTAATTTGGTTCATTGTTATTAGAAATATATTTTTACCTCCTCAGACGCCTCCTGCAGTGATGGCAGTACTCCAGATGGAAGCCGCACGGACAACACGAGGAAGGAACTTTGCTATCTATTTCATACCCTCACTTTAAAACCAACCTTGGATTTTTTTTTCTCCAAGAGTGTCATCTGTCAATAACAGCTGTGCTTTAGGCCTTCTATCTTTGATGAGCAGTCAATGCCTGCAGGCAACAAAACATAAGTTCCCAGAAACTTTAAGTGTAGTTTGCGATTCATTTCTGTACTGAGCTTCATGTTAAAATTTATGGAGAGTCTCCTGATGGAGTTCGAGTTAAACAAGACGTCTGCACTGTGCAAACCTTGGATGAACTCATCTATCAGAGTTCGACATGTCTGACATCAAGTTCCATTTCCAACTTTATAGTGAGGCTGATTTGTCTGCAAAAGACTTCTGGAAGTGATCTGGAAAAGCAGTGTGGATGAAATTCTTTGTTCTGAAAATAATTGGACCTTCCCTTTGCGGCTGTTGTTGCTTGTGGTGATTGACTCATTGTTTACAATAATTACCACACTATGAAAATTAATTTAAAATAGCCTACTGATGTGAAAACACTGCATTCAACACATTTATTTTGCTGAGAAATCTGTTTTAATGACATGTAAATGCGAGAGAAAGACACACTATTGTTGCAGCTGCACCGAGGGCATTTTCACATATATATTTTATTATCTGCAAGTATTAGAAATGTTCTCATTGTAGTTTGTACATTGTATGATTTGGGGCCCATTAGGTCATTTCCATTTTCTGGCAAACCTCTGTCTTACAGGACAAATAAAGCACTATGAATTATCTTAATTACGTGGCCCTCAGAGAGCTGCGCTGCACCTCCCGAGTTCTCCGTCACTCACGGTGTTGAAGTGGAAGGCAGTCCCAGGTGCTGACTGTTTGATGACCTGCTGCCTTAATTCGAGAGCTAATTACACACAGATTGTGAGCACAAATTCAATGAATTCTGTGCTTTCACATATGCAAATCTGGCCTCGTGTGCCTCAGCTGTATAAAAGGAGATAGCACAGTGCTGTGTACTACTCACATGTCTGTCTCTCCATGCCGAGGTCAACAGAGATGCAGTGCGGGCAAACAGGCGTGCCAAATGGGGAGAAAAACTAGCGGGGACAACAAATTAAAATAAACATATGGCCTGAATCTTTCAAGTAGTTTGCATGCAGCCCGAGTATGACTGACGGTGTGGAAAATACCTGCTCTGAACTCGCTGATTGCATCTATTAGTAGCACGTTGACCATAAACAGGAACACCCGGGCTTACTTAATATAGATTTCACCAACTTCAAACATGCACTTTCTTGTGTTCAAACTGGTTTTAGGCCCCAGTTTATCTTCCAAAGTACATGATATCCTATTTTTAAACCCGACAGAATTATCAGCGTCCCAGGTGAATTGCCAGAGGGCTTGTTGAGATAGGACTGTTCTCACTGCTGACGGCCATGGATGGAGCTGAGAACTGGCCTGCTAGCTCCTCAGATCACAGCAGTCTCATCTAGCAGGCCCCCGCATCTCAGAAAACATCCATGTCTGAGATGCTGTGTATTGCCGCAGGTCTCAAGTTTATGAGTCAATATGTTTCGGATGTATCTGAGTGGGCTCGCTTTCCCGCTCTGATCATACGGTGTGTCGTAACAGGACACAGCGTGGAGAGTATGATGAACTATGAAGAGCAGGAAAAATTACAGAGAGCTGCTTTTTTGACCCTCCCTGCTCCATCAGTCGATTGGTGGTACTCTATGCCCGTGCTCGTATTCTCTTTCTGTTTGATTTTATTCAGATGGAAAGTACTTTGAATCTCGTCCAATTATGCTGCGATGTTTTCTGACTGGGTACGGGACCGGATACGGTCTTTTTTCCTCTGAAAGTTCATTTATGAAAAAACTTTGTACACGGCACAAACCAACCACTGCTGCTTATCATTAATATTAAACATGCATAAGAGAAGTGGAAATGAGAGACCTCAGTACTGCAGTACTGTGTGGCAGTGCAACAGCTCCTCCTCTACATGCACACATAAATTCCTGTAGTCATTATGTCTGCCTCTAACTATTTCTTTTCTCTTTACTGCACGTATTTTAGACCATAATTGCACTGAATGTATTATTAGGGTCATTATTTAAAAAATAATTTGTGTATAAATTGTTCCATGTCAAATCTGCCAAGTATTAAATGATCAGATATGCAAAGTTAGAGTAAATTGAGAGATTGTCTGTTCTGCAGGCAGTCCGGCAGCTCAATAAATCTAATATCAAACCTCTATTATTCTAATTTAATACCCTATTTGAATGGGACCTCAGGACATTCCATGATTATTAATAACTGCAGAGATTGAGAATGATTTTAATGCTCTTTGAATTTTCCATAGCTGTGCTGTACTGAGTTAATATTAAACAGGCACTTTGCAAATGTTCAACCTGAATCCTTTTGTTCTAACAGGCCAAGGACAAGAAACTACAAATTACAGAGCATTTCCCTTTGCTGCGCGTACAGCGAAAGCTCCCAGCCGTCACGTTCCTCACCTGGCTGGATGGTGCTTTTCACATGAGACATCAGTCGTGTGTGTCACAGTCGCCCACAGCCTGCACTTCCTCATTTTTGGTGGCCACACTCCACACTGTTAATGTGTTCAAATTACTGGAGCTGCTTTCCTCCCATCACTTTATTATGAGACACAGAAATATGCTAATTTGAGTGCAATTTCCTGTCAGCGCAGGTGGGGTTGGACAAATGGAGAGAGAGAATAAAATCTTGAAGTGAACATTCACCAATTTAATCCAAAAAGCAATGCACAGCACCAAAAGAAGACTCCACCCCGGCCTCGTTTAGTTTAAATATACGTTATTGATTTGACATCTTTATTCTTCCAAACATGGTGAAAGACCTTGAGAGCATCTTTTGTTGCAAAGGAAGCACAGAATATTGTCCTTATATGGTTGAATAGGTAATGCAGTGTATGGTATTTGAAGTGGCCACATATATCCATGGGAACAGCACATACGTCTGCCTCGAGACTAAACAAATGAAAGACTTTCATCCGTGTGGAGACGTTTCTCACATGTTTTGGAGGACTACATCAGTCTTCACATGAACACTGTGGAGAAACACGACAATAACTCACCTGCCCAAAGCACTGTAGCAAAGTCACTTATTAAATATTGGTAAGAACTATTGCTGAAGAGATTAGGGAGTGAAATGACAAGGTACCACAGAGAGAGAGGAAGGATTAAAATAAAGGATAAACTTGGAAAAGTAGCTCTGCTGGCAGGTACTGGATGTGCGCAGCAAACCTTATTAAGAATCCTTTTTTCCCCACTTTCCATGCAAAGTTGGGTGAACAGCTAAAGCACTATAATCCATTTTGTTCTAGGTCCCTTCTGGCCTGAAAAATTGGATAGGCAGTAGACAAAGAGTTTAGCTTTGTAGTGAGAGGCTGTCTCCTGGAACTCATAACCATCGCCAGACTCTTCAAGTCTCATTTCCAGGCTGTCTTTCCAGTGTTTCTGTAATTCAGGCTGCTCCAATTAGAACCCACCGAGAATTCATCTCCACTTGCATGGCGGCTGCACATTGCACAGAATGTGGTTGCTGGTGTAAACGAGAGTTACTGTCATTTGCACATTTACACAAAGAGTTACTGCCCCAGCCTTACATAATAAAGATTCAGTGACTCTGAACGGAAATACTCACGATCAAAAACATCAAATAACGACTGAAAACACCATGCAAACTCATGGCATTTCAGTTCATAAAACTCAGGAAATACAGGAAATACACTCAAAACATTTCAGGCAAAGTAACAACTTTGGACCAAGTGGCAACAATCGCAGTGACATTTCAAAATGCTAAAGGAAAGACAGCAAACATAACTAACATCTATTAACTTACAGATTAACAATTGTGACTTTCTGGAGTCTAAGTCGGACACAAAGTTCTCATTTGGGAGCAAAGTTAGCAAAGCTCAAATTATTGAGGCCAATAATCTCAAGTGTTCTCAAGGTTAGAAAACCAACATCCATTTGTGTCTGCCTTTGTGTCTTTGTTTTTCTTTCTTTCTTTTTGATTTTACTACAGAGGAGCTTCACATTCAAAAATATTGAAAGTTTTACACATAACTTGAAGCAAACTGCTCCCCATACAGTATTTTTTCCTAAATATTTCTGTTTGATTTTCAGCATGGCATGATTTGGAATCAGACAGATGGTCGGTGCAGTTTAGGACACAGCTTGAGATTCAGATTTTAAGCTTTTATCATTAACTTTTCGTTTGGATTACGTGACTGGAATATCATTTCAAATGACAAACAGTGCGACTTCCTGTCACACTCTGCTGCCATCTTACTGGTAGCTGGTAACAAGATGGTAACAAGGGAAAGTAAGTCTGAAAGTTTCTATTTGAAAATGGAAAGCAAGACCTCTTGAGGTATAGCTGTGGCCTTAAAAAGTCCCCGTCTTGACTGTACAGTGTAATGACCTTAGATAGGTTAGCCAGTGCAGCAAGCAGGGTCTAGCAAGCATGATGAAACCGGAGCAATGCCCCGCTTCCAGCATATGATCAATGACAAGAAAGTATCAGTATGTCAGCGAAGGACTGCACTGCATGCCAAAGGAGGACATACACTCCCAGAGGACCTTGCACAGGCCTGTGCGATCCAGTCAAGGCAGAAGAGGTTAACATGCTCCGTTCCACATAAGGAGACAACTTGTGGTATCATTTGTCAAATTCGGGTTCTCTTTCACTCCTCGTGAGGTTGGCCCTCTTAGTAATCTAACAGTCTGGATGTTGCAGAGCCATATTCCCGTGGAGTTAGTGAGCGTAGCATGTCAGCTGTGATTCTGAGACTGTCACAGATGTTTAGTAAAGCGTATTTCATTGTTTATTTGATAGTGACAGTGCAATTAACAGGATTACATTCCACCTTTTAAAATAAAAAAGATGTCTTGCACATCGACTTTATAGCTGTATCTAATTTCCAGATCTTGCTCATTGTTGGGCTTTTAAATTGATTACACAATCTCACATTAAATTGCACAATGTGAAAGGCATCCTGAGCGGAGGTTTTTGTTTTTGCTGGTGCGTTGGGGCTGCTCAACTTTTCGGTGAGGGTCCTCTGAAACGAAGGGTTTCCCATTAATGTGCCAGAGTTTAATTTCTACTGGGACACCCCTGACACACGTCGCCCACACGCTAAGGGGGAGAATAAGAGTAACAACTGAACCACGATACGGCAGTTCCACAGTACGTAATGAATGGCAGTGTTACATCACAAAGTGTCACGAAGCAAGAATGTATTGTACTGTAATGTATGTATTTAAGTGCAAAGTTAAAAAGCGCAGGTTAAAGCGTGGAGGGCAGGAAGTGCAGTCCTCGTCTCTGTGCAGAAACACTGACACACACAAGAACAAAAACATTGCATCAGAGTTACAAATACGTGGACGCAGCCGGACTCATCCCTCGATATCTATGAGACAACACCAGATTAAATGTACACATTCTTTTCAGAGATTATTTTATAATCACATTTTTACATTTTACTTGAATTTTATAGTTAATCTTTTTTGGAATTTGTTCAGAGAGAACAGAGACTGTTTCTCCACAACCAATTATGCAGTTTATGAATTTAACACTACATCCAGGATTCAACCAAAACAAATATGTCCCATTACTAATAAGCAAGCACTGTGCCATTTGGACGTTCAGTGTAGTTATAGGGGTTGCACTAGCCTCCTCAAAACTAATTGGAAAAAAGGCCAAACCAGATAAGTAAACAACTAACCCTTTTTGCCAAGAGTAAATCTAGAAATTATTCTTGGGTAAACAAATGAACTAATGAGCCATAATTCCAAGGATGCACTTTCAGTACCAGGAGAGGCCACAGCGAGCCCAGCTAATTGGCACCGGAGTTCAGAGATTCACAGTAAAGGCGAGGCACGGTAACATATGCAACAGTTAATAGGGTTTAGCGTGTGAAATAACAGCAGTGGTGAGCTCATGAGGGGGGCAATTATGACAAAGCTGTGCACATCCTTGATAACCGTCCGCCTCAGTCAATCTGGCTAAGCCCCGGGGGAGGCAGCTCGCTGAAGCTCCAGAGGGGCTGCAGAAGCTAACAAGAGGAGGAGGAGGAGGAGGAGGGTGGAGAGGAGAGAAGAGAAGAGAGGAGAACGAACCCGCGACCATCTAACAAGCCGTGCGCACACACTAACACTGAGCATGTGTAACGTACAGCTGTGTGGATTAGAGCAGAGTGCACGTGACACATCTCCACGTGCTGCTTTTAAAGTGCTTCCTGGTACCTCATCGCACCAACAAAAACAGCAAAGACAAGCGATATAAATGACAGCACTGGTGTGACAGTAATGTGCATCATACGCATTTCCTACTGATTTATCTTTGTGAGATAGAAGCTGATGTGCACTGTACCTGCTTCATTATGACTGAACACGAAATGGACCTGAAAAAAAGGGTATATTTTTTATTTCATGAGCGCGCAGTAATGCATCACAGCGCTCCTTCTTAGAGCCCTGGGTTGTGATTTGCATGTGGTCATGTTGCAGGAGTATGCAGAAGCGAATTTCTAATGATTTTATTTCTTGAAAATGTAATGAAAGACAACTTCTATTCAAAGCGCTTACAGCAGAGTTTTACTGGCTGTGGTTACCCGTTACGTTACGCAGCAGCAGCATAAATAAGGATATATGTTTAATATTTCTGTTCATATAAATACTCAGCCAGTGCCACACACACACTAATACACAATGTGCAGAAGCTTCGTCGAATGGAAACGTGATGCATCAGTGGGTGGCGTCAGAGTCATCATGATTCAAACTAACAACACAGAATAATTCAGACAAGCTGCTACAAGCTGTTGTAAACATCATCACAGTTTAACTTTGAACTGAATTTTAACAAAAGTCTTAAATCTTGCTACTTTCTTTCACTGCAGTAAGAACAACAGTGATTCATCTACCGGTCGGTCCACTGCAGCCATTAAATGAAAGCTTGTGCATATTCATGCTTTTATATAATAACAATAATTATCATTATTTATATTCTATTCAGCAGACGTCCGGTAGCTCCAGACTGTATCATCTGCTGGTCAGGCAGTTGCTGGACTAGTCGTTCCTGCTTGACTGGATGAGCGGCAGACCTGAGCAGTTAGCCTAAGTGGTGTGATTGACAGGTGATGTCTCTGAAAGGTAAGTGCAGTCTCACCGCTGAACTGAGAGCTTGTCATCAATGATAAAAGGGGAAACAAAAGATTCTACCTAAGGTGATGAACATGAGATTCTAATTTGTAAGCCAGACTTGAGATTTTAAAAAAGTACTCAGCTAGAAGTGTCAGGATGACTCTAAATTTAGTGCCAAATGTGCTTCAGGAAGCTCTCGCTGCCACATCACCAGTGGCTAAAAACACATCAGGGTTGTCACATGAAACATCTGCAATCACCTACTTCTATTTTTGCCAAAAAAAAGGCTCTCTAGTGGTTAATGGTGTTGACTACACAGTTATGCAAATCATGTAAAAACACATTACGCCTGGCAAATTCTGTCCGGTGTCAGGGTCTGCTTGTAGATTTTTTATTTTTTGTGAGTTTTGTGCTCAAAAGGTGTTTTGTAAAAAGTTCTAGAGCAGCTTAATAAGAGATGAAAAACTTGCCTTGCCAACCCCTGGTGGTTTAACTCTGCTGCAGTGATGTAGAAGCGTATTCCGGCTTTGATCGATTGACCTCTCTCTTGGCTCATAACCAAAATCCCTGTCATTCAAATAATAAATAGCTACACAAAAGTTAGGATTAAATTTTCAGAAATAACACATGCTTTCACAGGAAAAGTACTTATTTTCTTTTCTTACTTTGAAATAAGCTTTATGACATTTAAAAAGCAAAATGAGGAGGTGTGCCTTGGTGTGTTATTCCTGTGATGAGCGTGGGAGAAAGACAACATTTTATCAACTCAGATGCTTCAGATGCTTTACTGAATTTAGATTCAGTAAATGTATTTACTCAATAATTTAGATTTGCTTTTCAACTTCTGTGACAAAATTAAAAACAGCTGGATTAGATAAGGTTAGATAAGATTCAACTATGTTGTCATTACACATGTAACAAGTACAAGGCAACGAAATGCAGTACTTATTCCTCTAATCTGTTACTAAAGTAACATGAATAATATGAAATACAGCATCTTAATAAGTGAGAAAACTAAAAAAGAGACCAATTGCACGCACCTTCAGCCAGGTGATTCAAGTTTATCGTATCAAATCCTCCCATTATGTGGTAGCACATGCATCCCCTGTTTCAGCAGGTCTAACGGTTGTGGGGAGGGAAGTGACATGCAGACATGGCAGCCTGTCAGTTGGCAGCTGTGCTTTGAAAAAGTTGGTTGTTGCCTTTGGAGCGGGTTCCAGCGAATGTGGTCGGTTTTCTACGTGTACTGCTGGAGCTGACTTTGTGATCAAAATGATAGTAAATGAAGTGTGCCAGGGGAGAAGGACGATGCAGAGAGGTGAATGTATTAGTTGCAGCATTTCAGAGTGTGCACAGAGGGTGATGGAGATGCAGATACAAAGCTGGCAGGTCACTGTTTTCCATTAGCATGCTCTTGGTGTTGCATCCCCTCTTCCCACAAAAGTACATATTGGCTGTTCAAAACGGTGCTAGAAGTTGCCAGATGACATCAAATACTTATTTGCACATCAATATCTTTGCTGCAGCCCCCTGCACTGTGACGAGGGCTATGCTTAAAGCAGGAGGCAGTGTGACCGTGAGCACACTATGGATTGCACATAATTGAACAGAGTCCGTGTACAGTAAATTGCTTTAGGAGTCACAGTTTAAATATTGTCCTTCAGGGTCAAAATCAAGGCTTGAGGTGGGCCCCAGACTGTCAAGACTTTCATATGATGATGTGATTCAAAGGAAAAGTGAAATCAGAAATCATTTGCTAACTCAAGCAACAAAGTTATCAAGTTGTCAGCTAATAATTGTGAGTAGTGGTTTTATGTTTTCCAGTTAACCGTAATGCTCCCTCCTGGATTTACATTCACTGTGATTGATCTTTTAATCCACTGTAATACTTCAGTTATACTTCTCTTGTACATCTGGAGACTGATGATTACTGCTTGACGTGCAGGGTTTACAAACAGGTTAGCACTGCCAACATTTTAAGGGGCTGAGGCCAAAAGCCTAATTATGTGGAATAATAAAAATGGATGAGAGGCCTTAGTGTACCTGACAGCTAATTGAAGGCTGACATGATAGCAACAGGAGTTCATGAGCAGACTGATCTAATAAAACAATTCAAAGAGAACTCAAAAGTGTTAATGACCTGCGCCAAGGAGGTCTTGTTTTTGGTGCCTGTTAGGTATGGAGCTAAAATCTAACTGATCAGGTTAGAAGCAGTAGCTCTGAGATGCTCTGTGCACTAACAATAAGACCTAATCAACAGACTAATCAACTGGATGACATGACAAAAGTGCGCTACATAGACAAAAGAGTTGGGACTTTATTATCGAATTCAGCTGTGGTGTGGGCCTGTTTCTCAGGGTTTGTGCTCGGCCCCTGACTTTCAGTGAAGGGAAATCTTAAGGCGTCAGCATACCAAGACATTTTGGACAATGCTATGCTTCCAACTTCGTGGCAACAGTTTGGAGAACACCTTATACCCGTTGGTGTAAAAATCAGGTAGCCCAATACTTCTGTCCATATCGTCAGCAAGCACGGCTTTTGGTCTCTGCAGGCACATTGATACCAAGCATGACAACTTCATTTGATGAAGAGATGCTGCAAGGAGTCACAGCAACTGGCTTTCATTAGTTCACATCTATAAGAGTGCTGAACTATACCTTTTATGCACAAATTGATCTGTTTGAACAAAGCAGTAAGTAAATTCTATCAATGCTAAAACTCACCAACTCACAGGAAATAGAATTTGTGTTGACTCAATAGAATCTGAGTTTGATTCTTAGCTCAGTATATGGGTGAATAGAATAGTCTTACATATTTTTCCTGTTTGAATCATGAGCTTTAAAAGAACAAAGTAGGTTTTCTCCACAGAAACAGCGTCACTGTCAGTGTAATTCAAGCAAACATTTTGTTTCTCCAGCAGCTCTCTGCAAGCACTGGACAAGGCAGGGAACTAAAGGGCAAAATCAAACTACAAGCAAAACAAAAAACAAAGTTTTGTCAGGGGAATTGAAAGATAAATCACTTTTAAAAAAACAGCATAATGTTCTGGGAACAAGAGCTTTGCTTTGTTCTTAAAATGTACCATAACTGATCCTCTCTCACACACAGACACACACTTTTGATATCATATTCATGTATGCACAAAAAAAACAGGCAAAATCTGCAATTACATGATGTTAAAAATCTAAATTCTTAGCCCATATCTGCACACACGCTCACATCAGATGCCCTGTTGCAGTCCTGCTGCTTTCATGCCTCAATAAAATAACACAATAAATTAGTTCATCTGATGCAAGGATTTAATGCTAGCCTTTTGTCGAGTGAAGATGAGCCAAATCCAATTCAGAGCATCACTTATGCACGTTGTCCTGGATTACCCCCACACTGCGGATAAAAACTTGCCCTTATTGATAAATCTGTCAAATTTCAACAAACTTGATTTCTATCTTAAGTTGTCTTATTAATTCTAATCCGTGCGGGGTAACACTGGGATATGAGAGAAAGTCCAATGGTTTACACTGAGGGGGAAAAAGTACAATGTTGTGTTTACTCCAAATCAAATAGCCCCTGTTTTGCACACAACTGCAAAGTACCTGAGGCAAATCAATAAGAAAGCTGAGAGATTTCATTAAGTGAAGAGCCCTTATGGTGACTTTCTTGAAGCGCTGCGATGATCCAACAACCTGTCAGGGCTTTGTAGTTGATTACAGCAGGGATTTCAGAATTATTATGGGTTCAGGGGTCAAATTGTACACTGCTGATCCCATCTTTTGGGACTTGCTTTAATCTGGAAGCAGTTTTGAGCTGATTACATTCCTCCTCATTTATTTTGTACATCACATGAGACCCCAGCATGATCTATAATGAGCACTGTGTAGTGTCTTTTAGCACCCAGAGGCTATTTATCAAATAGCTTTACAAGGCATAAATGAGTATTGTTCACCTTGCCGTGTTTCAAAGACAGATTCAAGTCACTGAAGATGGCAGACGGTTAGTTTGCCCCAAAATAGGAGTAATAGGACAAGGTTTTCACATGACATGCTTGTGCTCCTGTTTTGTTAATGTCAAGGATTTTGATCTAAAATATAATATTTCTCAGCCGTTAATGCATCACTGCATTTGTTCATGACACCTTACACACCCACAGTTAATTAAAGTTAAAACTTAAAGTCAATCAGTAGGAATAAATCTCTGCTTACACTTAAAAATTCTAAAACTTTCTCAAGATTTATTTTCATAATTCAACCTCCATGCAAGCATTTTTTCGTCTTCAAAAACAGAGTCTCTTTAACTGTGACGAATGACCTGAGCAAAGTCCCTGCATTGTGTTCATGCTGTGAACTGTGAGATGTGATCTGAAAAATGTTCAGCAGCAATCACATGTGCTACACTCGATTTGGAGCAAATGGACTGAAACCTGCAGCAACACTTGTACGCTCCTGTTAAGGCATCAGCATTAGACTGAAATCACCCAAATGGGCACCCTTACCCCGACCCTCAGACAACATTAGAAACAGACTCTACCTGGCCACAACAGATAACATTTAATCAACCAGCCTCTCTACAACACTCTGGCTTGACGATCTGTTCGCTCTGAGACAAAACTAAACATGACGTGGCACTGCATCAGGATACTTCCTGTGCAGCTACAGTCTTACTCTGGCAGACATCAAAGGCAGAGGTCATGCTCAAAAGTCAGGCCCCCAGTATCAAAGAGTTACGACTTCTTTTTAGATTTCAAATTTTGCACTAACATCATCTGAGGGCGTATTTTCCTTTTAAGTCCTTCAGTTCGCTTGGCAGCAGGTGTGTCATCTCCGGTTACAGAGTTAAGTTTGGAGGGAGGCTGCATACCACTAAATATCAAAAAGACAAAAAAAAAGGCAAGGAATAATTTCATGGCTCTTAATCAGCCTTACTTTGCGCTTCCTGAGGTCAGGCTGATAAACATTTCAATAGTACATTTTGTGTCATTTTCTCTTGTGCATTTAATGGCTGTCAACTGCAGTTTGGGCAAATTAGGTGTTACAAAGAAACTGCACAGTCAGTGTAAATAGTAGTTACCTGGATGTAACCTCAGTTCTATGAGTAGGCTGTGTACAGGTTTTAGCAGAGGGAGGGAGCCACCCCCTGATTGGGCAATTGTGAAGAGGGTGGAGGACTACAACTGCCATGATCATGTATTCTTAAGTTAATATACTGTATTTTTATGTGTCATAATAAATAATAACAAATCAATTATCCCAAATGAGAAAACTACCTTTTGTTTTCTGGAAATAACAAGTTGTTTTAAGTGCAGGATACCAACAATATTTCATGTGACAAAAACACAATAATTTAGTAAATATTATCGGTTGGTTACCGTGCAGGCTGTGACCGACTGTTGCTAAAAAGAACATGCAGAAATTGAAAGCTCAGATTTATAAAGGTGCATAACATAAGAAATTTAGATTGAATTAATTAATTAATTACATTATTAAATAAATTAGAAATATAAACAGAATATATGTTGCGTGTTTTTGCAGAGATATTTTGTGAAATTGCCACACTAGTCAGCCAATAGGAACGTTAGCTGAATGGCTAACTGAGCTAACAGCAGCTACAGTTACCAGTTATGCTTGTGATACTCTGCCCCCTACAGATATGGTGTATAAACTTGACATGTGGCCAGTTCTTACTTATTGCACCTTTAATTTAGCAACAAAGCAATAAGCTGAAAAAATAAAACCTAACCATTAAAAGGGGCATGAAAACACAACTGAAATGGTTGATAAATAATGTAAGATTGGTTTTCACCTCGGATGGTGATGAATCCCATCAGTCTTAACACAGCACCTTCTTGGCTAACTGGTGAATGAATGAATGAATGAATGGGATCCATGCAGCCATTAGATGAATGACAGGACATGGGAGGTAGGATGAGAGAGCAGTTTGTTTGTTGAAAATATCACTGACTTTAATTAGTGTGTGATTTCATATTTTGTCTCATTGAAAACAAACATACGGTCTATGAAAAAGAAATCTGTTTTGTATTATATACACATTCAGATTTGGTGTAATTTTCCCTCATCCCCAAAAACCTAGATAAAAAATATTCCTCTTAAATTTCTTAGCATGTCATCAGGTCTTACGTCAAGAGCTCTGAGTTCAGCCAATCTTCAGAGGTTTGAAAACAGAATCTTTCTTTTAAATGTGGACACAAATTAGTTTAGAGGCAAATTTTCAAAGAGGAGTACCACTAAACCTCTCTGGCAATTTTGGGGAATAGTGCCCTTTTTACCTTGCACCCAAGAGTATATGCATGCAATTACTTGAAATACTGCGAAATCTCTATGAAAACACACACACACACACACACACACACCCACACACACACTACTGTGGGTGAAACAAAGCCAAATGATAAAATTGCACAAAAGATCCTCACTAAGCCTGAGGGATTCAACCCACATTTAGTTGACTAGCATGAATATTTATCAGGTGAAGAATACGCGACTTGTGTATATTTGCGTTTTCATAATATCACCAAAAATGCCCAATTTCATTAAACCTTAAACATCAGTAAACTGATATATCCAAAAAAGATACAAACAGTGGCACACAGTGTGGGCTCAAAGGGAAAATCCCTAAATTACACGAAGATGTTCCAAAGAATATAGTGTTTTGTCAGGAGAAACACTGTCATCACTCCCCATAAGCATGAAGGAGGACAGTGATGCTTTGAACATCATGAACCTCACATTACCCTCAGCTCTGTCCAGGGGGGTTGGGGATGGGGGGGTGATGGTGGGTGGGGTGGGGTGCTGATTATTGCTTGGCTTGTCAGCCTCCAACCCTGCCAAGCTCTCGACAGACCAAAGGTATGGATGGTTCACAAACAGAATGTTTAAATCTGGCCTGCATCAAAGACCTGAATAGCAAATAGGAAATTACAATCAACCACAGAGAATTTCCATGAGCTGGATGATCCACAGTTATTGCAAAAGACGACATTCGAGGGTTCTTAAAAGCAAAGCTTTTGTTTTAAATTTACTTTGTCACCAATAAAATAAAAAAAGAATTGCTGTGCATTCTTGAATGTTTCCTTTCTTCTTCCTTTTTTTCACTTGCTTATTCCTTGCTATACTGTCTGCGGTGTGTGGCTTTGTCCAAACACCAAGACAGTCTGTGATGTCGACACAGCCTGACTGATTCAGTAACACTCACATATAAGCTCAAGGTTTCTGAACGTAACTTGATTCCTCCTCTGAACTATACCGTTTTGGTCAAACAGGTACTAAAATTGTCTAGCAACTCAAAGATGTTTTGAACAGTGTCCACCAGATAATAAAGAGGGCAAATATACCAGCTAAACCAGAGTAAAGCAGGTCTCCTCCTCTGGCTCACGAGAGAAGTTTACCTACCAGAACCTCACGCACAACCATGTTCGAACACTTCAGCAGTTACATTTGCTGTCACTGACAGGTAATAATGCAGTACTCAAGCCATACAAGGGGTTGGATGTATGTGTTCAGCTATATGCGTGAAGCCCACTTCTCTACAGCAGGGGGGATAATTCCACCAAGGCTTGTCGTGAATGGCTTTGAGTGGTGCAGGAGTTTTTCCACCTCACTTCACAGAGAGTTCAAGTTGTTTACATTGATGACGTGTTGACATGAGTTGTGCTATAGACACAAACCACAGGAAGAGCCTTGTTTCCTGCAGGACTCCTCAGCTCATGATTACACTGTTGATATGTGGTTGAATCGACCTACTTTTACTGAAATCTAACACAGCCAATAAAGTGCTGCTCATCTGGTGACCTGCACAGTGCATTCAGTCATCTTCACAGTAAAGGTATTTTGCTGGTTGACTCGTGGAAAGTGTCTCTGGAGAAAGACAGGTGATCGTTGAATCTCATTCCCAGATCGTTAAGTAGCCATCAACCCTGGGAATGAAACTCAACAACCAATTATCTTTCTCTAGAATTGTTGATGATTTTAGAAAGCATCCTGCTGCTGGGCAGTAGTGGAGAATGAATCGTACCAACCAGGGCCACTGAAAATCTCTGCAGGATGCATATGAGCCCAGGAGGTTACATTCAACCGCAGCAGAAACTCAAGGTTGGGTCCAGTACAAGTCCAGAAATTTTCCTAAAGCAAGTAAAACTGGTTCTCTTCTGAAGGAGCGCTGACCATCATCTCCACCAGCTCATAATGATGTCTGGAGAAAATTCAAATCACTGAACTGAAGATGTTTTGATGCTTATCTAAAACACTGCTTCCACTCAAACTTCTGTGGGGAGTATTTATGGTAAATGGACAGCACTTCTTCTCTACCTCAGCAGACAAAGTGCTTTACAATTGCAGCCGTCATACAGCGCACTGCCCTGCCAATGGAGAATAATTTGGAGTTTAGTGTCTTGCTCAAGGACACTTAAAACATTCGGACAGGAGGAGCTGCGGACAAAAATGCCAACCCGGAGATTAGTGTGCAACCTGATTCATCTCCTGTGCCACAGCCACCTCTACTTCTTCCTGTGAGGTGACATACCCAGAGAGGGAGATTTGGGGAAAACACAAAGGTCTGTTATATGAACAGCAAACAAATCCATAAGAATTTGAGTGAAATTAAACATCCTCTTTCATGGTGATCATGTTTGACCAGTTCAAATCCTTTATTGAACCTTCAAAATAAAACATCATCCTGTTATTTCTTTATAGCAGCAGAAACAGACTCATGTTAGTATCTTTCTTTAAGTTTTAGCTATTAAAACAAAAAAGCTCTTTCATTCTCAAGAATAAACAAAAGCAAGCACTTTTTATCTGAGCTATGCCTTCGGTCATTGAAATGATAGAAGCTACAGAGCATATTTTCTCGAGAACTGAGCAGTAATGAGAACATAAATCAGTTTCAACAAATGAGAAAAAGTCCCCTGTTTTATAGGGTTATAAATGTATACTGCAGCTTTAACACAGCCTCACGAGAAAGCCCATTTCCTCTTCTCTCTCAGAAGCATCAATTACTTATCCTTTGTCCTGCCGTTATTTTGAACCCTGACAAAACGCAAACTGACAGTTGCTTTCAGTGAACTTCACTAACCTCCTGAAACTTTGTTTTAATGCAACAAATGTCCTGGTTGTTTTTGACCACTTCTCCCAGATCTCACTTCCTGTCTGTCAAATGACTGTCACACAGCAATGCTGAAGCCAGCGTCACAGTCAGGCCTTGAATATCATCAGAAAAGGCACACATATGTCCTCCTGCTGCAAACTGCAAACAAATCTGTGCTTAGTAACTGAAGCTTGCACACAAAATAAACCTATAAAAATAGGATTTCTGCACGTTGAAAAGCATTGCTGCAGCTATACTCAGTGCTGCTCCTGTTGATCACAATAACAACAAAGACTCACACTTTAAGTGCTACAGTCTGCAATGTCGACAGCAGCAGGAGGGCGCTGCTGTGTGCACCTTTATGTGCACCCACATACTTAAAAGTGTAAAAAATGAGTTAGTGTGATACAGAAACATGATTGTTCAGAGGTCTTTGGCCATCACCGTCTGTGCAAACCTGGACTTGCATTGCACTGTGGTTACATGTTATGTACCATCTGTCAGGGGTTTGGTTTCAACACAAAACCACATTATAATTTCACAGCAATGTTAAATGAATGTGCTAAGAAAACAGCAGAAGTCAGTAAGAGGACAAATCAGTGGTTTTAACCTCGGTCCCATGATTTTCCATTCTCAAAAGTTAATAGATAAACAGTTAACAGCATGGATAAGAATACCTCCAATAAATACAGTGAATTGATCTTTGTGGCAGACAGCAGCATCTGGCAGCTTGTAAAATTTATTATGTTACTTTCATAATTAATGCATTTCCCACTGTATGGAACACAACACATTAATATGTATGTTTGTATTTTCATATTTAACCAGCTGGCTATCTAGTTTGCTAATTGATATCAAACTGCAGGAGTATGTTATCTATACAAATGAGACAGAAATGATAACTCTCAATTTAATTCACTTTCCTGTCAACCCAAACACTGGAATTAATGATGGGAAAACACATTTCTGCAAGACAGCTATGTATGCTGCAACCAACAAAGGTCTGGTTAGGTCCAGGCCCAAAATTCACTTTGTTAGGATTAGGAAAAGATCATGTTGTGGTTTACCTTTTATTCTGCCAGCTGCCTCCCTGTGCTTTTTTTAGATGTTTTTTATATAGATGTGTCTTTGAAATTCCAAACTTCACTTGATTTCGTTTCACTTCATTTGAAATTTCACTTCCATTTGTCTCCATCCTCACAAGCCTCCCTTTCAAACTTCTGCTTCCTTGACTCCTTCCTTCATTAAAGGAACCACAGTGGAGATGATGAAGCCATGAAACTTCATGGAGAAGTTGCCCCCAACCTGAGTGTCACAGCTTGGGTTTCTCTTTACAAAACCTACTGACTTATGCCCACCACTGACCTCCATTTGAACTTGTGTTCATCCTCTTGTGCTTGACCCCCATTTATTCCCACCCTTGGACCCATCGAATCCCTTTTGCTCTCATTCAAAATGCCCCAACCTTACCTGCCCTTTCCTTACCCAATAATTAATTTGACAGTCTTTCTTAAATTACTTCATCAGCTGCTGTCAGAGTAGTCCCACAGACAAGATTCTCTTTTGTGGCTTCAGATTCAACCCTTCTAAAGTGTTCAGGTTAAATTGTTATGAGCTTACACTACAAAATGTATCTGCTCTCATCATCCATCATGTAATCCCTCTTGGCCTCAGATCATGGGGCAGTGGTTACTTTAATGTCCAGAGAATCAAAAGACCTGCAGGCAGCATAATGTTTTCCTTCTCTGGAATAAACAGCCCTCGTGTGATAAAGGAAGCACTGACTGTGGAAACCTTCAAATTGAAACTCAAAGCATATCTGCTGCCATTGTCATACGAGCGACATCAGCGCCGTCTCGCTCACTAGTGGCAGTCTCTGCTTCTGCCCCAGCTATCTGTGTGCATTTGGCTCACTGTGTCTGACTTTGTGAGCCGTGTGTGTGTGTGTGTGTGTGTGTGTGGCTGTTTATCGTTTCTCTCTGTAACACGCCGGCCTGACGCAGTGTTTCTACCTGGCAGTGGATTGAGGTTATGCACTTACGTCTGGGGATGCTGACACTGACTGGTCATCCACCACACTGCATTTATCTGAGTCATATGACTTGATTTCACTTTCACCATCCATTATAATGCTTTTGTCTGACCTTCCAGGTAGAGTCGGGGCGAGTATTATTCCTTTTCATTCTTCTTCTTCAGTCAGGCCAATAGATGGCATTGTTGGGAGAAGGTTGCTCAGTCATGATGTTGGTTAGTCCATCCACCACTTCTCCAGATCAAGACATCTTGACAACTGCTTCCCTGCTGCCATGAGATCTGGTGTATGTATTTCCACTGACACAGGTCCTTATGATGAGGCTGATAACAGTAAATATGCTGAGCAGATGAATCTACGCTGGGAAAGCAGCTGGTGCAAATCCAGCTTCTGAAGGCTTCAACCCAACCTGAGCCTAAATTGCACTCGCTCTGGCTTGTCGGTGCTCCATTTAATCAGGGGAGAGACGCCCGTCGTCAGCCCACGTCCAGTAGCCTGGAATGCCAAAAGGCTCAGTACAAAATGTCCTCCCTATTGTAAACTTGTGCAGCCAGGCTTTCTGTTGGTTTAGTGCTCAGGCAGTTGGGATATTCTGTTTTGGGGCAGGTGACTGAAAAACTGACTGAACTGTCGGAGCCACACTGTAAGGAAGGCTGAAAATAATCCAGTATATATCCTTTGATTACCTTCAGGAGAAAAAGTCCAATAGCAACAAAAACAATAGCACATACAAAGAGGATAAAACAACATTTGGTTACATGAACATACTGAAGCTTGCATTTCAGCTACACTGTGAGAGGAAGCCCAGCGCATTGTGACCTTATGTGGATGCTTAGTATCTACTGCTCATTAGCTTAAATATGTTCTGAAGTTGTTGCTGTCTTTGTAACCATGTGTGCACACATATGTTAGGAGAACATGATGAAACGTCATCATCCCCCCATGAGTGACTAATTCCCATTTGATTGGTACACAATCGCCTTTTGGGACCAGTCACTCGAGACTGCTTAGGCTGAATTGCAGAAATGCAGCAATGAAATGAAGCATTCATTTCATCGCCGATCTCCAACCACATTGATCACTCAATAACTAACCAACCTCGTGAGGTCTGGTTATTCATCTTCTTTTCGTAGGCAGGGAGAAAATGTGAATTAGTAACCAGACCTCATGAGGTTGGTTATCCCTTCAAGAATGGCAATAATGTGGTGGAGGGTTGTGTGCACCCCACAGGGAGCTGAACTGCCGGCAGCAAAAGCCACTGCTAAAACCATAAGTTGGGCTGATAATGACGGTAAAGCTCAGCGCTGAGTGCAGTACTGTGATTATCCAACAATTACCAAAGATAGAAAAACAAAAGATGTAATCAAAATGTATTCATATTGTGGAACAGGATTTCCCATAGTGAGTAAATATCACACATAGAGTCACAGAAGCACCTTGCTCAATCTTATTGTCATTAAGATACCTGCAGAAAAAGAAAAGGTTTCTCCGTGGACAGATGAGGGGGGTCTCGGGTCATGCTGATCTGAAACACTGTGGGTGAATCAGTTCAGTCTTTGAAATGAAAACACACACACACACACACACATTACAGGAGGCTTAACCAGCACCTCACCATAACGAGAAACAACCTTAAAGCAACCTTAAAGCAACTCTTCACCCTAATATTTAATGATGTATGTTGTGGGGGCCTGCATTTTGTCCCCATAAGGCGGGTCCCCACAATGTGACTGTGTAAACAGATTGTTGTCCCCTCAACTACAGGAACACGCGTCCACACACACACACACACACACACACACACACACACACACAGAGAGACAAAAATATTCTGATCAAAATGTATTCAGTTCAAGAGAGTTCATGAAGGATCAGAATGTTTTCCCATGATGAGGACGGGACCCATCCAATTTCACCACGCACACACACACACACACACACGCCTCGAGACTCATCACTCCTGCAGCACAACACAGCGATAAAAACACTGAGAACCTCTCCGAGTTTTTCCCTTTTTAATGAGAGAATAATACAAGAGTTGAACGATATAAGACACGCTCACCACAAGCCACGTGACTTCCAGTAAATAAATAGAAATAAAAAGAATTTGGTGAATCGTACCCTCCCTTCCTCGCATCTCATTAAGTGAGTCCCGGTCTAAGCTATAGGTGAAGCCGCCTCTCTCTGCCATACTGAAGCAGGTGTCCAACATGGCGAACGCTGGCAGCGGCTCTCTCGCGACTATTCTCTCTTTATTTATGCTTCAAGCGGCTCTTCACAAAGGTAGGACTCTTCCCGTGATGTCTAAATGGAACACACACTTTGCTGTCACGTTTTGTCCGCGGATGTAGTTGGCGGAGTGTATTTTATCTGCGGGGCGTTTGGTTTTTTGAACGTGCGCAAGCGGAGCCTTTTGGATGTGCGATGTTGTCGAGAAGTAAGAAAAGCCAAGTGTCCGTAAAGTTGAAATGCGGAATGGAAAATAGCAGATTGGCGTGTGTGTGCCGTGTAGACGACACAAGCAGGGCTCTGGGATGCGCTGCTTAAGCATACATCACTTCGGTCAGCTCACGGTTATAGATCGCGTAGCCGCCGCCGCACAGCTGCCAACTCTGTTGTGGGGGAAAAAACCCAACAGTGTGGCGGTTTGTCGCTCAGGACGCACAGAGACGGCCATCTAACCCGATTAAACTGGTGTTCGTGCGCTCAGGCTGCTGGCTTGGTTACTTTTGTGGGATGTTGTTGGGAGCGGAGCCTGGACTGCTGTAAATCACAAGGAGCGGCGGTGCTTTGGAGTAGAGTATGCGGTGTGAGCCCACGCCACAGCAAACTCTACTCGAAACGCTGTGAATTTAATCGGTCTGTATCGAGTCAAAGGTTCCCGTGTGTTACAACGCTGTTAAAGCTCTCCCAGTAATTCTGTGGTTTTGTTGATAAATTCGGCTCACAGCTTGCTCACGAACAAGTAGTTATTTTCCATTTAATGTCAGTTTTTGTTAGAATTTGTTGACTTGCCACCCTGCCGGATTTCGGTGGGGAGACCATTGGGACGACGGCCGAAGCAGTTTACAAAAAGTTGACATTTCAGTGAAGCAAGTGCTACACGTTGGTTCGTTTGTGTGCCGAAGTGAGAAGCACCTCCGAGTGGCCCACGCTGGGTCTCACGTTAACCCGCTGTGCGTGTGGATTGTCGCTGGTAAACACAAGGCGATCAATTTGCCGGAGCTTCCAGTTGAGCTCCGAGCTGCGTGGTCGTAACATCGGGACTGATTTTGCAGAAGCATCATGCACGGACACATGAGATTCGTCCTGCCGTAGTAGCCGATGAGTCAGATGCTTTTCAGAGGCGATTCGAGCAGGCTTTTAAACGGCCGTGAGTGGTATTTGTACGCGCACACACACGTTCATTTACTGGACTGTGGTAATGTTAAGTGTTACATCTCGTCACTATAAAGTGAGAGTAGCTATTATGTTATGTGCTCTTTGTTTAGTCGTGAACTACTGAGAGACGCACACTCGGTTCATCTTTGCGCATTGGTGCCGTGAAGATGCAGTGAAATAATAGTAACCTGCATGCGCACCGCGTTACAAACTAGTACAAATATGTTACACAATTATGTAACTGGTTAAACTAAGGCTTTGTGGTGAATTTCAGCACAGTTCAACGCGCCGCCTCAGCTTCCTCCCTGCAGCCCGCGTTTCCGTGGTCAGTTCAGTCCTGAATGATGACCAACATAAAGTTATTCAGTGCAAAGCAGCTCCTCATAAGAATAAAACATAAGAACCGCCCCCCCTCCCTTTCTTTAAACAAATGCTGAGTTCGAGCCCCCAGCGGTGAGAATGACGGAGCGGCAGATGTCGACGTTTGTCACAACGTGGATTACTCCGCGGGCTTAATCCGTCACGTTTTATCCATTAAAATGGACGCACACTGATCATGTTTTTTATTTATTTATTTTTTCTTCATGCGACAAGTCAGTCCAACAGTCCTGTAAAGCACGGCAAACTAAAGAAGACTCTGACAGCGGCCAGTGCTGCCTGCCTTCGTGGAAATGGCTGCACTGATATCAAACAAAGCTCAGGGCACGTTTGCACAAAGCATATCAATAATTCACCTCCTGCTGCATGCTGTATGCTCACATCTTGCTTAGCATTGCAGGATGCCCCCCCCCTCCATACAAATAAATGGAAGTCGGTGCTGTGATGGGGAGGATTGCTCTGCAGTCAGGCTCAGAGAAGCCTGCATTAATTAATTTCTCCTCATCTAAGAGTTCCATTTTGGCACGCAGGCCAACCTCGTGTGGTCATCAAATCACACAAGTGCTCCAAATGAAATGGATTTATGGGAGAGCATTCACAGTTCACCGCGTTTGACTGCCATTGCTCTTGTTTCAGAGCACTGGGAGGAGTGGATACAGTGAGCCTCCAGAGTGTTCATCCTTTGGATACCTTTTGTTAGTCGTCGGTCTATGGGCCTAAATGCAAATTATGTTAATCAGTTCTACCGACTCAAACAGGAGGTGGGAATTCAGCAGGCAACAGTCTTAATTGGGTTCATATTATTATAGTAACTGAGCACTGAGATGTGCACCTGCTAAATCCACATTTTTTTTGTGATAATTAGAAGGCACATAAACTGTAAACACATTATCACAACATATCACCATAAGCATACACGAAGAGCTAATAAAAGTTCTGTATTTTTGTATGTTAATTAAGTCTGCTCACAATCATATAATAGTCCAATTGTGGTCATCAATTTAGCTCGTGCAAATAATTAGACTCCGACTTGACTGTGGCAGCGACATTTTGTGTTTAGATTATCTGCCGCTTTAATGGATTCTTGATTTATAGACTCATACATTTTAACCAAGTCGTATTCATAATGTGGGGCTTTTAAGAAGAGAAAGAACTTTTCCGTTGAGTATTCAGAAAAAGTGCTTTGATAGGAAAGATGGAAGAAAAATGACAAACCAGCATTGACTGTAATTTGTACATGATGATATGTTGTGCAAACGTACGTTTCGGTCATCTGCAGTGAATCACGTGGTGCTGCATGGAGGTTTTATTTAAGTGTGTTCAGTCCGTCCCGTTGTAACATGGATTACACAGTGGGAACAGCAGGGGCACGGCACTTTGCAGGTGTTGGTAAAGAGCGCTAACGCAGCACTCTCTGACCAGGAGCTTGCTGAGACTCGAAAACTCGGTGAGGCAAACCATCAGTTATGTCACGAAGCGTCTCTGCTTTCATTTTTGTGGAGTTATGTCACAGTGCGATAGTGCAGGTGAGTGCGTGAATACATTAAAACTATATGCTAACATGATTTCACGGTGACTCGACCGTTAAACATGACCTCAGTGTTTATGTTTGTGTGTTTACATGGTTCCTGCGTGTTTGATCTGGATACTCGTTATGTTTTTTATCCATCCTTCAGGAAGTCGCAGTGGATAAGATCATCAGCTGTGCCTGTGATGCATGTAGATTTAAACTTTGCCGGAGAATCTGACGTGTTTCCCGTTGATGGAAAGTCTGAGATATCGGGTTTCTTGTGCAAATAATCACATTCCCTACAGATGATGAGCAGAAACGGCAGATATTTAAATGACAATGCATGATGTCGCTTAATCAGAGAAGAAATACTTGATGGGATTTCTTAAAAATCTGTGACGGTGCACCTGAAAGCTTACAGCTGCATTTCTTTGCCCTAAATGCACAAAGCGTCTCGGATGTGTTTGTTTGTGACAGCTCAGTTAAGGTTTGATCTCCGTGCTGCCTGCTTGTCGCTTGCCACTCTTGAGCCTGTTCTGTTCTTCAGATGAGATTCGTGGCTCCTCTTAGGAAGCTGATGTGAGGCTCTGTTCTCAGTGTTGTTGTTCACCGAAAATGATTTCATGAGCTGCCGGAGGAAAGAAATGTGATTGTGAAGCACAGCATTTGACTCTAAAACACCAGTCCTGTTTACCAGTTATTGGTGTCGTGTATCAGCTGGGCTCCTGGTGCTCACTCAGAAGCAGAAGCTCGTACAGGAAAGAGCTCAGTTGGTGCTGATAGGACTGCAGAGCTTCACTGGAGTTTTAGTGGCCCATAATGATCTAAATGCTGTTTTACAGACTTTGCTCCACTGATAAAAAAATAATTACCCGAGTAGTTTACTTTGCTTTTCAGTCCTGGTCTCAAAAATTGCCACTTTTGTTACCACTGTGGCCTGGCACAAAACGTCGCCTGTCTGCCTCTTCAGTTACAGAAGAAACCCGGTATCAGGCCGAGCTGAATCCTCCTAGAGAGTGGTTTGGCTCCGAGTCAAGCCGGTAGGAGCCCTGCTGATGGAAAACAGGTGTGGAAATGGACTTGTTCTCCCTCTGTACCCCCCTGCCCCAGCAGCCTCCCCAGCTGTAATGAAGAACAATGGCTCTATTCCTGAAGGGAGGGGACCCCAAGTGACCCCCCCGCCCCACCCTCCTCCTCCCCCTGCCCCAGCCAGTCTACAGCGACTGTGCTGGCAAGCCAACAGATGACTGGGCTGGGTCGCATCTGGCCTCTGTGCACTTAGTGTAATCAAAGAGAGAAAAAAGGTTTATGGCCTACTTGTTAGTGTGCTGCCGACTGATGGGATGTCAAGTAAGCCCCCTCCGATTCCAAATCTCTGGAGGGATTGGGAAGGTGGTGTTGAGGGGGAGGGCGTGGGCTGCAATCTGCCATACTGCACGCAGCGTACTGGCTTAGGTATCGAATCACATTGTGCTCTACAGTTTGACAGTCTGGCTATACAAGTGAAATGAGTCAAATTCATCTGATGCTTGAATATTTATGATCATATTTACATAATGTTGATGCACAAAAGGCTACTGAGGTGAATGCAAATATTTTCCAAACATCATTTGTAGGAGTCTTGTCCGGCTGAGGCCTCTGGCGAGTGTGCATAAACAAATGCAGCCAGTTTTAAGAAATCGGTAACTCACATTAAAAGTTAAAGAGCGACGCATTGCAAGACTGCTTTTATTCATGTAACGTGATGTGTACACATTGCTTTTCTAGTTTATGTTGTGACCAGCTTTACTGTACTCATTAAAAATAACCCAGACAGTTAGAATTTAAAGGAGCAGCTGGCATCAGGATCAGTTTTTGTTTCCCTTTGTGGTTACTCAGGCCTGATGTTGTGATCAGGGTTTCCTCAGCCGGGGCTTGAATGACAACAAGTTATCATCTTTCTTTTTTCTCTGCTTTATTCTTCCTACCTGAAGTATTTTCTTTACTTGAAACGCAAAATGTGTGGACGACACTGTCGCACAGCGTGGCACCACGTGGAAACCTTTTGCTGAACATGTCCTGCTGCAGTTTTTACTGACGAGTCTCATTAATCAGACAGTGGTATGTTGGTGAGCACGGTCCACTCAGCACGAAGCCGAATCTGCAGCTGGTGTGAGGACAGTCTCCAGCTCCAGTGTGGTTTGTGCTAAACGCATGCAGGACTTAGCGGTCCCTCCTTCCTCCTGCCACTCCTCTCATTCAGACTGAAACGAGTCTGCTAATAGTCTGAACCTTTGCTGAATAAAGTCAGCGCCGCTGTCATCCTTAAGCAGGATTGACTTCCTTCTTTTTTATTTTTTGAACAAACTGTCTCTTAGTCATTACTTGTTGCTTTTTTCACTCGTGTCTGTCTGTGTCACAGCACCGTCGTGGCTCAGCTGTCACTGTCAGAGACGTGTCGTGATTGGCTGCGCTGCACTACGTCACACATAAAAACACACCGAGACAATCCAGCCTGCTGACAGCTTGCTCTCTCTTTTCAGCAGTCGTTTAGACTATAATTCATCAAAATGATCACAGACTTTGTGTCTCGTGTGGTGATTCTTTCAGAGCCTTTAGTCTGATCTTCAGCAACTGCCACACATAACTAGTTGGCTTGATTTCAGGTGACTTGGCCAGTCTGTGGCTCACCAAACAAATGCTCGGTTGCTTTGGCCGTATGTTCGTTTTCGTGATGCGATTTGGGCTGTAAGTCATACACTGTTCACCTAATGTGAAGGTGGTCACCTTTTTTAAAGTCACAAGTCAGTTCTCATGTGTTACATTCTTAACAAAAGCAAAACCTGGAATGGCTTGTGCTGACATTGATTCTCCTTCTCCTAAATCCAGACTTTTGTTCAACATGAGTCTTATTTATTTGTGCAACCAGACCGTAATTCCTGTTCCTGTGCTTCCATCTGAGAACAGCCGATGTGTCGCATGGGATGTGACGTTAGGAACGGCAGCTCTCGCAGCAGCTGGGTTCTCGCTTCAGTTTCTTGCCGTCTCACAATGGCACAACCAGATGAAGGTGCTGCCGGCACTAACTTTTAAAAACTTCAATATAATCTCATTAAGTGAGAGTGGTGGTTCGAATTGGCAAACCGCGGCTCCTTTCAACCAGCCAGTCAAATGTTGAACCGATTTTATCGGCAGGCTGTCAACTGGAAACTCACGTTCCGGTTTCTTAACATCCACCGTCAAAGAAAAGAGTTTTCTCTTCTCTCTCATGGTGAAACGTTGAGATGGAAAAACAAGAAAACAAACAAACAAAAAAAAAAAACAAAACAAACTTGTTGCCTTTTATTGTGAAGAACAAGGAGGAGCCCCCGCAACATGAGAGAGTCGCCGGAGGCAGGTGGATCTGCCCCGAGTCTCTGACACATGGAAGCAGTCCTGACCAAACACTGACAACTGGGAACACACACACACACACACACACACACACACGTACGCGATCACAAGCCGAAAAAGAAAAAAAATCAGTTGCATAAGAGAGAGAGAGAGAGAAGAAAAATGTGCCTACTGGAAAAATTTCATCGTAAATTCCCGTGAACATTTTGAAGATGATTAGAAATACCTGTTTGCTTACACATTTTCACTGGAATGTGAATATGATTATGCATACAGATTAATTATTGCCAAAAACCATGAAGGAAAGGTGGAAATGAATGCAGTCTACATATAAAAAGACTCATTTAATTGTATGAAATTGTATGCTAAGTGTTGTGTGTTTGTTACATTTCAAATGCTGCTCTTTATTTACCTCAGCAGCAGAGAGAATCAGGTCCTTATCTGCATGTATTAGAGACTGGCTTTCACTAGATCAAAACAAATTCACTTTTAATTTTTCCTCATCTTCGGTTAATGAAAACCTAACACTTCCCCTGTGTTTCACGGCACTAATTCAGTCAGTGTGATGCTGTTTTTGTTCACTTATTATTTCCATTTTTGCTGTCTTTGCATCACTGTGAAGGTACCGTCAGCTGTAAAAGTCTTCCATCAGCTCAGTGGGTACAGTCCCTCCTTTTTGTGAGGGAGTTTACTTTAATCGATTGTAGCTTAACAGCAATAAAAATGGCTAAGTGGAAGAAATGAAATAATAATAAGTGAATGATGATACAGTATTTCTGCTAATAAAAAGAAACTCAGAGCAGCAGAGCGGTTAGTATGACAGCAATCTGTTGTTGTGCTGACTGAAATGTACATTATGCTTTCAGCATTGATTGATTTGGTGATCTAATTGTTTTGATTAATTGATCTGTAGTGTCAGTTATGATGACAGACGCCACTGGCTGTGGAAGGGCGATGAAACGACGACGGTCTGTTGCAGGAAAAGTCCAATTAATTGGCCGATGTTGCCCCTACAGAAAAAACTGCCATACGTGGACAGTCTCCGACTTCTGTAGAAACTGTTGACCTGAACATCTCAGTCAAAGTATTAATACCTAATGTGTAAATCTGGAACCCAACATTCAACTCATGGTGATTCATAAATAAATATGGGACAGATTAAGCTAAACATAAAAAAATTCCAGGAAGCAATTTTATTGTTTTGAGCATTTTTTCCCCTCAAATTTGGTAATTCGAGTTAAGAAGTTGACTGGTGAAGTCTGCTTAGTCATTGGCCGCAGTTGGAGCCGATATTGCAGATACCGTCATCCATTCACTGGCCAACAGATTAATCAGTCTACCTCTAAATCATGTGATATGCAGAACAGCAGCAAGTTGCAGACCTTTATTTAAAGTGACTAAAGACACAGTAAATTACTGAAGATAAATAGCTGAGTCACTTTGGCCATAAAGTGGAGGGATCTGTGAAGGACACTGAAGGAGCTCTAATGAAAAGAAAATGTGGAGGCCCCATTACATGCGTGCAGCTGACTAATCTAATCTGCAGTCCCGAGTGAACCATTGTCTGTCACAGCGAGAAATGTTTTCCATTTCGGTTTCTGAATTTACAAAAGACAACAAGTGGCCTTTGATTGCTCTTTTCCTCCCAGTTTGAGGCCTTCATCATCTTGCTCTGCTGTGGAGTCACAGGGAGGCATCGCTCGCTGTAATTGGGCCCATTTTGCCCGCATTCATGGATACAATGCCGAGTTCAACAATGAATGAATAAGGAATCAATGCATATCATTTGTGCTTTCAACCAAATAAACAATACAGCTGGTGTTCCGCTGTAATCATCAGAGGGGAAATGAATGCCCTTCTGAATACAATACAGGTATGCATCAGCCAGCGAAGCACAGTAGGCATGAGTGATCCGGGTTCTCCCATCTTTCATTTTACATAACACTCCAGCTTGTATTACATTGCGGTGAATTTGCTCCTGATGAGACCCTTCAGGCTGTTACACTGTCTGCCATGGAACAGGATCACTTCCCTCCACTGTGCTCCATTCCTGTCCTTTGTCTCATCTATTGTAACTCTGTCTTGACTGATATTTTCTGCAATAATGCCAGACAACTGCTGCACAATAACGCACCATCTCATTTTCTTTGTGTCCTCGTTGGTAGTCGGAGGAAAGTCTAACCTGAACAATGGGGCCCTGCCTCGTGCAGACATTGTAGATTGTAATGCAGTGAAGTACCACTTAATTTCATTTAGTGTCAGAATCTGATTCTCTTTTTGTGTGCAAAAAAGAAAGTTGTAAGAACACAAAAACAATACCATCCTGAGCTATTTTGTTTCCCACTAGTCATTATTCAGACCAAAATAACACATTATGTCTCTTAATCAGGCACAAACACTGAGATATTGCAGTTCTAGTGTGTTGTTTGTCTTATTGTTGTACTGTAGCCCTTTAACACTTTCCTCCATGGTTGAATCTGACTCAGCTTTTTCTGCAGTGTTATATCACCTGATATGAGTTTTGGCCAATCAAACGTGCTGAAAGCAGGCTGAATACTTGGAATACTGTGTGTGGACGGGTTGAGCGATATGTTAAAATATTCCAGCCAGCCACACAATGTCAGGAAATGGAATATTCTTAGTCCTGTTTTCCTTATTAAACAGAAGAATATAATCGTGTACATTCTATTCAGTTTTCTGTCTTAGATATAGCTGAGCTAAGACTTTCTTGATTTATTTGTTAATTCATCATAACACAAACTTCATCCAGACTCTCATTCTTTCTTGAAAAATGATGATCTCCCCAAAATTATGACCAAAAAACAACAGCTGGCTATGGATTCAGCCAGTTGACAACATATCCATCCAGTCACCCAACCCAGAGTGTTTCTTTTTTAATCTTTGTATATCTCTTTTACTGGACCTACCTGCCCCTTTAGTTTGCTCTCCTTGTGCTGCTGTGAATGTGGTGTGTGATGTGAAGACTAATGAAGGCCTATCTTATCTTATCTTGATGTGTGATCATATCTATTTAACTGACCACCTGCGGTCTGTGAAGTTCTATATAGTGCCGTCGTATATCCAAAGCAGAAAATAATTCAAACTGTATGAGGTGAGTGATTCATCTTGTGTAGTAGCTCTACCTTTCTAGTTTTAATTAGTTTTAATTTTCCTTGGAGCTGGCTAGCAAGTAGTCAAATTCTGTTCTGAGAAACAGAGTTTACAGTGAAAAATGGCAAGATGGTGTCAGAAATAGTCTTTTGCCTGGTGAGTGTGTGACACATTTAGAACAGTAAGAATTAGCAGCAACCATCACCAGAAAAACTGCAAGGAGGATGTTCAGCGTGAACTCAGGGTTTCCTCGCTCTCAAAGCAGTTGTGCTGGAATGCTGTGCATGTGTTTGAGGCTTTCTGCTGCAAGCCAAGGCTCTGCCGTTTGGCCTTCTGAAGTCAAACATTTCTGTGGTTAGATTAGGCTGTGAATGAGCAGTTGTTGAAATGTATTTATTATGACTTCTGCTCCAAGTCTTCACTTGACCTTTTCTTTTGCAGCAGGTAATGTACAGAATACATGGATACTTTAAAGAAGATGCATTTTCATCAAAGCTAAGAAAACTTTTGTATTAAAATGTGTGTGGTTTTGTTTGTTTTTTTTAGTTTAGCGTGGAAATGAGCATACATTTGGTTTGTTTGTCTCCTGGAACACAATTAGTCAGGCAAGAGAAACGGCAGTGTTTCAGCAAGTAGGACGAACCGACCCCCTGCTCTCCGCCAGCCTCTGATCTGACAGACTTTGAATCCAGTTCACTGTGCACCCTCTTAAACTTCTGCTTGAAGAAAGCATGCGGTATCAGTCAAAGATTTTAACGAATAGCTCTGTAACCCCCCAAAAAACCTCCTCGCCAAATCTTTGAATTAGAAGCTGCATTTTTTTTTGTTGGTGTATAGTTTTGTTTTTACCCTGCAAATAAAAGCCCAGAGAAAACCATTGATTGTTAAAGTCTGATAGTAGAACATATCTCAGTTGTTCTGTATCTGGATTTGCATGCAAGCAAAGTTCTTGTGTTGACCTTCCCTCCCTTTGCTCACTTCTAACGAGCACTCAGGTAGAAATTGCATCCAGCGGGAGGTGCAGGTACCAGTTTGTCTACCAAAGGGAGTGAAAGCAAAGTGCCGGCACACCGTGTTTCCATACAACTTGAGTGGACGACCAGCACTTGGAGCCTGCATCTTAGGGTCATCGCTGTTTGACCTCGGGACAAGGCGTTGTGGAAAGTGTTGTCCTCCTTCCATCCGTTACAAGTTCTTTGGGAGTGGGACATGTTTCTGCTGTTCTTCCAATTATCCACTAACAGTAGACTAAACACAGTGCAGCCAAATGGCGCTTTGCTCTGTGTAGGAGGTGAAAGACTTTCTGTGAAATGTAAGATATCAAAAACTGAACTTGGGAAAATATGAGGCAGACCGAGTGTCTACAGTTGCAGTTCCCACTGAAAAATCATTAGATAATTAAAGAAGTGAGCATGACAGATTGCTCGTCTTGTGTTGTGGGGTTTCGAAGTGTACACAAGACTTCACCTGCTCCCCCAGCATTAACGTGCTGCAGCACTGGATCCATCTGTAAATGAGCTAAGAAATGCCGGCACACCAGCTCATCACTCTTTATTTCGGGGTTTTCTAAAAGTTGTTTGAAACACCATGGGAAGGGTATGTGTCTCCCACTGAAAACAGCAGTGAGAGAAAATGCTTGAACCCGGCCGGTTTTCCAAAGCAGTTCCCGCTGCTTTGAAGTGTGTAGTATTTGTTGGGCTTCACTTGGCTGTCAGATTAATACCTTCTCGACTGAAAATGAAAATGGGTGAAGGAGCAGTTAATCCGCATAAGAATATTTTTTGAGGATGAGAAGCTGCGAGTCTAGCAAACTGTCTGCGTATTGATTGGTTGTCTGGCACTGCAGAGTTGACCTGACATGCCAGGATCGTCTAATTCCCTCCACATTGCTGATTGCCAAACAGAATCGCGGCTTATATTAACACGCTTTGAGTTGCTAGTTATGATGATACAATCCTGCACCAGCAACGGCAGCAGTCTGTGCGTTTGTATTCTGATTCTGTGCATTTCAGGGGTCAGTGACATTTTGAAGCTGTTTACCTTGCGGTGACATGGCTGCTTTCCATTAATAATTGATCAGCGATGAAATTGTGTTTACGTAGGAGGAGGTAAACGTTGTCAGCTACAGCTATGTGATGTGCTTTACAAGTCAACTCGTTTTGAAGTTTACTGAAGTGATAAAATGTAACATAACCAATAATTTTGCACAGGCATTAACTCTGTATGTCTGATATCCATCCAGTCTCTCAAGTGCTGGTACATAAAAAGCCACCGAACAGATTCCACATTCATTCACTGATATTAATATCGTACAACCTCAGACTGAAAATCTCTATAGCTTCGGTACTTTTTGTGTTGAAACACGTGGTAATGAGAAAGCGTCGATACCTGGATACTTTTGCACGCTTTTCAAACTCTGACTATTTTTATGCTTTGGAAAGTTACAAAAATGAACTAACAAATGATTCCTCTGTTAAGCACTGGCAGAGAAACTGACAAACACTTCACTTGAAAAATATGGGGCCTTTGTTAGAAAAATGTTCATGTTTTAAACGCCAAAAAAGTGGTGGACATCTGAGCGGGCTGTGGCATCCTGATGAGGATGAAGCAGGCTGAGCCAGTCACTGGAGTTTAACCTGAGCAGCAGCAATGTAGACGCTGCTGAGTGTCTTCTGGGATGCTTTACAGGTGCGTAAGAGCAGTGAGAGCGAATCAGAACCGAAGAACAGCTAAACAACGTGCTGAAACCTGCTTTGAAGAGCTGCTTTTTGCCTGTTTGTCCTACCTGTCAAAGTTTTGTGATTTTTCTAAACTTGACTGACCACAAGTTGAATGACCCTCGTGGGTTTACATACAGCGACTTCAGGAGTTCATGATCCAAACATGTGGACCTTCAGATTTGAAATCTGAGACGACGCACTCGCTTCCCACCCACGCCGGCGTAGCCACTTAGCCCGTTACTGTCACTGTCAACTCTGACCTATTGAGCAGTGCTGACGGAGGATGGTGCTTTTCTCCACATACATTATATTACAGCCTACACCAGAATGATTGGCCAATAATTGTAGCTTAGAAGGCTCTATTAGTGCTTCTTGAAAGCCATAAAACACCATTATACCTCACTGAGGAGGTAATTTTTGTTCATATATCAGACATAAGCGTCCGTTAAGTGAGGCAAGAATGTGCTCTTGTGCCAAGTTTATACTTAAAGTCTTAAGGAGGGTAAAGTCTCAGGACTTCTTAGAGATGATGAAGGCTCCTTACTCCTCAGTCTGACTGGTTCATTATGTAGTTGGTAAACAAAGAGGCTGGCGTTGAGCACTTACCAGCCTCTATATGTGAAATTCCAGACGCCATCTGAGAGCGTGAACTACAGCAAGAAACTGAGCGTAAGACTTTGTAAACCTCCTTGCCTGGTCTGGATCTCTTCTGAGGCGCTTTGATCCACTACTTTTGACGGCTTTACTTTAGTCTACTTTAATGTTGCCGTCCTCATCTCTTGTTTGTTTTCTCCAGTAGTTACTGTAAAAATGCACCCACAAATAATGCTTCCATCACCCACCATTGGCATATAAGCAACCTCCGAGTTACCCGTGCTACCCTGTCAGCGCCGCCAACACAGCTCCTCTTCCTCACGCTTCAATGTGGTTACATGGTTCCCAGCTGAGGGGGGGCGCCGCAAATAAAATCGACTCAGCAGTGACAGGTCACGGCTACGATTCAGCTTGAAACGGACGGCTCGGTGTGTTGAAGTTTGTTTTTTTTCTGACTGTGAGTGATATGGCTGGATGGACAAAGCAGTTTGAGTGCTGATTGTGCTATGATTGTTTTCATTATTGTTGAAACAGTACATCTGTTTTGTTGTTTTCAAAGACAAATTGTCAGAAAAATAAATCATATACACATTTTTTGTGTTTCCAGCACAGTAAATGTTTGGTAAAATGCTGTTCTGTGAAGTTTAATCTATTGTCAAGTCAACTGGAGCACATTTAAGCAGCTGTAAATATGTGATTGTTGATGTCCACTGCACCAGAGATGTGAACAATACAGCATAATTATAGTCCACTCAAGGTTAATACAGTTATTACTCCAAAATAAGACTTGTTTAACAGGGCTGAGCAGCTCAATTGGTAATCAATTGGTGATTTAGCTTTTCTGTTTTTCTCTTTTAATTTGTTAAAATATTCTGCAGTCTGTAATATTCAGAAGGAAGAATAAAAAAGGAGCGTAGTGTGAAAGAGGACATCAGACAGTAAAAATCAATTCATTGCATCCTCTGTCATCCACAGATGGTGCCACTTCAATCTCCTTTCTATTTTGTCACGCTAATGTGCTGAAAGATGACAAGGGTGGGTCATCTCAGAGCAAAAATAGCAGAAGGCTGAGTTTGACGGCCGTGTCAGCCTGCCTCCTATTTTGTCACACTAATGTTTTGAAAAATGGCAACTGTGGGTCATCTCGCAGGAAAAATGGCAAAAGTAGTAGACTGTGACTGCAGGTCCAGCTCTGCGAAATTTGAGGTTTGATTTCATTCTATTCACTGTCATACTGTGCCGAACCCTGAGCTTTCATGTAGGACTGGAACATATTGTCCACTAATCACATGAGTTCTCATGTATAATTCAAAACTATGAGCTGTCCTCTTAAGTCCTAAAATGCCAGATACCATCTGGGCAACAAGGCATAAAAAAGTGAACATATAATCTTGAAAAATGCTTCCTCATGAACTGAACATTACTTGCACTGATTTTGATATTAGGATTTTCAGTTATAAGCGTGTTTTATGTTCTAAGTGCACATAAAGTCGTGATGGGTGAATATAAGTTTAAACATCAGTTTCTCTGTCCTACTGAGGTCTGTTGAAGTGCTATATTTTAAAAGTTTTTTTTTTTTAAATGACATTGAGTCTAAGGACAGTGATTAATTAGTAAGCATCACTGAACCAGGCTGTGAAATTCTGCCTTTGAGAGCATAGTTGTTTTAATTAAATATCAAAATGACCACAATTAATCAGCACGCAACAGGCTTATGGGGTTCTTGATTTAAAGCCCTCAACGTCTTGACCCCTCCCTTATTAAAGATGGCTGTGATGGAGCATTAATTGAAATGAAGATTGAATAACAGAGCCTGTGACTTGTCACCTGTCCGCAGTGTTTCCTTGGCTGTACCTGACACTCAGGTGTAAAGGGAGGTGCCTTTCGCTCAGCTTTTCAGATATTTTCAGAGTGGCTCTTGATACGGACTAAAAGTTGCCAGTTGGAAACGTCAAGTAATACAACCCGACATGGTCAGACTGATCCTATGGTTTTAATATTCCTGATAGTTTCTTGTTTAAATCATTCTTCTGCAAATTTGCTCTGTTGCTGCAACTTTTTTTAAATGGATGGAAAAAGGTTTTGGAGAAAAACTTGTTTATATTTCTCTGGTATTGACTGAAGCACTCGCATTGAAAATCGGCTGAAGGACGCCAAGTCCTTGACTGCGCCTGTGTTGCCATTCTTAACTGTTTTTGTGTGACTGCACCCTGCTTGATTCGACACATAGCTCTTTACCAAAGTGACTGCTTTAATCAAATTCTCCAGTGGGCCCTAAAAACTCTTCATGTAGCTCAGACCTCTCTTATGTACAGCTGCCCTGTGTTTCTGATGGCCATATGAGCAGCGAACATCAGCAGCATAACACCTTCGTGAATGCTGATTTGATCTGTTTCGTCAGCTCTCGTCGAGATGGAATCAACTGCAAGGTAGTGCGATGCATGTCAATGTACCCCTGGCAACTGTGCCTGTAATTAAGGCCTGTCATCCTGAAGGGACTTTATGAATCTATAAAGAATCAGTCTCTGTAGATAGACTTGAGAATGAAAAACTTTAGCTGCATTGGTTTGGATAAGTTTTTGAAGCTCACTGTTCACATCAGTCTAATGGAGAGTCCCGTCATGCTGCATGGATTGAAGCTGCTGGGGCAAGAACCCGAGTTTTGCTAAAGCTGACTCAGCTACTTCCAATATGAGTTTGAGCTTGTGCCAGCCAGTAATTTACCATAGCTTAAAGACTGACAATGTGCATTTCCACTGAAATTAATAAGCAGGCGGAACAATTGGACTTTGTTTAATGAAAGTTTAGCTTGAGCAGAAAAAGTTTTAAGAGGGTAGTTTCGCTCCTGCTTTTAATGCATGCAGTGAATAAATGACCTCCAAGGTAAAGGCACAACTTTGAAAGGTATTTATTTTAGTAGATCAGTAGGTTCCCAGTAGTTACTTTCTTCATAGTTACTGTATCATAAGACATTTTTACAACAAGAGTTTTGGAGTGTGTGTGGGCGCTGCTTGGCCTTGATGTTGTTCAGAACATGTTTGTCGAGTTGTATAGTGTGGGTTTTAAAAGGCTTGATTTTCAAAGATCGGTACTGTCCTGCTGCAGTAACTTCTTTATATTTTTAAGCAAAACGCTTCGAGTCTTGTTGGTTGTCAACAGTGTCGTAGCTCCCATCAGGGCCAGTGAGGTGAGATTTTCTGTATTCATTCATTTATTTTTCGTAACTTATCGGTTTCGTTCCTTTATTTATTTATATATTTATTTTGTTTTTTTTTTGGTCAATTTTGGACTCACTGTTTCAGTATTTCTAAAACCTGATATGGAGCAGGTTTTTCCAACTAGCAAGACGTTCACACACCAATTAAACACCTGCCGTTTATGATAATTCCAGTGTTTTTGACTCTACTGGTTTAAACTGGACCAGTTTTAGGTAAATTAAGCAAGAAATATTTATGGGCATGCAGGTAAAAGTTACATTAAATGTAACTGAACAATTTAAAAGAAAAAAAAATCCGAGAAGAAAAGATCATTTTAGCAGGTGGTGAGGTTATGTCATGGGGTCCACAGGGTTTTTAAAATCCTGGCTCTGGCTGTGGTTCTGACTTTTGGTGTGATATGATGTTGTAATACATTATACTGCATGCAAATAAATTATAATGAATGCATATCAGGTGTGGAAGTTTAAGTCTCCCGTTGTCAGCGGCAGGATTTCACATGAGGCGATTTGAATGTGAGGAAAACTGGTGAGACGGGCTGATTGCACAGAGCAATACATGATTTTCATCGCTGAAGTAAAAGGAAAGTAATGATTAGGAAATTCAGTACTTTGACCTGCCAACTGCTTCAGAATTATCTTTCTCCATCTGACAGTTAAATAACAATCTAATTTACTTATCAAGTAAAAATGACAACTTTTTATCTCAGCATTTCACTTGTGGTGTTTTGATTGTTCAAAAATAAACATGTTTGGAATTTGTTTTTCTCTTTCGTTTTGATTTTTACAGACAGAATATGTAGACAAATCAGTCCAGAAAATACTGTTGACTTAACTTAAATAAACTTAAGTTAACTCTAAAGTGAAGTTAATTGTAATCCATCCATCTTCTATACCGCTTACCCGTCAGGGTCGCGGGGGAGCTGGAGCCTATCCCAGCTGACTACGGGTGAGAGGCGGGGTTCACCCTGGACTGGTTGCCAGTCAATCGCAGGGCCTTAATTGTAATCAACATATCTTAATTAACTGACATAGATTCTTGTCTTTTGATATATTTTAATGACAGGCATCTTTAGTATAACGTAACAAAGGACAGACTGCTGGTAGATCATCTGTTCCATCCAGTCCAACACAGACCCACATTGCAGGCTTCCTCTGAACTTTTGTTTTATTAAGGTTCCTGCATGTATGGCAGCGCAATCAGCCCGTCCCCCCCAGAAACAAGGGGATTACGGTGCACCCAGGCTAGTCTTTGAGAATAATCAGTCAGGCCTGTGGAGAGGCAGCCTGGTAATTTTCCCCACTCGTACCGCCATCAGTGTGGTATCACCGTGTTCCTGCATGGAATAAATACTGCATCAGTCAGCCTCAGCTCTTCATGCTGTTTTCACTCCCTGCTTGTGTGTGCATGCGTTTGCATAACCATCAGCTATCATCAGCAGCAAGATCATAGTGACTAAAAACTTCACGCTATGTGAAACCACCGTTTCTTTTTTGGTGTCTGTGTGTGATAGATTATCAGAACACCACGACTTTTAGACTCCTTTGACATTAACATCCAATCAGCTGATGTGAATGGGTAGTTAATCTGCCAGTGAGGATCAGCACTCTGTTCTTTAGCTACTTGCAGCTTTTAGCAGGACTCAGCTCATTGTTTACCAGCCCATATGCTTGAGTCCCACTGGCCCAGATAAATGACGAGATAATTTCCTTAAAGGAATGCAAGGACTGAAAAATGGGAAACTGGGCATGTACATTCAGGGTAAGAGTGCTTACCCAATGGTATTGACCTTTTCAGCATTCATAGTTATATAACGCTGCTGATGCAGTTTGCTATGCAAAAAAATTTGCTCATGCTTGAAGCTAAAGCTTATACCTCAGCCAGTCTTAGAAACCTCCTGTGCTTTAAAGGCCGACTCTTTATTTTCAAATGCGATCCTGAATTGCCCTACAGTGAGTGTATTTAAAGAAAGATCAGACACAGAATGATCTGTGTGATCTGACTTCTCTGAATCTCCACAAACAGCTGTGAGACGTCATCTGAACTTCCTGCACTAATGCTTTTATTTAATGTGTTAGCGTCTGTTTGGAAATATATTATGGAGGGACGGCCAAACTTTAAGCATCCCACTGCTTCCATATTTAGATGCTTTGAACAGTTTTGGATCACATATCCTGGCTTGTGCTTGACTAGGATTAGGCTGGCTTCTCTGCTCCCAGGTTGAAATTAATATATTACTAATAGGTTCCATAGTGTTGCCAGCTGATGAACTATTTCAAGGTCCTGTTGAATTATGCAGCGTTTCATTGCAGTAATACACGACATCTGTTAAAATGTAAAATTGTTCCTTAAGTAAGCATTCATATGTTGTTGGTTAATGTGTGACGCTGATTCATATACGTTATAACTGAAGTGGAAATGAACTGAAACTAAGCTGAATTGAAAGCAAAAGTTAAAAACAAAATAAAAAAAATGAAAGTTAATGAAAAAAACAACAGTATTAACTCTGGCAGTAACAGCATCCTCTCTTTGGGGGGGGACTTTTGAACCTGGCTGCAGTTTCGCTTCCGTTCAGCCAACACCATTACAGAGCTCAGTCATGATGTTGGCCAGGAAGGCCTGGCTTGGGCTCAGTGTTGTAGTTCTTTCCCACAAGTGTTGGGTATGGCAGAAGTGCACTGTCAAAAAAAATATATTCACCAACATTTCCCTTCACTGGAACTAAGGGGCCTTCCTCAGACCTTGATAAACAGCTTGACCAAAAAACACAAGACTGTGTGGAAAGGTGTGTTTTGTCCATACACAGAAGTGTAGAAGACATTTGACAAAATTAGCTAAACCCTCTTCTTTGTGATGGAAACTGTAATGAAATTTTTCTTTTGTGTATTTTTTTTTTCTTTTTGTGTTTTTAATGTTGTGATTAATTGGTAACTTATTTTCAGTCTCCACTGATTTGAGTACAGGGAAGTAATCTAATCTTATCTCGCTGGTTACAATGACTCAACATCACCCTTCTTTTAAAACCTTCCTTGACATTTCAGATCAGATTAACCAAGATAGAGTTTAAATAAACCACTGCAAAGACACTTCCTATGAATGGACCCTCGAAGAAAAGATGCAACATACTCTGTGGTGACCTACACTGATGCCAAACAAAGCTGACCTTTTCTCCCAGTCACATACAATTGCTCACATTTCCCCAAGCAGCAAACTAAAGCTGATGGTTCCCTCCCTGCACTTAGCCTTCATCAAACATTGATCACTTCCAAGACATTGTGGCTTCATTCACATGATGGTAAACGTATCCCAGCTGACAGAAATGTGGCCTGAGCTGTGATGCTTAGCACTTGCTAATTTATTTTTTTCCCTTCCCTCTCGACCCAAATGGAGCAGCACTATGTACACATTCATTAGCATGATGCTGCTTGCTCTCTCATCTGCTGTCTGCTTTCAGAATGCTACTTACGAGTCTATTAGAAGCCATTAACTCAGTCTTGTCATTTCATAGAAGTAAAGTCTTCATGGAATCAGAGTATAGCTGAAAGCAAGAACACATAAGAGACATCACCTTCACATGGTGGAATATGACCCGCCCTTCCCCCCTTTTCCTCTGTGGAGCCGATAGAGATGTCACTTTGAGCCACATGTCATATCATATCATGATGTCAGCAAGTTGGACGGTTGCCATCATGAGGATATTTTTTTTTTGGCTCAAATTTTACCAGTGAACATTATGATATGGCACACCCATAGTTCAGAACATAGAATTACTTCACTGGCCACACACAAAGTTTTGGGAATGAAATTTCCCTCTGAAAGAAAAGAACTTTTTAAATGTATTTTTTTCAGTGAAACACCACAAAATTCTTCCAAATCTGCATGATGCCAGATGAAGATGGAGCATTTTCTGTGTGTACAAAACTATCTGATGGGAACTCCAAGCAGCTTCCTAAACCCCATACCGCGGCAGGCTGTGTATTTGCTATCGAACATGTTTCACATTACAGACTATCAAAGCAGCAGTTAATAGATTTTTCTGACATAGCTGTATTTTTGTGCTCTGCGCTAGGCCTCAGCTCAGGCAGGATACAGTGTCTCCAAAGGGCAGGCGGAGCACCACACCGTTTCAAGAGATTAGAGGTTGGTCAGCTGGAGGACCCAAATCGATACATCCTCTCAGGGAAGGGATTGACCATGCATTGATCCAGACCTAACAGGAGCTGGAGATGCATTGGACCACTAAAAGCAGGGGCCTGATGATAACAGTATACCTACCTCACAGCTTGAGAAAGGTGGCATTTATGTGCTCATCAAAACAGTCATTAGGTGAAGGTGTTGAGCAGAATGACTGCCTTGGAGAGCAGCACGGAGCGCAGCGATGTCGTGAGACTTCATTTCTCCTGCTGGTTTTAGTAGATGTGGGAAGTCAGCGGGTACTCGTTCTTACACAAACGAGAAGGACACAGTGTCATCAAGCTGAATTTTCCATTCATCAATAACACCTATCTGTGTGCATTAGGAAAGCGAGAGTCCGAGATCAACAACATGCATTCATACCTGGTGTTCAGATACATTCCGTCCAAGGAAACCCAACACTTACTGCGGATGTTTTACATTAAAAGCCTATTCAGACTGTTTCAAAGGTTTTTGTTTTGAAGCATCTGTGGAAACGGATATTGAACAAGTGGCACTGTTGAACCAATTCAAATGACTTTCAGAGAAAACAGTGTTTCTGTTAAGAAGAGAAACTGGGAGCAGCGGAGTGATGAGTGTGACTCATGTAGTGCTGACAGAATTAGCGCTGTGGAAATGCATTTCCTAAATTTATCAGGATGACAGATAAATATGGAGGAAGATTTGAGTTTAACAGCGAAATAAGCAGCAAATGCAAATAGAGGAGATCAAAAATTAGGGCAGCGTCTTATTAAAGTTTGACAAAATATACTTAGAAAAAGGGAAATTTGAAATGAACTGGAGCTGCCTGCCTGCCCTGCAGTTCAGTTCTGGACTTGACCCTTTGCTTTAATCACATTTCGTTTATCTTCTGCCTTCTGGAAAGAGGCACAACATCCCGAAAGCAAGTGTCGAGTAGCGTTTTGTAAAACACTGGAATGTAGTAGCATGGTGGGCCTGCTTGGTGAGAATGAACACTGTTTGTTTCTGTGCGCAGAGACACAGGATGTGTGGGAAGTGAATGTGAAGCGAGTTAAGAACATCTCCAAATCTCAGAGGAAACAAAGACCAACAAAACTGGATGTGGTTTAGGTTTACTCGGGCCTTAGTACATGTGGTGTGTTTCGGTTCGTTTTACTGAGCTTCAAAACACGATGCCGTCTCAGCTGTCATCAGCTGCAATCTCTTTCTCTGTTGTGATGTTGTGTTGGTTTTGTATGAGCAGTGTTACTTTGCCACTAAGCCTTTGTTGCAAGGTCACGCATTTCAATTTCATGGTCTTGTACTTCAAATAATTACATTCATATTGGACAGTTCAGCATTGTATGATACGCATGCATTTATAACGCATTAGCAGTGAATGTTAAACATAGTCATTGGACATAATTTGAGGTTTTGCAGAATCTTCTAATATCCATGTTCCTGTTTGATGATAGGGAGGGAATTTTGCTGTCAATAACTGATGTAATGGGAAAACTATGAGGAGCATTTTAGGTGTCTGAGTTCAGTTTTTGGTCTTAGAGTGTGTACAGGATGAAGGTGAGAAAATGTTCGTCTCTTAGCCCAGCATCATTGCCTGTAACCAGCCAACAATATGGCATTACTTGTCTCTTACAGTTATAAGTTATACAGTTAGAATCACATGTTGGTGTGTTTCTCTTTCCTCTTCAAGCTGATTTAATCTGTTGACTGCTGAAGTCATCAAGGCAGTTGTGTGCAAATGGCTGAGCTAGTCGCTGCAAAGAGCATCTCCTCTAATCTCAAAGGTGACCCTGAGAGTCGCAAGCTTTCGTGTGCGGTGCAGCATATCGTGCATGAAAGATAACTCGTGTGGCAGCGGCCGTTCAGATGTGCACATGACGAGTGTTTTGACTGACTTATGGTTGTCTTTGAAGTCGTACAGGAGTTTATGCGAGTTGCTGTTGGTGCGTTGTCTTGTTTTCTACCACATTGTCTTTCCCCTCACCTCTCGGAGGCAATAAACCTGCTCTTATTGGCTGTCTTTCTCAGGAATGTAATCTCACTAAAGTTGAGCAGCATTTAATTGCTATTCGTATGCTCCTGTTATCTTCCATAGGAAGGAAGAATTTAAATGCCTGACAGACAAAATTAGGCTTCTGTTTTGTGGAAATTTATCCTGTAGTATAGCTGCTGCCCTCATAATTAGCCCTGCCAATGACAACTGCAGGCTTATTGCAAAACAACCCCAAAGGCCTGATGCTGATGTGTGATGGGGATTGGATTGTTTTGCTCTGACACTTACCTGTTCCCTTTTCCACCTGCATTATTACTGAGGCTTTGAACGCTGACCTTGTCCACGGGTTCAAACACTGAAGACGGCAGCTCGTTGAATTGGGCTCAATAGTTCTTCTATTGCCTGTCTCTGTCTGTTTAACAGAACCAATTAAACTGTTAATTCTGGCTGCAGCTCTGATCTAGTGATAATGACTTTGGAAGAATGGAAAGCATGTGTCTATTTTTCTCTTCTTCTTCTTCTTTTTTTTTTTTTGTTTTAGGGGAGTTACAGGTACAAGTCAAGGGCCTGGCTTTTTCCAGCTTCGAGGGGTTTCTCATTGAGTAAAGCAAATCAGAGCTTTGACGGGACCTTTTTCTCATCGCCCCCACCCCACCACCCCAGGCTTTGTCAGACCAGTTCATTTCGGTCTATTCAGGTGGACGACATTGTGTGCTGCCTCGCTGCCCATGCATTTCATTTGCCAGGCCTTTGTTTTGAATTCAGCTGGAGATGAACCGGAGGCACTGAGTCAGAGCTAAGGCAGGGATTAGGACCACTCGTTTCACGCTTTCTTGGAGGTGGGCTCCAAGAAAGGAGGGTGAGGTGAGGTGGTACAACTCTATTTGAATACATACTGTAGGCACATCACAGCAATGATGAGCTCAGACTTGTCGTTAAGTAGATATGTGACTGACTACATGCTTTATTCAGGATGTCTGCAGCTCCTCAAAAAGTCTGCAGAAGCTTTAGGACGCTCGAACAATTACACCAAAAACTGATTGTTCAACTGCTCAGTTCCAAAACCATGGACATTAATCTGCTGCTATAACAACTTCCACTCTTCTGGAAAGGCTTTCCACCAGATTTCAGTGCCAGGCTGCAGGGATTTACTCCCATTCAGCCACAAGAGCATTAGTGAGGTCGGCCACTGATGTAGGGCGATAAGACCCGGCTTGCAGTCCGTGTTCAAGTTCAATCCAAAGGGTCCTGGATGGGGTTGAGGTCAGACTCTGTGTAGGCCAGTTTAATTTATGGGCTTTGTTCACAGGAGGGATGTTGAAATAGGAAAGGGTTGCCTCCAAATTGCTGTTACAGAAGGCGAGGTACATTAAAGAGAACATCTTTATATGCTGCGTTGACAATTATTGACACAAGGGTGCCCACATAGTTTTGGCCACTGTAGAGTAATTTTTTAATTTTCTTAAAATTAATAATATTGTCTTCCTTTTCTTCTTTTTTGTCACCATAAATAGATTTTTTTTTTTTTTTTGCTGTTATATTTTTAGACCTGGAGCTAAATCTATGCAAGCTAACGTTTTTCAACAGATTGGATCTTTTCTTGAACTTCCTCATTTCCGAAAATCCCAGAATCTTAAAATCGTAAAAAGCTTTTAAAAAATCTCGATTTTAATTACATTTTTCCTCGGAAAAGGAATCAGTTGAGCTCTCTGCAGACACCGTCTCTTCCAGAAAGGCTCATCTGTTGTAGTTCTGAGTAAATATTTCTTTCAATTTCACATTCATTCAGCGTGTTGCATCTGCATCACCTTTTGTTTCCTTATTATCCCATTCTTTCCTGCAGGAAAATAAGGAAATCCAAACACCAAATCAAAATAAGAGCCAAAAACTCTCATTTGCTAATCAAACTTGGGACAAGAGGTAATTAATTCTTTGGAATCAGTCAATTAATTTGCATAATAAGAGGTACCATAATTATGACTTCTGCTACTCAAGCCCAAAATTGTAATTAGAGATTTAGTCTGCATTACAGCAGAAAAGCCTGTTTTTTGGGAGCTGGTTCAGAGAGGAGATTGAGCATCCGTAGCCCTGGGATGGAAACGCCGGCAGAGCTGCATCAGAATAAAAGCTTTTCCTCCACAGCTCTCCTTTTGCTCGGCCCTGAGGGGAAGTGCTGGGAGCACTGATCTTCTAATCTGTAAAGAACCAAGACCTCAGCTTTCAGGGCCCCCAGTCTCTCTCAAGTCAACCAGGGCCTCTGTTCCTTGTCTTTTTCTCCCAAGCTTATTTTTCCTATTTCCACTTGCAAGGAAATCCATAATTTTTACAGTCCGCGCTGCTGCCACGAAAAAGCAGGGGTGGAGCTGGAAGATGAAGGGTTGCATTAGCGTGGTGATATTAGCTTTCTGCTGCATGTTCACTTAGCTGTGAAGCCTTGACAGGGGAAAAAGAAAAGGAGGCAATGCAAAACATAAAATAAAATAAGAGAGGAAATGTTGGTTGTTGTGAGAGGACTCAGATCGATGGCAGCTTATCATCCACTTTGCTACTTCGCTATGCAAGGTCAATTAAAAGACTCCAGTCATTTTGTGGATGTGTGGTCCTGGGCCACAAAGCAAACAGTCTTTTTCATGCAGTTTGAGGCTCTGTCGCTTTTACTTCTTGTCCTTTTGCATATATGCAAGGAAATCATGTATAAGCTGTAAGTCAGAATTTCAGTGTTGTAAGGCTTGCCATTAATTGAATTTCCAATGAGGTGGTAATGTGATGAAATGTCATAAAACTTTACTTCTGGTGGTTCATTTTAAATGCGTTCCAACAGATTACGGTATAACGTTCAGTGACACTTACTGTAGTGCTGACTCCACATCATGTTTTACTGTCTGCTAAGAGTTCATTTACAAGAAACCGTAGAAAGGTCTGACCCAGGCTTTGACATACGACGTACATGGCCAGCTAAACGAGATCAGGTCTCTGTCTCTTTCTATCGCTCTTCTGCCCTGCACGCTTTTCTCTTCTACTCTGACTAAGTTTCAATGCATCCTAATTAGATCAGTTACTGCCAGTAGCAGAGGTGGTCCCAAGCTTTTGTTTTGCAAGTCACAAATACGAGTCTCAAGAGTTTGACACTCAAGTCAAGAGGGGAGAGTCCAGGTAATTCAAAATGTGTTGTTCACCAACTGTGATGCAATTCTGAGAACACAACAGTAACACTATTTACTACTGAACTATGCTGCTGAATAAGATGAGGGTGACGATTCTTTGCACAGCCTCAATAACCGTTAAGTTTGAATCTTTAGCTGTGAATTTCCACTCATGTCTTGCATGTTTCATTTGTTTTTAGTGGACCACAGAGCAGTCTTTGGTTGCCTGATATCAGACAGATTTGATAACATGTTTCCATCTTCGTCGTCTTCCCTCCACTCTGACCTGTTTCCTTCAGGTCAGTTGACATCGATCTGGAAGCATGCTCACATACGGGATTGCTGGGCTTTGTGAAGTAAAAACAAGCCACGATGTTGGGAGATATTGAGAAGACATAGACAGTCTCGATTGCAGCGTCTGTTTTTATTGCTACTTGTCTTTGATTCTGGTGCACAGGTGTGTCTTGTCCTTGTTTACTGATTGGTTTAGGGTCAGTTTGTCCCCCTGTGATCATTTGATTGGCTACTTTTTCAGATTATAAACTGCTGTGTTATGTCATGATGCAAGATGAATTGGTCGACTTTGTGACGTGGGCGGATTCAAAGGTCTGGACGTGGGCAGATGAAGTGGAACATGTTTCCAGCCCTGCTCTGCTGCATGACAAAACTTCCCTTTCACAATGTTTGAGAACAACGTTGTCTTTCTGTGTGGGAATTCTGATTGGCTAGCGGGCTGCTGCTCTGCTCTGGAGACGATCAGTGTTTCCAGTTGGATGGTTTTCCTGTTTCCTGTCTCTGAATGGACAGCTTGGGGTCAGCGGTGATTCTTATGCATGCATGTATATGTACATGCTTAAATCTGCCTCATACAGCACCCAAGAAGCAAGCAACAGGATCTACAGGAAAGAAGGCAATTACATAAATATACAGGGTGGTACACTCAAAGACGCAAAATAATAATGTGCTTTTTTTGTGTAATTCTTCGGTTTGTCATTTTTCTACTACTTCAAATCTGCTAACTTGTGAACGCTTTGCTTCGACATCTCCCATTGATTTGGTCTTCCTTGAATTGTGTGTATCGCTTCACTGTGTGACAGGGAGTCATACATGTTTTGCAAGTATGCATGTACCCAATACGGTCACGTTGTAAATAAAGCCGATGGCTTCCTTCTACAGCAGGAATATTTACGAAGCCGACATGGCACTAAATTGAACGAAGGCTGTTGGTGACAGTAGCTGCAGGCCCAGCATTGTCGCTCCCTGCCAGGGTGGAAGGCGGAGAGCTGAATGTGGCACAGAGTTCCTCTGATAGAGTATTAACTGAATGGTGGAAACAGCTGGAGTTATGTAACAGTTCCTCTGCATTTAGTCTGCTCAGAGGGAGAAAAGCTGTGGGTGAGAGCGAATGTAGAGATGCCAATTTTCAGCTGTGTGTCTGTGTGCATGCTGTACGTCTAAATGTGTCCATTACAGCAAAAATAAAGGTGTGCTGTGTGGAGATGCTGTGATACCGTGCCAACGTTTGCGACAACAGGCTTGTGTGTGTGTGTGGTGTGTTGTTTACTCTTATTGTATATGTGCAGCAGCTCACTCCAACGCTCCTGGGGGCTGATGGGAACCTGCACTAATTCAAGCATGCAACCTCTCAGAGCAGAAGCCACCCCCACCCTCTCATCCCCAGTTTGTATCCTGCTCAAACGCGGCTGCAACTGCAAGCCGGGATGCAGGCCAGACTTGGCGGACCAGACTCTGCTGCTCCAGAGACCCGACGCATGTCTTTCTGCGTTCAGTGAGAACAGACCAGTGTAGCATTTCTGACATTGATAGAGTATAATCAGATTTGAATTTTCCAATAAATGATGCATTGCAGTAGTTGTGGCAAACTGAGCGACAACATGAGTTTTGCCCCTGCTAAACCGATACTTTGCAGACCAGCACTTTCTATTGTGTCATCAAGATCACTCTTTTCTACAGAATTTCTTTCCCAATTTTCAATTTTGTAAAATGAAATAAAGACTTCAGATTTTAATTGATAAAGAATAACAGAGCAGGCCAGCTAATAATTCAATAATACCACTATTTAAAGTAGAATTAGGGCAAAATAAATCTAGAGATAAATCTATATTCCTTTGTTTGTCTATGTAGAACCTGAAACCTTCACTTCATGAGCTTTTTGAGTCATGAAACTAAGGAAGTGGTGATAAGGGCAATAAATATTATTATTATTATTTTTCTATATATGTTTTTTGTTTTGTTTTACTTTGTCATTTTCTACTTAAAAGTAATCTCATCATTCCAGATAAACTGATGAATGCCCTTCCAGTAATTTGCAACTTTTATTTCAGTTTCCTTGTCCTCTTTTGTGTGTGTTTTTGTTTTGGTCTGAAGGTCAAAGACGGCAGCAGATGCCAAAGGTAATGAACCATGGAAGCACTGAGATGCTACAAAATTAGCTAAATCAGCAATGACAAAGTACGCTGTGGTAGGTCTTCACAAACTCCTTCAACTGTCTCAGCCTCCTTCAGTTTGTTTCTCACAAATGGATTCAAGGCCAGATGCCATCATTTGGGGAAATAACAAGTAAAGTGGAAGCTGCTGTTGAATTTTCCTGCATGAAACTTGTGTGGGCGTTGAGCTGACTGTCTGACGGACAGATGTTTAAGCCTTAAAAGAAGTATCTCATAGCTTCAGTTCACCGGCTTTGTTCGCTAAGATGAATCAACATCCCACAGGCCTTGCCCTGATGAATGAAAAGCAGCACTGTGCAGAGGGTCATAGCAGGAGGTTTGCCAATGGCCTTGGTCATCAAAAGGCATTTAGTAATGGGCGCTGTTGTGTTGGAGACTCGCGGGTTGATGGAGCTCCTCAGCTCCTCGGCAGCCTGGAGAGGAGAACCTTGGCCATTCAGCCATTTGTGCACAGGAACACTAAGCACTTCACCAATGTTGAGCTTCTTCTCCCCCACCGTGAGAGCAGCTTCATTCACTCATCTGTCAACAAAAGTGTTTAGTGAGGAACAGGGCCAGTGTCGGTCAAGGTGGAAAACCCATTTTGAAATGAACTGAGGCTTGTTGCCCCTGGCAACAGTGTGTTTTCACTGTACTGTCCTTGCCTCCAAATAAAACAAGGGTGATATTCTACAAGACTCTCTCCTGGTGCACCTTACTGGGCAACAGTATTTTACAGTAGCATTAAAAGAAACTCATCCAAAGTCAGGCAAACGCACAAAATGTTTGTGCTTATTAAGTGCTGCAGGTTAGCCAGGCAGGACAATGAGAAAATATATTTTGTTTTATAGGAATGATCCAGTGGAGTTGCATCTAAATAAACAACAAACGACAAAAAACGGTGCAAACACAAGCAACAGAGAGAAACTAAAGCAAATAATGACCATCCTGAGGAACAACAGGCCTCATGTGGATAAGTGACAAACAGCCCAGACAGCAGTGAAACAGCACGGTGACTGTCAGGGTAGTTATTAAGCTCGAGAGCAACAGCATGCATCTGGATTAATGTCTGTGATGGCAGCCTCAAAAACAGGAACAGATTAATTTGGCCAGTTGGAGTCTTATGCAACTCATTCCAGTCTCGGCCCATTGAAGTGGAATGAGAAGAAAGCCCAGGGGAGTGTAAGCTTTTGAGGACTTTATATGTAACAGACAGACAGCCCGGATATTGTATGCATATAGCAGCTGAAATCATCTGTAAATTATTGTGCTCACATAGCTCTTAAAATTACTTTGTATTTTGTCATTACAAGATTATTTTAATTACAGTAAAGCTACAGTGAAAGATTTAGATTTCAGTTCAGATTTTGGTTGTCTTATCTTTGTTGGTCATCTGATGCAGTAATTTGTGTTGCATGAACAAAGCAGGCAGCGGGCAGCATGGCGCAGTGCAGTGGCGTGGGAAGTGGGAGGCTGAATATTAAATGAACAAATGTGAACATATTGGACAAAATGGTTTGCATAATAATAGATGCATATACAATATATGGGACATGTGAAGACTCCCACGTGTAAGAAATAGTTCTTAACCTGACAACCAGGCAATGCAACAACATTGTTTCCTCATGTTATTATCTTGTGTGCCCAGAAAGTCTGCACGTTGGCTTAACACACATTTCCCTGCATGGTTAAGAAGCCTCTGTTGTGTTGGAATCACACTTTTTAACACATGCATTGTGACATGCTCATAAGAAAATCCTAATTACACGGGCTAGTAAAGTTACTCTTGTTAAAAGTAAGTCATTAACGAGCCCATACCAGGTGAGCAGCAAAGCAGCACAGGGAATTAGTTGCCTGTATGTTTTGTGGTTAATGATATCTAACACTGTCTGGTGATAAAGAATGAGAGCAGCAAGGGGGAAAAAAGCCTTTAAAGTGATGTATCCCTCTGAAAGAAAATGATCATTTGCAGCCTCCTTGAGGATCCCGACTCGGTACCACTTCAGTTTTGAAAGCACAGCCCATAAAATGTATCGATTACACAAAGTGCAGAGATAGCTCCTCCTCATATAATTTTGTGTCCCAGAAAGTTAAAAATTAGCTTGTTTGCACACCTTCAAACAATTACAACCTGGTGATAGAAGGCCCGAATGATGGAGGGTAACAGCATGTCTACGGGAAAGCAATTGCTGAAGACTAACGTCAAATGGTAGTTTGTGCCCCACAAGAGTGAAATATAAGCCAAGTGCTTATGACAGTTGTTGTAAATCAAGCACAAGTTCTGTGAGAATAGCGATAAAATCTCCCTTTTTCTCCGTTTCCTTCAGTAATTTATTTGGAGGCAGCTGACTGATTGCCCTAAGATGAGATTTTTTTTGGAAATGCATATTTTCAGGAAAGCACAGCCACAGACATGTTATTAGCTCCAGCAGAAGAAAACTCACTCACTTCTCACTCCTCACCACTCATTACTGTCTGTAACTGTTGACCTGCTAATGGATTTCTGCTACTCATGTACGTGCTATGGGGCGGCTACTGAACAAATTGCAAGTTGTAAATGAGATCACAGTGTGAAAGAAAAGAAATAAGAGGGTTGTAACTTCTGTGGTAGCAAGTTGCAGGAGAGAACATTGGGAGCCTGCTGGCTGATGCTTCAGACTAGGTGATAGATGAATGGGTAACGAAAACCTGTGATTTTCAATCTCTTTCAGCATTTGCATGTTTGAATTTAAAGTGAAATGCAAAACGCCCACCACCTGACAAATTTACTTGGCACTTCTTGGCCAAATTTTTCCTCGTTCTTTAAAATCAGTTAATAAACAGTTGTGTTCAAAAGTATTCTCAGCACATTCATGTGACATGCACTCTGGAGTTTGAGCTGTGACAAAGCTTCCCCGTCTGCTTCCCTCTCAGTCCAGGGCTCAAACTTTTTTATGGGGTCAGATCACTTGAGGATAACTGTTCCTTAAATTATCCAGCTGCTTCTTTTGGTGCAGCCTGATTTCACTCGCTGCTCAGTCGTGTCAATGACGAACCAGTCTGTGGGTTTTGAGAGCTGGGCCCCCTGCCAGGCAGCGTCTTTGCGGTTAAGCAGCTCGGCTGAAACAAGCTCAGGTCAGAAACTGGGGGTGTTTTCTTTAATTTTCAGCTTCTATAAAGGGTCATCCTGGCCTTGAGTGTTTACAAACTGCATAAACTTTACATGGATGATGACCATTTTCCCATTGAACTTCATCCTTTCAAGTGACCATTGGTTCCTGTAAATATCAGTGCATTTGTTGTGTGGTGTGTTGTGTGCCAACCACATCACCCAACCAAGATGTTTTCAATGCAGGCGTCGTAACAACTAGGTAGCTAGATGTCACGCACTGGACTTGGCTTGCAGTCTTTGTCCAATTAACTCAAATCCTCATGCTCTGTCCTGTCACTGCAGCAAAGCTAAGGACAATTCATGAGCTGGAACTCGGACTTGACTTTGTCTGCGTCACCTTTGCTCTGTCTCCTCCTGGGACCCCTGAACAAACTATCAAAGAATTACCCTGTGATGGTCAGTTGAGAGTCATTTGATTAAACTGCATTAAGATGATGATAATAATTTAAAAAAACAGCCTAACTAAAAATCCTTGAGGGGGTCCTCAGCAAAACAAAAATAATTTATTTCCATTATATTTGCATCCATAAGTGACCCAGTGACAGGATGTATGACTGCTTTGCTTTGGTTATAAATATTTGTTATCAGTTGTAGGAATCCTGGTTCAAAATCCCTTCAGATGAGGGTTTTGGGGTCACTGAGGTGAAAAAGTTTGGGAGCCACTGGGCTGAGCCATGAAACACCACTGCTATCAATACAATTAAAGAGCCTGATGAGTAAATTCATCTCCAGCAGTGCTGATCAAGTTCACTAATGCTTTACAGGAGGTAAATCAGAACCCTTACTGGGTAATCAACATAAAGCATTTCAGAAATTAATTAAGTGAAGGCTGAGATCTCATGGCAGCTTTTGAAACAAACCCCTGAGTGACTTAACTTGGCTGTTATGTCTGAACTGTGATAAACATATTTCTCCCGTTTCTTTTTCTAATCTTGTCATGTGTAACTGCATAATCTCGCAATCTTTGCAAAAGTTAAATGTACCTGCAAACACAATTAAGATGTTTCTCTCAGGAAACAGGATTATGCAATTTGTGTGATTGAAAGTCATAAATCACCTTGTAATATCCCTGTCAACATAAACTGAAGTAAATGGTTTGTAATTGGTGGTTTTTATGGCCCAGTCTTATGCTGCCAAAAGTGCAGGAGCAGATTAAATTTTGAGAGTATGATTTGGAAACAATAAGCTATAATTAGGAGAATGTCATTAGGCATTAGCGTACATTCACGGAGCAAATAATGGCGAGATATGAAATTTCTCTCAGTGATGCATTTTTAAAGGGTAAACTCGGAGCCAAACGTTGGTGCTTTTGGAAGATTAAAGCTGTTATAACAGAATTTACATCATAAAGGCAATAAATCTCACATAAAATATAGGAATATGCAATAGTTTAGCTGCAGGATATACTGTATATCATACACTGCACTTCAGTGCTCGTATATTAAAGTGTAGTCTGTTGTTACATATGGCTCCATAAAAGCAGCTTTGAAACGTTCCATCAAATCTGTTCTCAGTGATCGTCATTCGGTTTGAAAATAACGTCACATCTAGTCTTTGTTTAAGGGACATTTTTGCTTTTTTTTATGTGCCACTTGGTAAGATCTTGTGAGATCCCAATTTTAATTGCCAAAGGAAACAACAAAGCTACTCTCATGTCATCTGGGAGTCACTGTAGTTGCCAGAGTTTTACATACAGTCGACATCGACATTCAAGTCGCAGTCTGGCTGGAAAGCTCTTCAAGCACCCATATATCCACCATTATAATGCCTGATGATGAATTACTTGATGATGCTTAATTACCCAAACAAATACAGATGCCTCAAGTCATCCAAGGTTCACAGTATTTTCAACCCACACACAAACAGCTCCACCCCAGTGATTGTCTTCGCAGTTGGTGCCAAACCAGTCCATGAAAATGTCATGGCGTGCGGTGGCCATACTGTTCACGTCACTGCAGTTGTTCTTGAATATAAAAGTAATGTTGAAAGATGATGAAAGTGACATATGTTTAAGGAACACCAGTCACAGTGACAATTCGCAACTGGATGCTAAGTTAATTATTAGCATCTCAAGGGGAATAATGTACCTCATTCATGCTGCATGAGAGCAATCACACATAAAACAACAATGTGAGAAGGAAGGAAGCAGGAGGAGGAGGAGGAGGAGGAGGAGTGGGAAGGTCTGGGAGGTCGGGACTCGTGCATTGTTTCTTTGCATGCTCCAGTTCCAGCCGTCATCCCAGCTCTTTGTTTAAGCCTGAGCACAGGGGATGTCTGGCTCCTGGGCACAGTTGCCAGAGGCTGGAAACTCAAGGGTCAGCGGATTTTCCAAACCGCTGCTTTACAGTGGGCCTCCATTCAAGGAAAAAAAAATGCTCTGCACTGTACTCATTCAACAGGCTGTCACGCTCAGGCACTGCTGATGGCCAACATGATGACTCAATGAGCCATCAGGCAGTGATGGAAGATTTGCTTCAGCTAACACAACTGTGATGTAGAAAAATTCCTGTCCTGCATTCAAAGTCCCACTTAAGTAAACGTACAGACGGCTGAATATACTTTAAGTATCAGTGTGAGCGTGTTGAGTCCAGTGGTCGTCAACTTGGGGTTGGGCCCCTCAAAAGGGTCACAGGACAGACCTGATGGGTTGTCTTTAGCTCATATGAAACTTGACAAGGAGCCCCAGCGAGGCCGTTTTATTTTGGTTTTTTTGTTTGTTTGTTAGAGGTCACATTACAAAAAGGTGGGGAACAGCTGGTTTAATCTGGTTTGATCTTTAATTTCAGACATGGAAGAGCAACAAGTGATCATCTTCAATCTTTCTGACACTTTTGAAAAATTCGTTACATGCAATTACAATTATGCTTTCACACAGAGTGCAACAAATTGTTGGTTTGAAGTTAGAACGAAGTTTTCTGTGCTTGGAAACAGAAGCTTTGTTCTCACTGATGACGGAGCGAAGTGGTCCCACTGAGGCGCAGTCGCTGTAAAACTCGTCATTGTTATCGGACAGGCTGAACGAATGCAGTCAGCGCTAACAATCTGACTTACCAACTCTATCACCAGCTGTAGCTGTGTCACCACAATCACTGTGACAAAAGCCTCTTAGAAATCCTCCGCTGTCACTGTCTGAGCTGTTTTGGTGACATTTGTGAGAAATACTCTGAGGGCTATTTTGAGCAGCAGTCAGAGAAGCTCCTCAGCATGCAGGGGAATGTAAAGTTTAGATGAGAGATGGGAATGTGAAAAACATGTTTTGTGTGGGAAGTCTGGTGCTGCTGATTTAAATCGCTGCACACTGGAGTCAACCGCTATAGGAGTAGTTTACCTTAGGCTGTCTCGTAAAGCCATGGAAACAGTTCTGGAGTAAGCTGACCTGATTCGACATGCAGACTTGCTTTGTGCATGAAAACTTGAAAGGACAAAAGTTTGAAATCAGTAAGGAGTCGTTACCCAAGTACACCAAGATCCTGTTTGGGATCTGGATCTGGCAGAATTACTGATTCGCACGACGGACATCCTGATTCAGAGGATCCTGCAAGCGGAGGGTGGAGTGCAGCGGCATAACGTGTCTTCTATGGCAGGCTTTGTCGCAGTGGAGCGGTTTTCACACCAGCGACAAGTTGCTAACACCGGCGAGTACCGGTGTTAGCAACTTTGAGTTGACTTCCCTTAAGCTACGACAAGCAGATGCTGTGACGCTGAGCAGCTTTGCTTTACATCCACGTCGTGATGTTTGCAAACAGACAAAAACACAGCCGTTTCCATTTTAACATCTTGTAAAATGAATAAGAAATGTGAGACTGTGCTATAAACTCTGAATGGACTAGACTGTTATAAAAGAAAATGCAGGTCACAGCAACATCTGAGTGCTTGCCTGTACAGACAGGATGTCTTAATGTTGAACCGAAACCCTCGTGGTCCTCCTCCGCAATCCCGTTGAAACCGCGACGTCTTCTGCACCACAAGTCAAAGGTTTTTCACTTCCATCTCGCACACTGAAAGCTGCTCTTTTTGTCAATGCCACATTTATCTTTAATCTGTCAGTGATTGTATTTTTACACCACAACCCCCCCATAAATCACCTGACAGTTTGGATGACTGACTGAACAGAGCCCAGAGTGACGTCTTCAGATTCATTTTCCTTCTTTTATCTTTACTAATTGATTAATCAACTAATTGTTGGAGCAGTGATGTAGTCAGATTTTTGATGGCACGATTCATAATTCAGCGACTCTCTTAACTTCTCTAACTTTATTCCAACCCCAGCAGACAGCCTTATAGTTGCAACAAATGGCAGGAAGAATAAAATTCTGAGTGTTCAATACGTCGTACCAAATTGCACGGACATCGCCACGCGTCTTCTTGCCCCCATGTGTTTTCTCCCCTCTGATTGTCGGACAGCAGCGATTTTATGGATCGGTCCACTACGCTGTGAAGCCAAGGTTACAGCAGGGCCAGGCGTGTCGGCTCTCGTCGTCCTACTCTTCAGCTGCTCCAGTTCACGGCCAGACTGACCCCGCTGCTGCATGCAGACACTCAGACTGTCTCAGTGCCTGCCGCAGTGCTTCACTCTACTATTAACATTCTGATTGCTGTCTTGTTTCGTTTGCTTGGCCAAGCACTTTATTTCCAAAAGGAGCTCGGCCTCGGCGCTGACCTTTCCATTTGCAGCAACGGAGCAATCATTCACAAATCACACTACTCAGTGTGAAATATCCAAACTGTTTGATATTGCAGGCCTAATGACTCGCACTTCTTAGCTGCAATTATAGGAAAAGGTCAGTGCCATAACTGATGTTGAGCTTGGGCATGATTGTCCTACTTCACGTTATGCAGCGTTTGGGCCACAGAATATCAGTATAGGCCACATTGTGTGACATTTTGTCAGTACGTTATTTCACACCATCAGAAATAACTAATTTGTGGTGGATGCTCAGTTTGGTGTTTGCTTTGAAATGAGTATTTTATGGTACATTTGGTTCAGTTATAATTCAGACGTTTATGAGTTTGAGGGATATTAATGGGCCTCAGACCGTGACTGGGAAAATTACCCTTACTTGTAATTTTGTACTTCTTTGCAAATGTAGCCCATGGAAATCAAGGGGGGGGGGGGTTGCATTTTGCAACAGCAAAGAAGTGGCACTTAGTGAAGTCTATACTGTTGTTTTACATCCTGTGTAAAGCCAGCCTAGTTATGTGTAATAAGATTTGAATCCCGTTAGATTAATGAAATGAGTTAAACATCCTTCTGTTAGAAAATAAAGCATCTTGCAGCTGAGGTAAGCAGCTCTTTCCCCAGCATATAAAATAGGACTTCATGTATGTGCTGTGTTTGGTGCCATGTCCTTCCTGCACGTTAAACCACCCTTGTATGCGTACGGTGCACTTCCTGCGTCAGTGAACTCCTCATTTCACATCCATTTGGAGTGTTTCCCTCACTTCCTCCTCCCGTGTCTTTTATTCACTTCAGCCACCTGTTGTTGTCGGTGAGGAGGGCTGCGTCACATGTGACGCTGATGTCACTGCACGGCCTCGGCACTGATGACGGCTGTCAAGCCACGGATGTAAACAGTCATATTTTTAACTTCTCTCACACTCAGGCTGTGAGACACATCAGAACATTATTTTCTCTTTCCTGATATCGTTATGATCAGGAAACCCTGCGTGGACCACAAGTTCTCTCTTTTTTTTTTTTCTTATGTGCATGTCAGTGCAAAAGATTTGACATGTTGGCTTTTAGTTGTTTGATCCAAATGAATGAATTGTACAGAGTCAAAATGTCAGTGTTTCCCACAGTTCCACAGCGTGACGGAGCCTGATGGGGGTTTCAGTATTTTAATGTTAACTCAAAACTTTAATTTTAATCTGCTTGCCTTGGTTTTCCCCACAGTTCTCACTTCACCACGCACACCTGCACGTCTGCTACTCTCTCAGCAGATACGTTTGTAGTGCAGATATTCAGTCTTCTAATCCCCCAACTGTGCCAAATTGCACTTGAAGCTTTCACTCCTCGTCCCGATGAGGCCACCTTCTACATGTCGATAGACTGTCTGATGACAGGTTGGCCTTTAATGACGAAATATGGTCAGATAATTCCCCTAACTACGTGATAATATGGTGTATGTAGAGCTCATAACTCGGGCATATGTTAAGGCATATGGGCACATAAGTTTGAGCCACGATCTAAGTTTGATAATGAGTGCTGAAATTGCTGGTGGCCTGTTATCAAACAGCTTGAAGTAGGTTCACAGTCGCTTTAGCATGCAGCAAGTGGAAAGTCTCCAGTGAGTAACCCAGTGTCATAAATATTCATCTGATGCATCCAACTTGAGTGGTGGCTGATTCAGTATTTAGTTATGCACAGTGTTAATACAGGAGGTGTTTGTAGGGAAAAGGGATGCAGGTCACACCTGACAAGTCGGGGAAGTTTTCGGCTTTTGTTTTCGGTGATTATTACTGCCGTCGCTATTAGGAAGGAAGTGTAGTACCAGTGTCGACGGCGTTTTTTAAAGGTTACTTCTGCTTTAAGTGAGCAAAGAGCTGAACTCTACTGGCTGTTTCCTCATTTAACATTCACAACTTTACTTTGTCCACTGCAGCCTCAAAAGGCCACATCACCTTTGTGGTTCGCGGTGGCTGTGAATTGCACCCAACAAATTTAATTTACTTCCATGTGTCACAAAAAAAATACTGATTTTATGTATGTTTGGTATGTTTTATTTTAAATCCACCCACCATTGTTGCTCTAACTGGAGTAAAATGAAAACCTCATCTTTATGTTCAATGACCAGAGTTTGCACAATATGTTAATTGTACTGTAGAAAAGTTGTGTTTCAACAATTCAACAGCAACTTTTCTTTGAGAAAAAAAAAAAAACATGTTCTCATGACTTTATGTAATCCACAGACCTCGTTTTGGACAGTTTTCAAAGTTACTCCTTCTCTTGTAGAAAGTAGTCCTTGTGAAAACTTACAGTAAGATTTTATGAAACACTGGGAGCAGAAAATCTCAGAGATGAACATATTCAGACCCTGACAAATGAAACCAAAGCTATCTGCATAGCTGGATGCAACACGACGCAGGCTCCAGCTCTCTGGATCCTCCAACTTTATCATAGTAATGGTGAGATTGCACAGAAAGAAGGATTTGTGGTAGTGCTGTAACTGTCTTTTGTCTTGCTTGGTGACAGAATGTATTTGCATGTAAGCCAAGACGTTTGACAGCCAGCAGCAGCGTGTCGTAAGACTTCATCTGCGATAAACCGAGGACGACTCTCAGCTGTGGCGTTCTGCTGCTCGCTGTCACGCCGGGTGTCGCAGCGCCTCGCGTCTGGCTTTAAAGGTTTCTTCGTGGTGCAACAGGGTAATTATGATAAAATGATTGACGTTTCACCTGAGAAGAACGTGGCACCAAAGCCGTTCGCCAGTGTCCCCGTTTTAACTGTGAGCTAGATGGATGGATGCTGAGAGATGACGTTAATGGATGCTGCGGAGGCACAGGCACACTGACACATGGTGATGTTCAAGCTGTCCATGAAGTAGCTTTGCCTGTGGGCTTTCTGAGGAGACTCCAAGGGGTGTGTGTGTGTGTGTGTGTGTGTGTGTGCGTGTGTGTTTGGGATCCAAACTTACTGCTTCACTTTAGGGAATGTGAGCAAAATGCATTTTTGTTGTAGCTCGATGTTTGACGTTTGGAGATGCATGTAATTCATCTGATCTCATTGAACCTTTTCCCAAGCTGGGTCACGATATAAACTAGTATTTTCCAGCATTGAACTGTCGATTAGTAATGCAGCTAAAGACTGTGTTCATGACCGATTGATCTGCTTATGGTTTAGGCTGTACCTTGTTCATTTGTCTCAGGTGTGCCATATCGTATCGCTCCATCTGTCCTGATGTTGAACTAAAGGGGGGACAGCAGCAAAAACCCAGCTGAGTGCAGGAACAACCAGAAATGTTATTATTTTGAGTTCTAATCCCAAAAATATTTTAACTGTTTTTCTATATCATCACAAATGTTGTTATTGCAGAAGTGATCGCCCACCCAAACCAGAGATGACACCTCAGTTCGCTTGGTCCACTGGTCCAGAACACTAATTTCCAGTCACAAAAAGAAGCAAATTCTTACATTTGAGACAGATCAATAAACACAGATGAACATTTAAACATATGTGATATTTAAAAAAGAAGATAAAAATATTTGGGAAAAATTCTCCTGTCCCTTGACTGATGTTAAAAAATAAATAAATAAATAAATAAATAAACTACTGCTTTCTTCAGTCAGATGGTCTCTTGGGGTTGTTAGAACTTAATTTATATGGCTAATATTTTAGACAGTGTAATATGGAAGGGAAAAGACCACCACATATGTTAAGGTTATGTGTTTTGCAGTAACCGGGTTATAGTGCTTTCAGTGCCATCCCAGGTCTGTGCTTATCACAGCACTTTAATGTTAGGTACTCAAGGATGCATGTGTTGTATTTTCTCTAAAGAGAAGGCAAACTGCACTGCATTGTTTGGTTAACTTCTCACAGTGTCCTACCAAGGACCATCCTCTGAGCTCAAACCAAGTGGTGCAAGAAAAAGAATTTGCGTAGTGTGGACATAAGATTAAGCTCCCAGGGCATTCTTACTCAAAGAATTCATTTTTCGTTCCAAGCCACCAGCAGCATATTGGGAATAGCTTTCTAAAATACATGCAAGGGAAAAAGCAGGGTGTTTCTATTTAAAGCTCCATAAACATGACCCTGTTAGAGGCTAAGGCTGCTTTGGGAAGAAGTTCCCAGGCAATGGGAGCTGCATTTCGACCAGAAATTTCCCTCCTCGGGGATTACATTCCACTGTTGATCTCCCCAAAGTTGGATTACACACCTCAAGGAGAGAATGTATTTATTGACAATTTACTTACTTATTCCAGTGTCATAGATAAGAAACCTGAAGTTGTGCAGCCAACCAAAGAAGCAGCTGTCATAATCAGCTTTGCATTAAACACCGTTGAAGGGAAACTCCACTGGCTTTACATGTCACATGTCAGTTCAGGAGTCATGAGAAGGACTACTCGGTCTGTGGAAACACCTATAACAATGTCTCTCGTGGCACTGGAGGAGCTTCGTCACGTCTCAGAAAACAAGCCCCGCTGGTCTCGGGCCAGGTGTCGAGGCCACGACCTCAGGGAGCCTTCGTTACAGTTAGAACAGGGGGATTGGAACATGTTGGTGTTAACCAGGCAGGGCGGGTCTGATCACAAAAACCTGCTATAAACTGCAGTATCAGTTCCATCAGAGCAGTTAAAGCAGTTTTTCATGTTTAATCTCCAAGTCCTCTACAGTTTCTTGTTGGGTGAGAAATGTGCAGATAATCAGTGTGATTCATAGCTTTGAAACATAAGAAATGCCTCAGTCTAATCAGCAGATTGCCATGAAATCTGCTGAGCACATTCATGCCCCCAACGGTACAAACTGCCCAGATTTTATTGTCCCCGGGGTCCTTGCTTTAGCATTAGCCATTAGGACAAACTAAGGCTCAGTTAACAGCTAAATCATCAGGATGTTGGTTTTTTTAAGGCGTGTAATGAGCACTGCAGCTGGACTGAGCAATTAACAGGACGTTATCAAAATGGAAATATGGACGAGTCCAAATCGCAGGGGCTTTCACTTTTTGATAAAATGATGAAATATGTGAGCACATACCATTTTAAACGAAGCATCATGGTGCCACAGAGATGCCCTGGCCTACAAATCACATTCTCCTGCCCTCTGGGGTGGAGAGTTTGAGGGGTCTGCACAGTATCTTAGCTGTTCCTGGGACTGTGCTCTTCTCGATGGAGACCACAGATGTTGTGCCTGCAATCTGCTGGAGCCGCTCTTCCAGTTCTGGGGCCAGAGGCCCCAGCAGTGCCCCGCTTATCACTGGCACTACTGTTGCTTTTACTCGCCACATCTTTTCTCGCTCTCCTTTCATTCCTTGGTATTTTTCGAGCTTCCTGATGTTGCCGTCGCTTGGGATCATCTCTCAGCACTTCTTCTGCTGTTTGTCGACAAGCACGATAATACTGTATATGTTTAGGTGCAGTGCGATTTCAGCTGAGGATCATCGTTATACAAATGACCAAAATGATTGCTCATTGCAACAAACACATCAGAAATGTGTTTTTCATGTTTTATCATTTTTTTCCAAACCATAATAACGATAGTCATTATATTATCAACAAATAGTTGTGCCCTTCTCATAACTTCGAATAAAACGCTCCTAGATTGTTAAGGACTTCACACATCCTTGGACTCATACAGTGAAGTGTATGCGGCTTGTGGCTGTTTGTGTGTGTGGGATTTGTGAGGACGCAGCGTGCAATGTGTCCATAGTCCTGAGAAGCTCTTCTTCTTAAACTGTTGTGGCATTTTTGACAGCAATTATTTCCAAGCAGCGCACCATAAAATTAGCATTAAAATTGCTTCAAACGACATGACACAATTTCTGTTGGTTTGATTCTCTTTAAAAATATCCTCGGATTTCGCCCGAGCTTTTACTTCACTTGAATAAATAATGAAACCCTTCCATCCGTTTGACAAAGTAGACAGCAAATGAACCTCAGCGAGCAGTGACAAGCGTGTACAGCGCAGGACGAACATCTGCCGCCTGACGTCGCACTCATCCTCTCGCTCTCTTACCTGTTCTGAAAGTTTACACACTTTTGAATTATTTACCATTTTGTTACCTGTTGTTTATCAAATCAGTGTTTTAAGACGAATGCGTTTCCACTATCCGCTTAATGCTCATGTTTGCATGACGGTTGCAAAAAGGAGCCGTCTTTTACCCGATAAGGAAAGTAGCCGAGTAATAAACAAATAAACAAATAAATAAAGCGGAGATGGCGGCTTCGTCTTAATATCCAAACTTAGCATTTTCTCAAAGGCACATTTTTGTCAAAATGATATGTGTGGATTAGTGGAAACTTAGCAGGCTGCATGAGAATATTCTGCCAAGGGGAAAGACATTTCATTGCATTGAGAGATTAGTGTGGTGCGTGCCTCAATCACTCACTCTTTGTCAGGATAAATATTCCCCATGTCTGGAGGCCGGCCAAGCGGCTGGAATCAGTGCTTCACTTTTTGCCAGGCCCGAGATGCTGCTGGGTCTTGTACAAAGTCATTACCGTAACACGGCGGGGGGAAAAGTTATGCACAGAGACGACTTCCTGAGAGCGCTCGCTGAGCCTACCGGACAAAGCCGCTAGTGTGAGGGTTATTTCAGGTCGTTTGCCTGGCCTGTTTAGCATGGGAATCGTCACTCGAGCTTACTTTAACCGACTTAATTACCCCGACACCCTCCAGTCCCCCTGAATTTATCATCTTCATCCAAGTCCAGGGAGAGCAATAAAGCAATAACATTACTTGAGCCAAACCAACAGCTTATTGATTGGCACCCTGTATGGTAAGGGACGTGTCTCAGCCGTAATGGAGTGGGACAGTAGAGTTTGTCAAGAAAGGAGTGGGGTAACCAGCACTTCTCACTTCCTCTCTTCTTTTACATTTCCTAGCCCAAGTTAATGAGAGGCAAAGGTTCCCCGCCGCACACTTCTAATTGCCCTCATGTTGGCGTGTGAAATGGCCGAGAGCAGCAATTTATCGGGTAAATCATCATAAGAAGGAAAACGGTCAAGGACTGCCAAGCCGCTGAGGCCCACCAACTGCGAGCTTGATCATTAGTCTGCGACTTTTGATGACCTGGCATCCACAAGATTACAATGGGACCGTGCGAAGAGGAGATCTGGTGTGACTCGCAGCAAAAGCCAAGTCCCCACGTAATGATTAACTGCTGCCATTGCACTTTCTTTATTGCCAATCTAATATTCATGTATTCACTGATAAATATCGCCCAAATATGGACGTTCGGCGATCAGAACTTGGTGAGATAGGCTCGTGCGGGCAAATGGCTGCGGCGCGAGGTTATATTAGCTGCTAAACGATTTTCTCACCCAAATGAAGGAAATCTCATAATCAATCAAATCCTTGTCTCCTCAGTGTGAACCAAAATGAAAACTGCCGTCATTACTAATAACTGGGTGTCAAGCTCAAAGCAATATCTTGGATTTAGTTTTTTTTGTTTTGTTTTTTTTTGTTTTGTTTTTTTTTTTTTGCAATTAACAAACCAGGATGAGGATCTCTTTATGGGATAAAAAGGTTAAAAGTGGAAAAAGTAAAGCAATCATCAAGATACAGCTTTAAGTTAAGAGAAATTACAGTCTGGAATGATTGCATGCAGGTGCTGCATTCCAGCAACAGTTTGTGCTTTTACTTCATCAGGTAAGTGGTTCTCTAATGTGCGTCTTTGTCTCTGTGTGTGCGCACTGTGGCATCTTTGCTTCTTTTCTGTTCTCCTGAAAGCACTTCTTGGATTCATACCGTTACCTCCTTGGTGGCTTGGTTTACATTAAAGGTGCATTTCCCTTTCTGAACACAATAACCTCGCCGGCTTTTACGACGCACAATCCCTTTCACGTGCAAGTGCCTTTAAATGAGCAGCTCCTCTCTGTGTTGGTTTAAACCCGGCATATAATAAAGGTGATCATCTCTGAGGGCAACACTAAGAATGCAAGTCTGCTCTTTTTTACTGCCACCATAGTAATAAAGCTGCTATGAGCACTTCCCCGCCATGAAATTTTTATACTTCTATGCCATAACTGCCAGCTAACTGTGCACCGCAAAATTAAGTGAAATTAAACACAATCAAATTTGCACAGCTGCCAGTGGGGACAGAAGAATAGGACTGTCATATTGTTGGCATGGAGAAATGGTACAAAAAAATGAAAGCAGCTTGTTCTTTCTTGTTTTAAAGTGGGATCACACTTGGCAGAAGCGTAGCGTCAGTCAGCTTCTTCTGTACGCTCAGGTTGGTTTGCTTATCATTAAAACACAATTGTTCCGTTAAGGCTGGTGATGTTCTCCAGTTTTCCTCATTGTAAATGAGCAATGTGTTTTTATGAAAAGTTAGACAATGTACACTGCTAATTTGTCCAACATATCAGAATGAAGGAAATTTATGTTTCTGAGCACCAAAGTGCACAGACAACAAGATGCACCACCAGTGTTTTGCCTTGCAGTAGAACAGGTGGTCCTGGTGCATACGGATGTCCTGGTCTAAGTGTCCTGTCATTACTACAGTGAGGTGCTTCGTAAAGGTGTCTGATGTGGGTCTCAAAGTCAGAACCAGTTTTATCTCGGCGATAAATGTGGCGTTTGGAGAAGCTAAAGGAGTCATGCACACTGTTTTTCCTGTTCTTCTGTCATCTTCTTTTTATTTCCCAATAATTAATGTGTCTCACCCTACATTATAATGACCAGTTAAACGCCTTAAACTGCCTGAATAGAAGGTGATGAAAATCCCAGGGAACTGTTCTTAATGTGTCTTGAATTCTTCAGTCTGGCTGGGTGTTGACCAAACCACAAAGGCTGATGTGAAAGTTTCCCAGAGTGTGTCAAAATGAGGAACAAAAAGGAAAGATATGACAGCAGCTTGGCAAGCAATTATGCAATCTGCTGAAAAATAGATTTCTTGTGATTTCATTCTTTGTTTCTTTAGAAGTTTACAACAGCCTGAAGAAGCACGAGTGTGTGCGCGTTCTTGCCTTAATGGTGATTTGGATTGTAGAGAAGGTAGATGGGCTTCTAGTGGTTCTTGATAGAAAGAGCTAGTGTTCTGTGACAGGCAAGGACAATGAAAAGTATCCTTGTATTGCAAGTTTGCATGTGAATGGCAAGAGCTGTTATCCTTAAATTGAGAAGACCAAATATGCATAATGCGGTGTATTGTCACTGAGGCATATTCATTAAGCGACACAGCACGGCAACAATAGATGAACAACTCGAATTCAGACATTAGCACATTGGCAAACAATGGGCTTGTTGAGTAAAGGTAATGGAGCCAGCAAAATTGCATAAAGGATAGAGATAAAGGGCCACTGCAGTTAAAATGCAAAAAGCCTCAGAGCCACCAGTGACAGAGAAGACATTTGGTAGTAAGAGCAGGATGGCGATGATAACATCATCAACTCTGCTCTGATGTATCTGTTCATCTGCAGCGGCTGATAAAAGTGAGTATTTATTCTGCAGTGCAAACAGAGGAAAAAAAGGCATAAATATGAAAGCTGCCAAATGTGTGCCCAATAGTCACTATCCTTTTCCCCTCCGCTTTGGACTCCACCATGTCAGGTTATGCTCCACCACAAACTAGTGGCTAATTTTTTCGAACCGGCGACTCTCTGGTCACGAGCCGCTTCTCAAACCTCTTGTTTGATTGCATGCCAGAATAAACACAAAAATCTTTTCTGGGGTGATTTTTCCAGTCGTCTACTTGTTATTTGCAGAGTGACTCTGCTGAGGGCTACAGATCTCCAGGAACTAGACCTTCATTAGCCTAAAACGCAGAGACAAAGATAACACATCATTGGAAACAACTGATGTCTGGAAAGTAGAATGCAGGCACACTGTTTTAAAATAAAAAGCAAAGTCCTGCAGATTATGCAAACTGTACCCCGTTTAACACCGATATGACTATTCCATCATATGAAAAGGAAACAAAGTGGATTTCCATCACAATAAAAGTGGTGTATATGCAATAAGGCCACGCTGTTAAATCCATCCACTATTCCGTTCCTGCCGCTTTGCCCAGAACTCCTGCTGAAGCAGTCACTCATGCATGTCTGCCTGAACACATCATTGCAGATCAAAGCATGGCTGGGTTATGTAAAGCTGAAGGGGCTAATAGAGTGACCACATCCAATACAAAATGTATTACGGTGCATTTGCTCCTGACAGGGATTGATGGGATACATTACCCAATGAAATTGGGGGTTTCTGCAACACTGGCATGCTTACTTCAATATAGCAACCGTGCTACTTGAGCACAAAGGATGGCCAGATTTGAGAAGCTGCTAAACTCTTAAGTGGAGGCTTTCCTCTGATTTTGTTTCCATTATATGCAAGATTTTTCATGATTATTTGCAGAACTCAAGCTGTGTTTTACAGCATGGATATATTTACCATGTAGCTATGTAGCTAGCTAGCTAACTAGATCTTGTTTCATAAAGCAGGGCGGCTATCAACGAGCACAACATCAAACCTTTTTCAGTCACATGTGCGTTTCAGAAGTATAGAACCATGCAGGATAGATTTACACACCGTGACTGTAACTTAGATGATGATGGAAAGATCCAAAACCACAGCCCTTATTTGTTTAAACTTTTACCTGTCATCTGTTTTTTTTCTTAGCTTGGGTGCTTTTCCTCTCATTTGTTTTTTTTCTCACATTTTTTTTCTCCCATGCAGAAATTAGTTTTTGAAATGTTTGTGGAGCATTGATCTATCCTCACTTTTCATAAAGTCTGCTCCCTTTACTTTCCTCTCTCCATGTCAGGCAGTTAAAGGTGCCATCAGTACAGCTCAGGCAGCTGTCAGAGTTGAGGCTGTTATTCTGGACAAGGAGCAGAGGACATTATGGATTAGCTAACATTTTATAACATGCAGTCAGAGCAGAAAGCTTTCTTGTACGAGTCCACTGCTGAGGGAATGCGACAAAGAGTGGCAGTTGTGATGATAAAAAGTGAGCCGCAGGGAGTCGTCGAGTGAACAGTATTTGTGACCCAGTTGATGCCAGCAGAGACTGAGTCACTGTGCTGCAGTGACTTTCACCTTGGACCATGTTGGCTGGGATGTGTTGCTGATGCAACTCCAGAAGAGCGCTGGTGTGTGTGACAGCAGGGTCATTGAATCTGCCCTCAGTCATTAACCAGCAGATTTTGCAATTACCAATTGGAACATACAGTAGAATAGACCGTAAAACATCCCACATCTGTTTCATGCAGCAGCACCGTGGAAGCTGAGGGAGGATTTACTGTGTCCACATTCAGTTGATTTTGGTACAAAAGGCGAGTTCTGGTGTGACCGAACTCTGAGATGGCACCACAGGGTTATAACACTGACTGAAGAAGCCCTCCAGTGCTTTCAGCCGCTGTAGGACCGATACTTCAAGGTGCGCTGAGGCTGTTCTGCAAGACTGTGGCAACACTGCATGTTTTTGGCTTTTATTTGCCACTCGCTCAGGATAAATTTTCATGTTCACCTAAACCTAAATGTCTTTGGGTCTGTAGAAATCTATAAACACTCAGTGTGTTTATGAAAGCTAAAAGCAGCTCATGTAGTTGTTGGTGGTTAGCAGAGCTGATACAAGGATTTTGATTGTTTGTCTTGTCTCTCACTAATTGCACAAACGCAGGCTATTATTTCATAGCTGTATAATGTAAGGATACATACAGCGGATGGTGTTTTTTGGCAGGCATTCAGAAATGTTTGCTTTCAGTAGTACATGATGGGGAGCTTATGCTAACAGCCTGCTAAACACACCCACTCCCTGAAGCTGAGCTGGTTTTAAGGGCTGACTGTTTTCATGCTTCATCTGATTCTACACTACCTCCCATTAGGCTTGTCAAACCTCCCGGGATGTGTTGGATGCTTGAAAATAACTGTGGTTGTGCCTTTGTTAAAATAACGAGGTGTTAAGTTTTTATAGCAAATGCAGCAGTGGAAACCAATATTGCCTATAATAATATGAATAACACAACTTTTTAAAGATTGATGACAACACTTTTTGTAAAAACAGAAAAAAGTTTTCTTTTTGTTAAAAATTACTTGGATGCATTTATTTCAAAGAATCTCCTGGAGCCTTGACTGGACAGTCAATGACAGGCTAATCGCTGTTTGAGCTGACCTTGGATTTAGGCCATGTCTTCAAGCTCCAACACCACAGCTTTGGCAGATATGACACATTTTATCTGAAGTTGAGCCAAGAAATATTCGTGATTAAACTCTTAAAAATCTTCGTACTTAGTGAGGTTGTTAGCTTTTATGGGCTGTTGTCAAATTAAAAAAGTCTATTCTTTTGAATTAGGGTTTGCAATGCTTACTAAACTGTAATCTTCACTAAATGGAAAGCAGGCAAGGCGGGAGAGCACTAAATCATGTTGACAATTGCTAATGAATATTCCAGGTGCAGGAAAGGCAGACTGTGGAGCTCCGTTTCCAAGATAATGTGAAACGAGACCCCAGGTAGAAGATTTACACTAAATATCATAAGTTGTTGTGTACTTTCCTCTATACTGTACTGTATATGTATATAAGAACTCATTTGCATTCATCAACTTTTTTCCTCCTTAAAAATGAGTGACTCCTCCGGTGATTCACAAACTAAAGCATTGTCATGGCACCTGGATTACAGCACTTCACAGCAGGTCTCTCTTTTTATTTTTTATTTTTGGAGGAAAGAAGGCATGAAAGAAAGAGAAGGAGTTCAGCGCATAAATACAAAGAGCTTTGGCTGCATTGCACAGAATCTTGCTGATGCCTCCTTTTCCCGATTGCTCTGCAGCTTCCGCAGCTTGCAGTGTGGGACTGGAGGGAGTAACGAGGAGAGTGGACTCCCTCATGATCAATTACTCCACTTGTCAAACTCGCAACACCACCAACTTCTTGCCGGTGACCTTTTACCCAAGAACATTCGCTCTCATCCTCAGTTTTTGCCTTGCCAGCAGTGTTCCCTGGAAGCTGCCGTTGCACACATTTGGACCACCAAATGGCCATCATCCAAAAAGTTAAACTTATTTCAAAGGACCGCTGTGGCATTGGCAACCCTCTCAGACAGGCAGTGTGTGTTTTTTGGTGGAGCTGCTGATAAAACAGGTAACGTGTAGTCCGCCGGCACAGCTAAACGCTGTTCAGACACTGTGGTAAAAACAAAGTGTCGTGCTTTAACACTCCTCTGAATCCACTTGACCCCACACTTAGCTGTCATTTTAATACTTACCTTTTACTTTATCGTGAACCGTGTTGAGCATTTCTTGATGTTTTTTTTTTTTTTAAACTAAGTGCAGCAATCCCAAGAAAAGGTTTTAACCAAGGCCACAAGATAATTGATTTTGTTGCCATCATATTCATGTGTTTAGACTTCTTGTCTCTGAATTCTCTACATGTTATTGCATTGTGAACATATAGGATTAATGGCTCAGTCTAAGGCCAAACAAAAGGCATTTTCCTATCAACTAAACTTTACCGTTCTGTCGTCCTTGCCTCACTGAGTACTCCAAATATTTAAACGTTAGGTGTGACAGATTGAAACTGAGGGAGTTTGATTGCTCTTTGTTTGCGTTCAGGTTTTCAAGCTCTGCTGAGATTATTGGTTAGGTCTTTTTTTAAAAAAATAGTATTTATTGTCCTTGTTTTCAAAGCAGCCCCTCAGAGTGTGGCTTAATCATACCTCCGCTTTTAATCATCATCACTCTTGTTAACAAAAACTATCACTGAAACCCCTTTTTTCAGGCTGCCTTAATTATTGCTGTTCGGCTGCATTGTCCAGGACAAACTATATGTGGCAGGGCTCAACAAAGATGGATGAGTTCATTTATCAGGCCTCATGTTTTGCTAACACTGTGTGGCAAAGTGCCCAGCAGCCCACGTAGAGTCTCCAGGTCAGTTTAACCTTGAACACAGGGGGTGTATCAGTACTGTAAGCAGCTGTAACCCTGCCAAGAGGCAGGGGCACCTTTCACTGGCTGCACTACAATAAGCAGTCATTGTCAGTGAGATCCAATTGTTTTCTAATGGATTTGCCCTCAGTCAGAAGGCTACAGTTAAGGTCTTTTGCTCCAGTGGCAGTTAAACAATATTTTTATCATACAAAACAGGCCACCATTTTCATTTATGTTGTGGTATTAATCTTAGCTCACATACTGTATCCATAGGCACTGAATGAGTTTCCTTCTTGTTGTCCGACTACTAGCAGGCCCTCCTGGCAGAGGGTGACTGCGCTGGTTTGTCTGTGGTTTGTTCACCCATCTGTCACTTTGATTTAGAGCAAGATATGTAGACATCCAGGACATCCAGGACCCAGCTTACGGTGACTATAATTTCTTGTGGCTGTAAGACCTGACCTTTCTCAGCCATCGCCGCAACATCTCACTGCGTTGGTCATTCAGATACACACATTCATGGTAGATCACTTTGCAAGTCAAACAGCATCAAGAGTAAAAAAGTAAATTGTCACTGGCCTTAATGATGCTTTCTACACTGTTTTCTTGCACAAATGTGACACACCAGGAAAAATACAGAAAGACAAACTTGTTTGCTGGCAGCAGGAAACACAATACCAGTTTTGGTCTGAACACCCACTTGGGCTAGAAAAATTATTAGTATATTCAATGCATTCAAGGCAGATGATGAGAATTTTGCTAAATGAACACTGAAAGTAGTTGGAATTGCTCTTCGAAACTGGAATCGCATGAATGCAGTTTGACAAAAAGCGTCATGGAAAAAAACAAACAAAAAACTTTTGTGGCACGCTTAGCAATTCTTTTCGTTTTCTCCGGATTACATATGAAAATAGCCAAACCCTTGTTAACGGCGATACAGTTCCTTTGTGTGATTGTGTAAGAGACAGAAAATGTACAACAAGGCATTAATCATGAAGTTCGCAGTGAGATGGCAAGAGGAATAAATCAAAGGCTGCTTTGGTCCCTGCCCCCAAGTTTGGCACCAAAACAAGACCTACTCATCACACAGCACTGCGCCTTATAGCCCACAGGCATGGTTGTGACATTTCTCCGTTTTAAGACACAGAGAGAAAAATGCTAATGAAGTGACTGGATGGAAATGTCAGTTTTTTGAGGAAATTCTGCTCTCTGTTTTGCGGGCTTTGCTTATGTGAGCCTTCGTGTCATGTTGGAGAGGCAGAAAAGTGACTACAGGCTGACTTTTGACTTGCTTTTTTTCCTGCCCCCAGGGGCCACAGCAGAAATGCAGAGCCACAACAATGGCTGAGTCTCTCTTCCTGGAAAGAGGTGGGGAGGTTTGGGGCAGGGGGTGGTTGGAAGGGGTGCTGGAGGGGTTTATCTTAGTCATGGTAATTGGTTTGCTGGTGTGGAAGTAGGATCATTCGAGAAAACCTCATTCAGTCTGACTCCCTCCCATTTATCTGTCTGGAAGGCTGCAGGGAGAAAGGGGAGAAGGATAGAGTGAGAGGGAGGGAGTGAAGGAGTGCTGCAGCAGAGGCATTTTCATACAAAGGCTGGAGAAAGTGAGTGAGTGTGTCTGAAGGCTCAATCTGATGCCAACTTGAAATGAAGGATACTTTTTTTCCTTTTTTGCATCCTGCCAAATAGCTCTTACTTTTTTATCCCCTGGCCATCCCCCTATGGTGCCCATTGGTCCCGTTTGCCTGCATCTGTAAAGGAGAAAGGTACGATTGGATGTGACAGGGCAGGAGAGCCAACATCAAATCATTTCTCACTTTCAGATTAGATTAATGAAGGCGGAAATTGAACCTCTCTTTTGGCCTCGGCATTGTCTTTAAGCGAGATGGCTGATGCATATTCACAGCTTATCAGCACAGGTTTTATTAACTGGCTGGTGAAAAGACCTGTGTGAGAACTCTGGACTCAACAGCTTCCATCCACTTGGTGTGTTACAGGCCTGTGGTACAGCACTGGTGCTGAGGCAGCAGGGTCCGGCTGCACAGATATCTCCACAATCACACACCATCAGCTTGCTTGGTTTTTTTTTGTTTGTTCCAAGTGGCCACCAACATGACTGAGTGCTGAAAACACTGCAGAGCTCCTGTAGCTGCAGGTACTGGTGTGTCGCTGGTATCAATAAATAAGTGCTTCTAACTTAAGTCAGATTTTAATAGTTAAGAGATGGGATTTTTTTTCTTTTTTACACCTTAAGTCTCATTTTTGTAGTTTGAACTCACCAAAGTAATTGCTGTGATCTGACTTCACTACAACTACAAGGTGATGTTTAGTGACGTTTCCACGTTCCCAGCTCTCAAGTTGTTAGACCGATGTTACAATGTCAAGAGTGTCAAAAATTATTTTATTAGTTCTTGTGTTAAACTGCAGGAGAATTCTCATTTAAGAAATATTCAGGCTTCAAGAGAAGCATGTTTTGTGTTACGTTTGCATGATAAAGTCAAGCCTCTCACAGTCCACAGTGGGGGTTGCTGTTAGCATCTCTTGTCAAGTCCACTCAGACTTCACCCTTTTGCACACATTTCAAGACAAAGATAGTGCTGTGATGTGACAAAGATCTGGTTTGCAGCAAATATTCAACATTTAAATGAAGTACTTTGTTTTTGTACCATTTGCCGTGATTCTTCTATTCCACATTGTGGATTGTAGAGCATCCTGGTTTGGAGTAAACATGTTTTTTGTAGGTCTTGTCCAAATAAAATGACTGAGGAAGTAACCACTGCATGATTCAAATACCCTTGGATTTACCTCCAATAACTAGTAAGCCATATTTACTGGGAGAAATGTAGTGGGACCGTGGTCCAATTTCACAGGTGATCAGATATGTTCCTGTGGCCCACTCTCCCAGCCGTGTTCAATTTGTTGATGTCGCTATCTTTCAACTTTGGCCCACCTTACAATTTGTTCTCTTGGCCCCAATCTCCCTTCTTGGCCAACCTATTTGATTTATTTATTTCCGTATTTATGTATTTCACAGTTTTGTCATGGTTAAATTTCTTCTGTTTTTTTTAGCAGAGCAGGGAATTTCAACCCGACACAGTAGAGTGTCGTGAGGGTCACTGCACACAGATGAATGATATTGGAAGGGAAAGGGGAAGTCACCGCTGGGCTTTCTGTCTAAGGTTGTAAGGGCTGTACTGTGCTTGCCAGGGCGACAACTAAACCTCCGCAGCGATGCATCACCAAGCCCAACAGAGCAATGGAGATATTTTAGTAACAGATTTATTCATTTTCCGTCTGAAGTTGTTTGCCTTTACTTTTACCTTATTAGGTAAAAGTACTCTAGACGATCAAAATCGTGAGCTTTAAACTAACAGTGTGTCAATACCACAGAAACATTTTCATTCTCAGTTTCACTCTCTGAAGAGCGGACATGTTGGTCTGTCTCTCAGTTAATCTGTCCAACACTTTGGACCAGAGATTTAATCTTTGACCTTTAATCTAGCAGCACTCTAACGGGTATACTGCTGTGAACCTGACAGTATGTTCACGCTGACCCTTTCATGTTGGATATTTTCAGCCCCACTCCTGGTAAGGCTTTCAGCATGACAATTGATTCACCCTTTCCTTTAAAGTTCCTATCCTGGAGTAATACTTGACTAAACGCCTCAAAAGATTAAGACATCGAAGATACTTAGAAGACGAAGCATCCAGTTGAGTTAAGCTCGAAAAAGCTCAGCTGGTTGTCTTGAACCCTTAGCTGACTTAATCCTATCCTGAAACTATCCTCCTCTGTAATAAAACCAATTTGGAAAGAACATACATGATGTTGGCAGAGAAAGTTTGAGCAAGTCATGAGCATAAGACAACTTTGTTTATTGTATTTATTTCTGTTTCCTTTTATCAAAATGACCAGGAGCTGCGAGCCAACAAATACTTTGAGGTACTGAAGTTTGCAAATTGAAATTTCAAGCCCTAACTAATGTTGCTAATGTTTGTAGGTTCATCATCTCCTCTCTCTGCGCTTCGTTGTTTTGTATTGTGGTGAAAACTGCAGCCTCTAGGGGTCGCTAGCTGACGTTGGTGCGTTTTATTTCGTTTCTTTTTTTTTTCAGTCAGCATTACTGCAGAATGTTTGTTCCTCTTTGTTGCAGAAACACTCCAAATCTCTTTATTAGAAGAGTATATCGAGTGATGGAAAGAACCCATTTTCTGAGCTCAAAAGCTGTCATGAAGCTATGATCCAGCAGCAAGTCAACACCCAAAAGCTATACATTATGCATTGCATTGTGGAGTATGCATGGCTGCTCAGGCCTCGCGCTCGCACAGATTTTGATGCATCAGCAATACTGCTTTCTGCTCTCTCCAACTCGCGTCCATCACCCTTGCTATTCATAGAGACCATTAATGATTTATTGAATAACAAATCGTGAGTAATGGGACCCTAATCCGTCATCCTACTGCTGTAATACTCGTGGCTTCAAAGATGCCTTCTTCATTTCCAAGATTTCCAAATTGAATTTCACAATATCTAATGCATTAATTAAATTTTATTTCTGGGGAATGGAACTAGGTTTGGAGGCAGGCTGACCTCCTTGAACTTACGCTCGCCTTTACACAGCGATGGACAAAAACTTACTCCCCGTGTAGTGGTTTTGTTGGTGTCGGGAGCGGCTGTGTGGCTCAGACTTGAATTAGTCTTACCGTTCAGTTTTGGAGCTATTGGCTTGTTTTTCTTAAAGTTAGATGACGTGACAGCCACGGAGAGCCGCAGTGGACTGAAGGTTTCTACTTTTAATAATAGCAGGCAGATTAAACCTCTTTTATTTCCTGCATTCTTAGATCAATCCATAAAACCAGATGGCCTGTGAAAAGGTATTGTGTGTGCAGTGGGGAAAAGCAATATCATTCATATTATTTTTAATTGGTTCCCCAAGGGCACTTGATCATGTGAAAAAGACAAGCTCTAAAGTATTACTGAGCCGCAGAAATTTTGGAGCTAATTTGAAATTAGCCTTTTTTCCCCTCCTTTTTTTAATGAAAACATGTTCAACCGCTACTGTATTCCTAACATAATTTGGGAAGAAATTGCTGTTACAGTGTGTATAAGTGAGTGTGAGATGTGAAGACCAGCAGATTCACATTTCAGCATGAGGCAGCAAACTGTGCACTACAGATGCAAATGAGCTTTTCTCCGCAGATGTTTTTCACTCGAGGGGGAAGGAAGAAGAACTTTGTGATGGTCCACGTTTGGGAGAAAAAGTTAAAAATCCTCCCACTAGTGGTGAGTTTGGTCTGAAGATGCCAAATCAGAATGAGAGCTGACATGGAACTGACCAATGCTTTGCATGCTGGACGGTTCACAGGAGTGTTTTTGCAAGTTTCAGCATTTTAGCTAAAAACTGTGCACTTTTGCTGACCATTTATACAGTTTCAAATTTTGTAACATAGTTTTTCAAACATTCCAGGAAGTCTTTGGTTTCCATTCATTTCCGTGCAGTGAAAAAATACTTAAATAGACTTTAGTAGACTCACAAATTTTAGTGGTACTGAGGTCATGAGTTCAAGTGCCCCTAATGGTGGATAGCTGGCTGGTTGTAACAGTGGGGGAAAAATAACCTCAGATTTCTCAAACTAACAAATGTTCAGTCCACATGGTTTAATGCATCTGGCATCAATGCAGGATGGCAGACCAAGGCCACAAAAACAAGCAAACTCTTCCAGTATTTGGAAAGTGATGTTGTAGTAACTGACAATATGTAGGCAAAAATGAGCTGATGGCACCACAGCACACTTGAAACACATAAAGCAGGTTACTTTTCTGTGCAGTTCGGTCTAACGTTTCAGCCTCAGAGTCAAGTGAAGTCTGACTGCCCTCAGGTTTAAGAAGCGCACAGATGGTTATGAGACTCATGCTTGCTATAATCCCCAGGTTATGGAACATAGTTACGTGATTAATTAATAAGCTTCACCAGGCTGAAGGTATGCTGTGGTGTGGAGCCAGGAAAACGGCCCCAACTCCTCCACTCGCAGCAGGACCGTTCTGAGCGAGCTGGGAATTGTGCAGCAGAACTGAAAAGCCTACAAATAAACCATCAAACCGTGTGTCACCAGGAATGAATAAGGGGCCCTTATTAAGTCATCCTGCATCTGAATAAATGATTCAAATGTGTGCAGGAGAGCCTAACTCTGAAGATGTGCTTTGCATAAAACCATCCTTGCTAGCGATTCAGTCTGCAGGAGCTGGCACCAACACTGTTGGCTTTCAGGTAACAGGACGGCATCCAAATTCCCCCTCAGCTTTGTGAGACACGTACAAAAGATTTTTTACAGCTCATACTTTGAAATGTGTGCTAAAGGGTGATAAAATCTGGAACACCTTATCCAGTCCCATTTACAATATACAGTATGCCAGTGAACAGATTATTCCCCATACAGTACAGTGGCATCGGAAAGATTCTGGAGCTTTCAGTGCAACTTCATTTTAATGTAACATTTTCATTCATGAACTGAAATAATTAAACTCCTCTTGTACCCTGAATAACAACTTGACTGTGTTCAGCATTCCATGAAATGCAGCATGTCACAACTCTTACTGAACATTTACTTTTAAGACTTGAGCACACGCTTTGGGTGTTAACCTCATGTCATTAGCGCATGTCATGTGATCATGTGACATTTGGTTGTTTTCCTGGTCATTTCATTGTTTCCTAAAAATAGTTGAAATGACATCTTGATAAATGGCACTTTTTTTCTGTAAATGCTTTTAATCGCATGTAATCAGCATAATAAATGTGTTAACTGCGTTTGACTGCGGGTGGATTAAGGATTGAGGTTTTGCTCAATAAACATCGCTCCGTTTCATTTCTTGATTATTTGTTTGTTAGCTCTTTTAAGTCTGACGCTCTTTTAAGTCTGACGAAGTTTTTATCATTTACAATGTGATTCGTGTCTAAACAACTTTGCATATTTCTGCCATCTTTCCTCTGAACATCTTACATGTAGTGACTTTTGCAAAACTAAAATTCACTCTGCAGTGCATTTTAACAGTAGCTGAACAATTGGGCAACAATCCTCTCTAGACCTAAAAGTCTTATTTTAAAATACTGGAAATGTTCAGTATGCATGCTGGCACACTGACGTTACCAAGACGGAGTATGACAAATCATGACCTTCGTGGTTTTTGTTTTTTTTTTTCTGTCCAGTGATAACCTCAGATTTTTATAATAGCATGTAATATAACAAATTCAATATGGCAACCACATGTCAGTTAGCATTTATTCATGCTGAAGCTACTGCCATGACAGGATAACCGACACCGTTTTCTCTGAACACTGGACCGTTTGACTTTACCTCTGTAAAATGAGTTGAAAGAGGGTGTTCAGTGCAAAGCAAAGCGTCAGGCAGTTATGGCAGAGTGTGGCATATATGTGAGGATGGACAGAAAGGTGATCGTGACTGAGTCCACGAAACATGTCGAGTGGAGATTCGATTTTGCAGTGAACAATCTCAAATCTCATTAAGCAAGTGAACCACTTACTAATTTTTTTGCTTGTTTGTTTGTTCAGTTCTTCCCACTGCTGCCCTGGTCTCCCTCTAAAACCTTCACCTCTTTGTAGCTTCCAAGCAGTTAAACATGCAATTTGTAAGATATGACCAGAAATCTTTGTTAAAAACATTCCAAAAATGAACTAATGAAGCAGCAACAGCTGATGTTATGTCACATATGTCTATGTATTGCAGAGAGGCTGAGGAGATCTGCATGGCTTTTACCAGTTTATTGGGGTTTTTTTTGGTTTGTTTGTTTGTTTGTTTGTTTGCATTGTCAACAGGTTTTAGAAATTCTGGATTTGAGCTTCCATCATGAGCGGGTTTTTCTAGTTGTGGTCCTGAAGTTTTAGGTGCGTCTCCTTGAACTGGAGGCTCCATCGACACATTCAGCATCTGAGGTCAGAGCATCAGTGCTGCATTGAAACAACACAGTGAAATATATAATTAAAGTTTCTCTCAAGCTTTGCCACCCTGCATACACAC